>NC_069501.1:9286996-9604820 GCF_027579735.1 Bombina bombina
CGCCTTTCTTCCTTTATATTTTTATAAAATGTATTCATAATAACGTTTCGGGGGTGTTAGCCCCGTCCTCAGATTGTACCGTACGATCTGAGGACGGGGCTAACACCCCCGAAACGTTAATCTAAATACATTTTTGATTTAACAATTGGTGTAAGACCCGGTGAGTACTTTCAACCTGTGCTGATTATTGTTTATTTAAATGCACACTGGGCAGTTGCATTGAGAAAAGTTAGTGCGGAGCCCTATGTGGGTGATATATATATATATATATATATATATATATATACACACAGAAAGCACTGCAGTTTCTTTTTCATTTTTAGCAGCTTTAGAAGCAGAATAGCGAACGCATGTTAATTGAAACTTTGTCTACATCAAAAGCTTTATTTAATTAGCCCATATTTATCGTGTATACTGTCCCTTTAACTTCGGTATCCCTGGTTGCGCTTATATACATATCGGTATTATCCCTGGTGCGCTTATCGTATACATATCGGTATTATCCCTGGTGCGCTTATCATATACATATCGGTATTATCCCTTGTGCGCTTATCATATACATATCGTTATTATACCTGGTGCGCTTATCATATACATATTGGTATTATACCTGGTGTGCTTATCATATACATATCGGTATTATCCCTGGTACGCTTATCACATACATATTGGTATTATCCCTGGTGCGCTTATCATATACATATAGGTATTACCCCTGGTGCGCTTATCATATACATATCGGTATTATCCCTGGTGCGCGTATCAAATACATATCGGTATTATCCCTGGTGTGCTTATCATTTACATATCGGTATTATCCCTGGTGCGCTTATCAAATACATATTGGTATTATCCCTGGTGCGCTTATCATATACATATCGGTATTATCCCTTGTGCGCTTATCATATACATATCGTTATTATACCTGGTGCGCTTATCATATACATATTGGTATTATACCTGGTGTGCTTATCATATACATATCGGTATTATCCCTGGTACGCTTATCACATACATATCGGTATTATCCCTGGTGCGCTTATCACATACATATTGGTATTATCCCTGGTGCGCTTATCATATACATATCGGTATTATCCCTTGTGCGCTTATCATATACATATCGTTATTATACCTGGTGCGCTTATCATATACATATTGGTATTATACCTGGTGTGCTTATCATATACATATCGGTATTATCCCTGGTACGCTTATCACATACATATTGGTATTATCCCTGGTGCGCTTATCATATACATATAGGTATTACCCCTGGTGCGCTTATCATATACATATCGGTATTATCCCTGGTGCGCTTATCAAATACATATCGGTATTATCCCTGGTGTGCTTATCATATACATATCGGTATTATCCCTGGTGCGCTTATCAAATACATATTGGTATTATCCCTGGTGCGCTTATCAAATACATATTGGTATTATCCCTGGTGCGCTTATCATATACATATTGGTTTTATCCCTGGTGCGCTTATCATATACATATTGGTTTTATCCCTGGTGCGCTTATCATATACATATTGGTTTTATACCTGGTGCGCTTATCATATACATATCTGTATTATCTCTGGTGCGCTTATCATATACATATTGGTATTATACCTGGTGCGCTTATCATATACATATCGGTATTATCCCTGGTACGCTTATCATATACATATCGGTATTATCCCTGGTGCGCTTATCACATACATATTGGTATTATCCCTGGTACACTTAATATATACGTATTGGTATTATCCCTGGTGCGCTTATCACATACATATCGGTATTATCTCTGGTGGGCTTCTAATATACATATCGGTATTATCCTTGGTGTGCTTATCACGTACACATCGTTATTATCCCTGGTGCGCTTATCATATACATATCGTTATTATCCCTGGTGTGCTTATCATATACATATCGTTATTATCCCTGGTGCGCTTATCATATACATATCGTTATTATCTTTGGTGCGCTTATCTTATACATATCGGTATTATCCCTGGTGCGCTTATCATATACATTTTGGTATTATCCCTGGTGCGCTTATCATATACATATCGTTATTATCCCTGGTGCGCTTATCATATACATATCGGTATTATCCCTGGTGCGCTTATCATATACATATCGTTATTATCCCTGGTGCGCTTATCATATTGGTATTATCCCTGGTGCGCTTATCATATACATATTGGTATTATTATCCCTGGTGCACTTATGATATACATATTGGTATTATCCCTGGTGCGCTTATCATATACATATCGGTATTATCCCTGGTGCGCTTATCATATACATATCGTTATTATCCCTGGTGCGCTTATCATATCATTATTATCCCTGGTGCACTTATCATATACATATTGGTATTATCCCTGGTGCGCTTATGATATACATATTGGTATTATCCCTGGTGCGCTTATCACATACATATCGTTATTATCGTTATATTTTTAAACAATAACAAATTCTGTTGTAGACTGTCCCTTTAAGTTTTCTTTACTTTTTGTAGATCGTTCACTGCTCTTTGCTACTCCCTGGTGCGCTTATCATATACATATCGGTATTATCCCTGGTGTGCTTATCATATACATATCGTTATTATCCCTGGTGCGCTTATCATATACATATCGTTATTATCTTTGGTGCGCTTATCTTATACATATCGGTATTATCCCTTGTGCGCTTATCATATACATTTTGGTATTATCCCTGGTGCGCTTATCATATACATATCGTTATTATCCCTGGTGCGCTTATCATATACATATCGGTATTATCCCTGGTGCGCTTATCATATACATATCGTTATTATCCCTGGTGCGCTTATCATATTGGTATTATCCCTGGTGCGCTTATCATATACATATTGGTATTATTATCCCTGGTGCACTTATGATATACATATTGGTATTATCCCTGGTGCGCTTATCATATACATATTGGTATTATTATCCCTGGTGCACTTATGATATACATATCGGTATTATCCCTGGTGCGCTTATCATATACATATCGTTATTATCCCTGGTGCGCTTATCATATCATTATTATCCCTGGTGCACTTATCATATACATATTGGTATTATCCCTGGTGCGCTTATGATATACATATTGGTATTATCCCTGGTGCGCTTATCACATACATATCGTTATTATCGTTATATTTTTAAACAATAACAAATTCTGTTGTAGACTGTCCCTTTAAGTTTTCTTTACTTTTTGTAGATCGTTCACTGCTCTTTGCTACTCCCTGGTGCGCTTATCATATACATATCGGTATTATCCCTGGTGTGCTTATCATATACATATCGTTATTATCCCTGGTGCGCTTATCATATACATATCGTTATTATCTTTGGTGCGCTTATCTTATACATATCGGTATTATCCCTTGTGCGCTTATCATATACATTTTGGTATTATCCCTGGTGCGCTTATCATATACATATCGTTATTATCCCTGGTGCGCTTATCATATACATATCGGTATTATCCCTGGTGCGCTTATCATATACATATCGTTATTATCCCTGGTGCGCTTATCATATACATTTTGGTATTATCCCTGGTGCGCTTATCATATACATATCGTTATTATCCCTGGTGCGCTTATCATATACATATCGGTATTATCCCTGGTGCGCTTATCATATACATATCGTTATTATCCCTGGTGCGCTTATCATATTGGTATTATCCCTGGTGCGCTTATCATATACATATTGGTATTATTATCCCTGGTGCACTTATGATATACATATTGGTATTATCCCTGGTGCGCTTATCATATACATATTGGTATTATTATCCCTGGTGCACTTATGATATACATATCGGTATTATCCCTGGTGCGCTTATCATATACATATCGTTATTATCCCTGGTGCGCTTATCATATCATTATTATCCCTGGTGCACTTATCATATACATATTGGTATTATCCCTGGTGCGCTTATCACATACATATCGTTATTATCGTTATATTTTTAAACAATAACAAATTCTGTTGTAGACTGTCCCTTTAAGTTTTCTTTACTTTTTGTAGATCCTTCACTGCTCTTTGCTACTCCGCTGACGGACAAGCCTTGCTGGCTGGAGGCGCCTCTCGTTATGTCTGCATTTACCACACTCAAGAACAGATTCTGGCCAAGAAGTTTGAGATCTCCTGCAATCATTCATTGGATGCTATGGAGGTGAGACTCAGGGACAGACAGGGGGGGAAAGAAGCTAGTGCGGGGAGTTTACAGAGCAGAATAAAGGGATATCATGATGTTACTGGCAGATATATCTACTAGGCACAAGTTATGTAATAATGCTGATCAATGCTCTGGCTTTATGTTTTAAAGGGCCATTCAATCCCTCATTTGTTAACACACCATTTTATCACTATCAACACTGCAACACTATGTGTTTAACCTCACTAAGGGGTGAAACACATAAAGAACTATTTGGGAGCCACAGAGCATTGCTGGTCCCAAACCGAAACTGCCGCTGATCCATTTGTGACCAGCAGTGCTCTGCGACTCCCACGAGCATGGAATTTAATTACTAGAATAATCTTTGCTAAATTTTATTCAAACAGAAGCACAACAGTAAATCAATGAACTGTCTGTGCATAGGCTCATTCATGGTTGTACTGATATCCTCAGTCGCTGTGTTGTGTAACCTTAAAGTCATGCCCTATCGTACCGCTACACAACCCTAATGCTGCTACTACTGACACTTGTTTTGTGCTAAGGATATCCTGCCTCCCTGGTGCAGCTAACAGGCAGGCCCTCTGACGCCCTCAGTTATTGCTGAAAACGGTCTCCCACTTGCTGGCAGATGTCACAGTAGTGTCAGAATTGTGAGGCGTCCTGTGAAGCCTCACTAAGCCGGTGTCACATGGTGACCGTTACTCTGATAGGGGTATTGGGCGATAGCTAAAGCTTTCCGCCAGTATTCTTCGGGACGATAAGGTGGTATGGTACAAGTCAGAAAACCAATATAAAAGAGCGCCTAAGAGGCTGTGTATGTATAAAAGCAAATGATCTCTCAAATGTCTCTAGAGATCTGTATATATATGATAAACAATAAAACCAGCAGTGTGTCTAGATAAGACCTATATGACCAAGCAATACATGGTTCTGTAACATCTCCCAGATACGGGATAAACTCAATGTCCAGTCTATAAGGTGCACCTTAAAAAACAGTCACAAATAATATTCCCAAATCTAAGTAGTATGGTAGTGTTCCAAAAGAAAGGGGACCAGTGCCTGATGTGATGATCCAATATAGCGATGTGTTGATCCAGTGAACAGTATGCCAAGTTATATTCCAATTCAAAAATAGTATCCAACAAAAAGATAAAAATATATATAAAAAATATATACAGAAAAGGTGTACAAGTTTACGGTACAACATGTGGTGGTCTGTGCTGGTGTGAGAAGTCAGGGGATTTCACAGCATTTCTTGTCACGTCTCTGGTCTCTCTCCCTTTATAATGCTTGTGTCTCCTGTAAACAGCGCATTTCTTGTCACGTTTTTGGTCTCTCTCCCTTTATAATGCTTGTGTCTCCGGTAAAAAGCGCATTTCTTGTCATGTCTCTGGTGTCTCTCCCTTTATAATGCTATTGTCTCCTGTAAACAGCGCATTTCTTGTCACGTCTCTGGTCTCTCTCCCTTTACAATGCTGGTGTCTCCTGTAAACAGCGCATTTCTGGTCACGTCTCCTGGTCTCTTTCCCTTTACAATGCTTGTGTCTCCAGGAAACTGCACATTTCTTGTCACATATCCTGGTCTCTCTCCCTTTACAATGCTTGTGTCTCCTGTAAACAGCGCATTTCTTGTCACATATCCTGGTCTCTCTCCCTTTACAATGCTTGTGTCTCCTGTAAACAGCGCATTTCTTGTCACATCTCCTGGTCCCTTTCCCATCACAGTGGTTGTGTCCCTTTTGTTTCTTCTAGCATCTCTAGGTTGGTTTTCTTTTCCTAATTTCGGTAAGTTCCCTTCTAGTTTCCTGACACCATTCTTGTTCTCTGTCCCTGTATGTTGCTCTCTTCTTTCTTCCTATACTTTTCTAGTTTCTGGATGACTCCTGGTCTAATTTGCCATTCACGTGATCTTCTACTTGTTTTTTTCCACAGGAGTTTTTAGACAGGAGGAAGATGACAGAGTTTGGGAGTATTGCTTTGATAGATGAGGGGGCTGGGGAAGAGGATGGAGTCAGTATAAGTTTGCCCGGGGTCCGGAAAGGTAAGCGCACAAAATTAGGAATTATGTCTGCATATTTGTGTTGATGAGATTTTGCATGATGAGGATATGTATCTCCATTAGGTGATATGAGTTCTCGACACTTCAAGCCTGAGATTAGAGTGAGCGCGCTACGATTTTCCCCTACTGGTAAGTATTGAGAGAAAGCTCTCTGTAAATACATGTGAATGCAATGTGGTAAAGTATTGCATTAATACAAAGTATGCGATCACTAAACAGTTAAGTGTGATGAAAACGTGGAGTAATCACAGAATGTGTTGTGGATTCAGCATTGGGAGGTTAATACGAGTTTTGCTTTTCCTTCACAGGCCGTAGTTTTGCAACCACATCCACTGAGGGCCTCTTGCTCTACTCTTTGGATTCCAGCTCAGTATTTGATCCTTTCCAACTGGATGAGGAAGTGACCGCTGGTAGTGTTCGTCGCGCATTGCGCAATGGGGACTGGACACTTGGTATCGTCATGGGCATGCGACTTAATGAGGAACAATTGTTACAAGAGGCACTAGAGAGTGTGCCCTGCACTGACAGTAAGTGACATAATTACACACAGAGTGACAAGTATAGCACTACAGCCGCACGTCACTGTCAAGGGCACTACTAAGCTGCATGAACAGTTGAGTGACACAACTTTAAAGTGAAATAGATGCTCTTTTGCTGGCGCTCCGCTGTAAAGCATTTACTTACACAACTACACACCATTAGATAATGACAAACTATAGTCACAAATAAAAATAAGCAGCAACTGCACATTTACATACAATTACAGTTTTCTGCTTCTTGCTCTAAATAAAGCTTGTGTATAAGGTTGTGCTGTATATCTCTAGTTCTCTGCTAGTCACTGCCGGAGCTGTACGTAGAGCTAAGTAAAGCTTGTGTATAAGGTTGTGCTGTATATCTCTAGTTCTCTGCTAGTCGCTGCCGGAGCTGTATGTAGTGCTAAGTAAAGCTTGTGTATAAGGTTGTGCTGTATATCTCTAGTTCTCTGCTAGTCACTGCCGGAGCTGTACGTAGTGCTAAGTAAAGCTTGTGTATAAGGTTGTGCTATATATCTCTAGTTCTCTGCTAGTCGCTGCCGGAGCTGTACGTAGAGCTAAGTAAAGCTTGTGTATAACGTTGTGCTGTATATCTCTAGTTCTCTGCTAGTCACTGCCGGAGCTGTACGTAGAGCTAAGTAAAGCTTGTGTATAAGGTTGTGCTGTATATCTCTAGTTCTCTGCTAGTCACTGCCGGAGCTGTACGTAGAGCCAAGTAAAGCTTGTGTATAAGGTTGTGCTGTATATCTCTAGTTCTCTGCTAGTCACTGCCGGAGCTGTACGTAGTGCTAAGTAAAGCTTGTGTATAAGGTTGTGCTGTATATCTCTAGTCCTCTGCTAGTCACTGCCGGAGCTGTACGTAGTGCTAAGTAAAGCTTGTGTATAAGGTTGTGCTGTATATCTCTAGTTCTCTGCTAGTCACTGCCGGAGCTGTACGTAGAGCTAAGTAAAGCTTGTATATAAGGTTGTGCTGTATATCTCTAGTTCTCTGCTAGTCACTGCCGGAGCTGTACGTAGTGCTAAGTAAAGCTTGTGTATAAGGTTGTGCTGTATATCTCTAGTTCTCTGCTAGTCACTGCCGGAGCTGTACGTAGAGCTAAGTAAAGCTTGTGTATAAGGTTGTGCTGTATATCTCTAGTTCTCTGCTAGTCACTGCCGGAGCTGTACGTAGTGCTAAGTAAAGCTTGTGTATAAGGTTGTGCTGTATATCTCTAGTTCTCTGCTAGTCACTGCCGGAGCTGTACGTAGAGCTAAGTAAAGCTTGTGTATAAGGTTGTGCTGTATATCTCTAGTTCTCTGCTAGTCACTGCCGGAGCTGTACGTAGTGCTAAGTAAAGCTTGTGTATAACGTGCTGTATATCTCTAGTTCTCTGCTAGTCACTGCCGGAGCTGTATGTAGTGCTAAGTAAAGCTTGTGTATAAGGTTGTGCTGTATATCTCTAGTTCTCTGCTAGTCACTGCCGGAGCTGTACGTAGAGCTAAGTAAAGCTTGTGTATAAGGTTGTGCTGTATATCTCTAGTTCTCTGCTAGTCACTGCCGGAGCTGTACGTAGAGCTAAGTAAAGCTTGTGTATAAGGTTGTGCTGTATATCTCTAGTTCTCTGCTAGTCGCTGCCGGAGCTGTACGTAGAGCTAAGTAAAGCTTGTGTATAAGTTGTGTATATCTCTAGATCTCTGCTAGTCACTGCCGGAGCTGTACGTAGAGCTAAGTAAAGCTTGTGTATAAGGTTGTGCTGTATATCTAGTTCTCTGCTAGTCACTGCCGGAGCTGTACGTAGAGCTAAGTAAAGCTTGTGTATAAGGTTGTGCTGTATATCTCTAGTTCTCTGCTAGTCACTGCCGGAGCTGTACGTAGTGCTAAGTAAAGCTTGTGTATAAGGTTGTGCTGTATATCTCTAGTTCTCTGCTAGTCACTGCCGGAGCTGTACGTAGAGCTAAGTAAAGCTTGTGTATAAGGTTGTGCTGTATATCTCTAGTTCTCTGCTAGTCACTGCCGGAGCTGTACGTAGAGCTAAGTAAAGCTTGTGTTATAAGGTTGTGCTGTATATCTCTAGTTCTCTGCTAGTCACTGCCGGAGCTGTACGTAGAGCTAAGTAAAGCTTGTGTATAAGGTTGTGCTGTATATCTCTAGTTCTCTGCTAGTCACTGCCGGAGCTGTACGTAGAGCTAAGTAAAGCTTGTGTATAAGGTTGTGCTGTATATCTCTAGTTCTCTGCTAGTCACTGCCGGAGCTGTACGTAGTGCTAAGTAAAGCTTGTGTATAAGGTTGTGCTGTATATCTCTAGTTCTCTGCTAGTCACTGCCGGAGCTGTACGTAGAGCTAAGTAAAGCTTGTGTATAAGGTTGTGCTGTATATCTCTAGTTCTCTGCTAGTCACTGCCGGAGCTGTACGTAGAGCTAAGTAAAGCTTGTGTATAAGGTTGTGCTGTATATCTCTAGTTCTCTGCTAGTCACTGCCGGAGCTGTACGTAGAGCTAAGTAAAGCTTGTGTATAAGGTTGTGCTGTATATCTCTAGTTCTCTGCTAGTCGCTGCCGGAGCTGTAAGTAGAGCTAAGTAAAGCTTGTGTATAAGGTTGTGCTGTATATCTCTAGTTCTCTGCTAGTCACTGCCGGAGCTGTACGTAGAGCTAAGTAAAGCTTGTGTATAAGGTTGTGCTGTATATCTCTAGTTCTCTGCTAGTCACTGCCGGAGCTGTACGTAGAGCTAAGTAAAGCTTGTGTATAACGTTGTGCTGTATATCTCTAGTTCTCTGCTAGTCACTGCCGGAGCTGTACGTAGAGCTAAGTAAAGCTTGTGTATAAGGTTGTGCTGTATATCTCTAGTTCTCTGCTAGTCACTGCCGGAGCTGTACGTAGTGCTAAGTAAAGCTTGTGTATAAGGTTGTGCTGTATATCTCTAGTTCTCTGCTAGTCACTGCCGGAGCTGTACGTAGAGCTAAGTAAAGCTTGTGTATAAGGTTGTGCTGTATATCTCTAGTTCTCTGCTAGTCACTGCCGGAGCTGTACGTAGAGCTAAGTAAAGCTTGTGTATAAGGTTGTGCTGTATATCTCTAGTTCTCTGCTAGTCACTGCCGGAGCTGTACGTAGAGCTAAGTAAAGCTTGTGTATAAGGTTGTGCTGTATATCTCTAGTTCTCTGCTAGTCACTGCCGGAGCTGTATGTAGTGCTAAGTAAAGCTTGTGTATAAGGTTGTGCTGTATATCTCTAGTTCTCTGCTAGTCACTGCCGGAGCTGTACGTAGAGCTAAGTAAAGCTTGTGTATAAGGTTGTGCTGTATATCTCTAGTTCTCTGCTAGTCACTGCCGGAGCTGTACGTAGAGCTAAGTAAAGCTTGTGTATAAGGTTGTGCTGTATATCTCTAGTTCTCTGCTAGTCACTGCCGGAGCTGTACGTAGAGCTAAGTAAAGCTTGTGTATAAGGTTGTGCTGTATATCTCTAGTTCTCTGCTAGTCGCTGCCGGAGCTGTACGTAGAGCTAAGTAAAGCTTGTGTATAACGTTGTGCTGTATATCTCTAGTTCTCTGCTAGTCACTGCCGGAGCTGTACGTAGAGCTAAGTAAAGCTTGTGTATAAGGTTGTGCTGTATATCTCTAGTTCTCTGCTAGTCACTGCCGGAGCTGTACGTAGTGCTAAGTAAAGCTTGTGTATAAGGTTGTGCTGTATATCTCTAGTTCTCTGCTAGTCACTGCCGGAGCTGTACGTAGAGCTAAGTAAAGCTTGTGTATAAGGTTGTGCTGTATATCTCTAGTTCTCTGCTAGTCACTGCCGGAGCTGTACGTAGTGCTAAGTAAAGCTTGTGTATAAGGTTGTGCTGTATATCTCTAGTTCTCTGCTAGTCACTGCCGGAGCTGTACGTAGAGCTAAGTAAAGCTTGTGTATAAGGTTGTGCTGTATATCTCTAGTTCTCTGCTAGTCACTGCCGGAGCTGTACGTAGAGCTAAGTAAAGCTTGTGTATAAGGTTGTGCTGTATATCTCTAGTTCTCTGCTAGTCACTGCCGGAGCTGTACGTAGTGCTAAGTAAAGCTTGTGTATAAGGTTGTGCTGTATATCTCTAGTTCTCTGCTAGTCACTGCCGGAGCTGTACGTAGAGCTAAGTAAAGCTTGTGTATAACGTGCTGTATATCTCTAGTTCTCTGCTAGTCACTGCCGGAGCTGTACGTAGAGCTAAGTAAAGCTTGTGTATAAGGTTGTGCTGTATATCTCTAGTTCTCTGCTAGTCACTGCCGGAGCTGTACGTAGAGCTAAGTAAAGCTTGTGTATAAGGTTGTGCTGTATATCTCTAGTTCTCTGCTAGTCACTGCCGGAGCTGTACGTAGTGCTAAGTAAAGCTTGTGTATAACGTTGTGCTGTATATCTCTAGTTCTCTGCTAGTCACTGCCGGAGCTGTACGTAGAGCTAAGTAAAGCTTGTGTATAAGGTTGTGCTGTATATCTCTAGTTCTCTGCTAGTCACTGCCGGAGCTGTACGTAGAGCTAAGTAAAGCTTGTGTATAACGGTTGTGCTGTATATCTCTAGTTCTCTGCTAGTCACTGCCGGAGCTGTACGTAGTGCTAAGTAAAGCTTGTGTATAAGGTTGTGCTGTATATCTCTAGTTCTCTGCTAGTCACTGCCGGAGCTGTACGTAGTGCTAAGTAAAGCTTGTGTATAAGGTTGTGCTGTATATCTCTAGTTCTCTGCTAGTCACTGCCGGAGCTGTACGTAGTGCTAAGTAAAGCTTGTGTATAAGGTTGTGCTGTATATCTCTAGTTCTCTGCTAGTCACTGCCGGAGCTGTACGTAGAGCTAAGTAAAGCTTGTGTATAAGGTTGTGCTGTATATCTCTAGTTCTCTGCTAGTCACTGCCGGAGCTGTACGTAGAGCTAAGTAAAGCTTGTGTATAAGGTTGTGCTGTATATCTCTAGTTCTCTGCTAGTCACTGCCGGAGCTGTACGTAGAGCTAAGTAAAGCTTGTGTATAAGGTTGTGCTGTATATCTCTAGTTCTCTGCTAGTCACTGCCGGAGCTGTACGTAGAGCTAAGTAAAGCTTGTGTATAAGGTTGTGCTGTATATCTCTAGTTCTCTGCTAGTCACTGCCGGAGCTGTACGTAGTGCTAAGTAAAGCTTGTGTATAAGGTTGTGCTGTATATCTCTAGTTCTCTGCTAGTCGACTGCCGGAGCTGTACGTAGAGCTAAGTAAAGCTTGTGTATAAGGTTGTGCTGTATATCTCTAGTTCTCTGCTAGTCACTGCCGGAGCTGTACGTAGAGCTAAGTAAAGCTTGTGTATAAGGTTGTGCTGTATATCTCTAGTTCTCTGCTAGTCACTGCCGGAGCTGTACGTAGTGCTAAGTAAAGCTTGTGTATAAGGTTGTGCTGTATATCTCTAGTTCTCTGCTAGTCACTGCCGGAGCTGTACGTAGAGCTAAGTAAAGCTTGTGTATAAGGTTGTGCTGTATATCTCTAGTTCTCTGCTAGTCACTGCCGGAGCTGTACGTAGTGCTAAGTAAAGCTTGTGTATAAGGTTGTGCTGTATATCTCTAGTTCTCTGCTAGTCACTGCCGGAGCTGTACGTAGAGCTAAGTAAAGCTTGTGTATAAGGTTGTGCTGTATATCTCTAGTTCTCTGCTAGTCACTGCCGGAGCTGTACGTAGTGCTAAAGTAAAGCTTGTGTATAAGGTTGTGCTGTATATCTCTAGTTCTCTGCTAGTCACTGCCGGAGCTGTACGTAGAGCTAAGTAAAGCTTGTGTATAAGGTTGTGCTGTATATCTCTAGTTCTCTGCTAGTCACTGCCGGAGCTGTACGTAGAGCTAAGTAAAGCTTGTGTATAAGGTTGTGCTGTATATCTCTAGTTCTCTGCTAGTCGCTGCCGGAGCTCTACCTAGAGCTAAGTAAAGCTTGTGTATAAGGTTGTGCTGTATATCTCTAGTTCTCTGCTAGTCACTGCCGGAGCTGTACGTAGAGCTAAGTAAAGCTTGTGTATAAGGTTGTGCTGTATATCTCTAGTTCTCTGCTAGTCACTGCCGGAGCTGTACGTAGAGCTAAGTAAAGCTTGTGTATAAGGTTGTGCTGTATATCTCTAGTTCTCTGCTAGTCACTGCCGGAGCTGTACGTAGAGCTAAGTAAAGCTTGTGTATAAGGTTGTGCTGTATATCTCTAGTTCTCTGCTAGTCACTGCCGGAGCTGTACGTAGAGCTAAGTAAAGCTTGTGTATAAGGTTGTGCTGTATATCTCTAGTTCTCTGCTAGTCACTGCCGGAGCTGTACGTAGAGCTAAGTAAAGCTTGTGTATAAGGTTGTGCTGTATATCTCTAGTTCTCTGCTAGTCACTGCCGGAGCTGTACGTAGAGCTAAGTAAAGCTTGTGTATAAGGTTGTGCTGTATATCTCTAGTTCTCTGCTAGTCACTGCCGGAGCTGTACGTAGAGCTAAGTAAAGCTTGTGTATAAGGTTGTGCTGTATATCTCTAGTTCTCTGCTAGTCACTGCCGGAGCTGTACGTAGTGCTAAGTAAAGCTTGTGTATAAGGTTGTGCTGTATATCTCTAGTTCTCTGCTAGTCACTGCCGGAGCTGTACGTAGAGCTAAGTAAAGCTTGTGTATAAGGTTGTGCTGTATATCTCTAGTTCTCTGCTAGTCGCTGCCGGAGCTGTACGTAGAGCTAAGTAAAGCTTGTGTATAAGGTTGTGCTGTATATCTCTAGTTCTCTGCTAGTCACTGCCGGAGCTGTACGTAGAGCTAAGTAAAGCTTGTGTATAAGGTTGTGCTGTATATCTCTAGTTCTCTGCTAGTCACTGCCGGAGCTGTACGTAGAGCTAAGTAAAGCTTGTGTATAAGGTTGTGCTGTATATCTCTAGTTCTCTGCTAGTCACTGCCGGAGCTGTACGTAGAGCTAAGTAAAGCTTGTGTATAAGGTTGTGCTGTATATCTCTAGTTCTCTGCTAGTCACTGCCGGAGCTGTACGTAGAGCTAAGTAAAGCTTGTGTATAAGGTTGTGCTGTATATCTCTAGTTCTCTGCTAGTCACTGCCGGAGCTGTACGTAGAGCTAAGTAAAGCTTGTGTATAAGGTTGTGCTGTATATCTCTAGTTCTCTGCTAGTCACTGCCGGAGCTGTACGTAGTGCTAAGTAAAGCTTGTGTATAAGGTTGTGCTGTATATCTCTAGTTCTCTGCTAGTCACTGCCGGAGCTGTACGTAGAGCTAAGTAAAGCTTGTGTATAAGGTTGTGCTGTATATCTCTAGTTCTCTGCTAGTCACTGCCGGAGCTGTACGTAGAGCTAAGTAAAGCTTGTGTATAAGGTTGTGCTGTATATCTCTAGTTCTCTGCTAGTCACTGCCGGAGCTGTACGTAGTGCTAAGTAAAGCTTGTGTATAAGGTTGTGCTGTATATCTCTAGTTCTCTGCTAGTCACTGCCGGAGCTGTACGTAGTGCTAAGTAAAGCTTGTGTATAAGGTTGTGCTGTATATCTCTAGTTCTCTGCTAGTCACTGCCGGAGCTGTACGTAGTGCTAAGTAAAGCTTGTGTATAAGGTTGTGCTGTATATCTCTAGTTCTCTGCTAGTCACTGCCGGAGCTGTACGTAGTGCTAAGTAAAGCTTGTGTATAAGGTTGTGCTGTATATCTCTAGTTCTCTGCTAGTCACTGCCGGAGCTGTACGTAGAGCTAAGTAAAGCTTGTGTATAAAGGTTGTGCTGTACTATCTCTAGTTCTCTGCTAGTCACTGCCGGAGCTGTACGTAGTGCTAAGTAAAGCTTGTGTATAAGGTTGTGCTGTATATCTCTAGTTCTCTGCTAGTCACTGCCGGAGCTGTACGTAGTGCTAAGTAAAGCTTGTGTATAAGGTTGTGCTGTATATCTCTAGTTCTCTGCTAGTCACTGCCGGAGCTGTACGTAGAGCTAAGTAAAGCTTGTGTATAAGGTTGTGCTGTATATCTCTAGTTCTCTGCTAGTCACTGCCGGAGCTGTACGTAGTGCTAAGTAAAGCTTGTGTATAAGGTTGTGCTGTATATCTCTAGTTCTCTGCTAGTCACTGCCGGAGCTGTACGTAGTGCTAAGTAAAGCTTGTGTATAAGGTTGTGCTGTATATCTCTAGTTCTCTGCTAGTCACTGCCGGAGCTGTACGTAGTGCTAAGTAAAGCTTGTGTATAAGGTTGTGCTGTATATCTCTAGTTCTCTGCTAGTCACTGCCGGAGCTGTACGTAGAGCTAAGTAAAGCTTGTGTATAAGGTTGTGCTGTATATCTCTAGTTCTCTGCTAGTCACTGCCGGAGCTGTACGTAGTGCTAAGTAAAGCTTGTGTATAAGGTTGTGCTGTATATCTCTAGTTCTCTGCTAGTCGCTGCCGGAGCGGTACGTAGTGCTAAGATAAGCTTGTGTATAAGGTTGTGCTGTATATCTCTAGTTCTCTGCTAGTCACTGCCGGAGCTGTGTGTAGTGCTAAGTAAAAGCTTGTGTATAAGGTTGTGCTGTATATCTCTAGTTCTCTGCTAGGTCACTGGCCGAGCTGTACGTAGAGCTAAGTAAAGCTTGTGTATAAGGTTGTGCTGTATATCTCTAGTTCTCTGCTAGTCGCTGCCGGAGCTGTATGTAGTGCTAAGTAAAGCTGTGTATAAGGTTGTGCTGTATATATCTAGTTCTCTGCTAGTCACTGCCGGAGCTGTACGTAGTGCTAAGTTAAGCTTGTGTATAAGTGTTGTGCTGTATATCTCTAGTTTCTCTGCTAGTCACTGCCGAGCTGTACGAGTGCTAAGTAAAGCTTGTGTATAAGGTTGTGCTGTATATCTCTAGTTCTCTGCTAGTCACTGCCGAGGTAGCTGTACGTAGTGCTAAGTAAAGCTTGTGTATAAGGTTGTGCTGTATATCTCTAGCTTCTCTGCTAGTCACTGCCGGAGCTGTACGTAGTGCTAAGTAAAGCTTGTGTATAAGGTTGTGCTGTATATCTCTAGTTTCTCTGCTAGTCACTGCCGGAGCTGTACGTAGAGCTAAGTAAAGCTTGTGTATAAGGTTGTGCTGTATATCTCTAGTTCTCTGCTAGTCACTGCCGGAGCTGTACGTAGTGCTAAGTAAAGCTTGTGTATAACGTGCTGTATATCTCTAGTTCTCTGCTAGTCACTGCCGGAGCTGTACGTAGAGCTAAGTAAAGCTTGTGTATAAGGTTGTGCTGTATATCTCTAGTTCTCTGCTAGTCACTGCCGGAGCTGTACGTAGAGCTAAGTAAAGCTTGTGTATAAGGTTGTGCTGTATATCTCTAGTTCTCTGCTAGTCACTGCCGGAGCTGTACGTAGAGCTAAGTAAAGCTTGTGTATAAGGTTGTGCTGTATATCTCTAGTTCTCTGCTAGTCGCTGCCGGAGCTGTACGTAGAGCTAAGTAAAGCTTGTGTATAAGGTTGTGCTGTATATCTCTAGTTCTCTGCTAGTCACTGCCTCGAGCTGTACGTAGAGCTAAGTAAAGCTTGTGTATAAGGTTGTGCTGTATATCTCTAGTTGCCGTTCTCTGCTAGTCACTGCCGGAGCTGTACGTAGAGCTAAGTAAAGCTTGTGTATAAGGTTGTGCTGTATATCTCTAGTTCTCTGCTAGTCACTGCCGGAGCGGTACGTAGAGCTAAGTAAAGCTTGTGTATAAGGTTGTGCTGTATATCTCTAGTTCTCTGCTAGTCACTGCCGGAGCTGTACGTAGAGCTAAGTAAAGCTTGTGTATAAGGTTGTGCTGTATATCTCTAGTTCTCTGCTAGTCACTGCCGGAGCTGTACGTAGAGCTAAGTAAAGCTTGTGTATAAGGTTGTGCTGTATATCTCTAGTTCTCTGCTAGTCACTGCCGGAGCTGTACGTAGTGCTGTGCTGTATATCTCTAGTTCTCTGCTAGTCACTGCCGGAGCTGTACGTAGTGCTAAATAAAGCTTGTGTATAAGGTTGTGCTGTATATCTCTAGTTCTCTGCTAGTCACTGCCGGAGCTGTACGTAGTGCTAAGTAAAGCTTGTGTATAAGGTTGTGCTGTATATCTCTAGTTCTCTGCTAGTCACTGCCGGAGCTGTACGTAGAGCTAAGTAAAGCTTGTGTATAAGGTTGATGCTGTATATCTCTAGTTGCTGTTCTCTGCTAGTCACTGCGGAGCTGTACGTAGTGCTAAGTAAAGCTTGTGTATAAGGTTGTGCTGTATATCTCTAGTTCTCTGCTAGTCACTGCCGGAGCTGTACGTAGAGCTAATTAAAGCTTGTGTATAAGGTTGTGCTGTATATCTCTAGTTCTCTGCTAGTCACTGCCGGAGCTGTACGTAGAGCTAAGTAAAGCTTGTGTATAAGGTTGTGCTGTATATCTCTAGTTCTCTGCTAGTCACTGCCGGAGCTGTACGTAGAGCTAAGTAAAGCTTGTGTATAAGGTTGTGCTGTATATCTCTAGTTCTCTGCTAGTCACTGCCGGAGCTGTACGTAGAGCTAAGTAAAGCTTGTGTATAAGGTTGTGCTGTATATCTCTAGTTCTCTGCTAGTCACTGCCGGAGCTGTACGTAGAGCTAAGTAAAGCTTGTGTATAAGGTTGTGCTGTATATCTCTAGTCTCTCTGCTAGTCACTGCCGGAGCTGTACGTAGTGCTAAGTAAAGCTTGTGTATAAGGTTGTGCTGTATATCTCTAGTTCTCTGCTAGTCACTGCCGGAGCTGTACGTAGTGCTAAGTAAAGCTTGTGTATAAGGTTGTGCTGTATATCTCTAGTTCTCTGCTAGTCAGCTGCCGGAGCTGTACGTAGTGCTAAGTAAAGCTTGTGTATAAGGTTGTGCTGTATATCTCTAGTTCTCTGCTAGTCACTGCCGGAGCTGACGTAGAGCTAAGTAAAGCTTGTGTATAAGGTTGTGCTGTATATCTCTAGTTCTCTGCTAGTCACTGCCGGAGCTGTACGTAGTGCTAAGTAAAGCTTGTGTATAAGGTTGTGCTGTATATCTCTAGTTCTCTGCTAGTCGCTGCCGGAGCTGTATGTAGTGCTAAGTAAAGCTTGTGTATAAGGTTGTGCTGTATATCTCTAGTTCTCTGCTAGTCACTGCCGGAGCTGTACGTAGTGCTAAGTAAAGCTTGTGTATAAGGTGTGCTGTATATCTCTAGTTCTCTGCTAGTCACTGCCGGAGCTGTACGTAGAGCTAAGTAAAGCTTGTGTATAAGGTGTGCTGTATATCTCTAGTTCTCTGCTAGTCACTGCCGGAGCTGTACGTAGAGCTAAGTAAAGCTTGTGTATAAGGTTGTGCTGTATATCTCTAGTTCTCTGCTAGTCACTGCCGGAGCTGTACGTAGTGCTAAGTAAAGCTTGTGTATAAGGTTGTGCTGTATATCTCTAGTTCTCTGCTAGTCACTGCCGGAGCTGTACGTAGAGCTAAGTAAAGCTTGTGTATAAGGTTGTGCTGTATATCTCTAGTTCTCTGCTAGTCACTGCCGGAGCTGTACGTAGTGCTAAGTAAAGCTTGTGTATAAGGTTGTGCTGTATATCTCTAGTTCTCTGCTAGTCACTGCCGGAGCTGTAGTAGTGCTAAGTAAAGCTTGTGTATAAGGTTGTGCTGTATATCTCTAGTTCTCTGCTAGTCACTGCCGGAGCTGTACGTAGTGCTAAGTAAAGCTTGTGTATAAGGTTGTGCTGTATATCTCTAGTTCTCTGCTAGTCACTGCCGGAGCTGTACGTAGAGCTAAGTAAAGCTTGTGTATAAGGTTGTGCTGTATATCTCTAGTTCTCTGCTAGTCACTGCCGGAGCTGTACGTAGAGCTAAGTAAAGCTTGTGTATAAGGTTGTGCTGTATATCTCTAGTTCTCTGCTAGTCCACTGCCGGAGCTGTACGTAGAGCTATGTATAGCTTGTGTATAAGGTTGTGCTGTATATCTCTAGTTCTCTGCTAGTCACTGCCGGAGCTGTACGTAGAGCTAAGTAAAGCTTGTGTATAAGGTTGTGCTGTATATCTCTAGTTCTCTGCTAGTCACTGCCCTGGAGCTGTACGTAGTGCTAAGTAAAGCTTGTGTTATAAGGTTGTGCTGTATATCTCTAGTTCTCTGCTAGTCACTGCCGGAGCTGTACGTAGAGCTAAGTAAAGCTTGTGTATAAGATGTGCTGTATATCTCTAGTTCTCTTGCTAGTCACTGCCGGAGCTGTACGTAGAGCTAAGTAAAGCTTGTGTATAAGGTTGTGCTGTATATCTCTAGTTCTCTGCTAGTCTCTGCCGGAGCTGTACGTAGAGCTAAGTAAAGCTTGTGTATAAGGTTGTGCTGTATATCTCTAGTTCTCTGCTAGTCTCTGCCGGAGCTGTACGTAGAGCTAAGTAAAGCTTGTGTATAAGGTTGTGCTGTATATCTCTAGTTCTCTGCTAGTCACTGCCGGAGCTGTACGTAGTGCTAAGTAAAGCTCTGTGTATAAGGTTGTGCTGTCAATCTCTAGTTCTCTGCTAGTCACTGCCGGAGCTGTACGTAGAGCTAAGTAAAGCTTGTGTATAAGGTTGTGCTGTTATCTCTAGTTCTCTGCTAGTCACTGCCGGAGCTGTACGTAGTGCTAAGTAAAGCTTGTGTATAAGGTTGTGCTGTATATCTCTAGTTCTCTGCTAGTCCCTGCCGGCGCTGTACGTAGAGCTAAGTAAGCTTGTGTATAAGGTTGTGCTGTATATCTCTAGTTCTCTGCTAGTCACTGCCGGAGCTGTACGTAGAGCTAAGTAAAGCTTGTGTATAAGGTTGTGCTGTATATCTCTAGTTCTCTGCTAGTCACTGCCGGAGCTGTACGTAGTGCTAAGTAAAGCTTGTGTATAAGGTTGTGCTGTATCTCTCTAGTTGTCTCTGCTAGTCCACTGCCGGCGCTGCTAGCTAGAGCTAAGTAAAGCTTGTGTGTATAAGGTTGTGCATGTATGTCTCTAGTCTCTGCTAGTCGCTGCACGGAGCAGCCTCTACGTAGAGCCTAAGTAAAGCTCTGTGTATAAGGTTGTGTGTATACTACTCTAGTTCTCTGCTAGTCACTGACCGGGAGCTGAACGTCGAGCTAAGTAAAGCTTGTGTATAAGGTTATGTGCTGTATATCTCTAGTTCTCTGCTAGTCGCTGCTCGAGCTGTACTTAGAGCTAAGTAAAGACTTGTGTATAAGGTTGTGCTGTATCTCTCTAGTTCTCTGCTAGTCGACTTGCCGGTGCTGCTCACGTAGAGCTAAGTAAAGCTTGTGATAAGGTTGTGCTGTATATCTCTAGTTCTCTGCTAGTCACTGCCGGAGCTGATACGTAGAGCTAAGTAAACGCTTGTGTATAAGGTTGTGCTGTATATATCTAGTTTCTGCTAGTCGCTGCCGGAGCTGTACTGTAAGAGCTAAGTAAGCTTGTGTATAAGGTTGTGCTGTCATCTCTCTAGTACTCTGCTAGTCGCTGCCGGAGCGCTGACGTAGAGCTAAGTAAAGCTTGTGTATAAGGTTGTGCTGTATATCTCTAGTTCTCTGCTAGTCACTGCCGGAGCTGTACGTAGAGCTAAGTAAAGCTTGTGTATAAGGTTGTGCTGTATATCTCTAGTTCTCTGCTAGTCACTGCCGGAGCTGTACGTAGTGCTAAGTAAAGCTTGTGTATAAGGTTGTGCTGTATATCTCTAGTTCTCTGCTAGTCACTGCCGGAGCTGTACGTAGTGCTAAGTAAAGCTTGTGTATAAGGTTGTGCTGTATATCTCTAGTTCTCTGCTAGTCACTGCCGGAGCTGTACGTAGAGCTAAGTAAAGCTTGTGTATAAGGTTGTGCTGTATATCTCTAGTTGCTGTTCTCTGCTAGGTCACTGCCGGAGCTGTACGTAGAGCTAAGTAAAGCTTGTGTATAAGGTTGTGCTGTATATCTCTAGTTCTCTGCTAGTCACTGCCGGAGCTGTACGTAGTGCTAAGTAAAGCTTGTGTATAAGGTTGTGCTGTATATTCTCTAGTACTCTGCTAGTCACTGCCGGAGCTGTACGTAGTGCTAAGTAAAGGCTTGTGTATAAGGTTGTGCTGTATATCTCTAGTTCTCTGCTAGTCACTGCCGGAGCTTTATGTAGAGCTAAGTAAAGCTTGGTATAAGGTTGTGCTGTATATCTCTAGTTCTCTGCTAGTCACTGCCGGAGCTGTACGTAGTGCTAAGTAAAGCTTGTGTATAAGGTTGTGCTGTATATCTCTAGTTCTCTGCTAGTCACTGCCGGAGCTGTACGTAGTGCTAAGTAAAGCTTGTGTATAAGGTTGTGCTGTATATCTCTAGTTCTCTGCTAGTCACTGCCGGAGCTGTACGTAGTGCTAAGTAAAGCTTGTGTATAAGGTTGTGCTGTATATCTCTAGTTCTCTGCTAGTCACTGCCGGAGCTGTACGTAGTGCTAAGTAAAGCTTGTGTATAAGGTTGTGCTGTATATCTCTAGTTCTCTGCTAGTCACTGCCGGAGCTGTACGTAGTGCTAAGTAAAGCTTGTGTATAACGTGCTGTATATCTCTAGTTCTCTGCTAGTCACTGCCGGAGCTGTACGTAGAGCTAAGTAAAGCTTGTGTATAAGGTTGTGCTGTATATCTCTAGTTCTCTGCTAGTCACTGCCGGAGCTGTACGTAGTGCTAAGTAAAGCTTGTGTATAAGGTTGTGCTGTATATCTCTAGTTCTCTGCTAGTCACTGCCGGAGCTGTACGTAGTGCTAAGTAAAGCTTGTGTATAAGGTTGTGCTGTATATCTCTAGTTCTCTGCTAGTCGCTGCCGGAGCTGTACGTAGAGCTAAATAAAGCTTGTGTATAAGGTTGTGCTGTATATCTCTAGTTCTCTGCTAGTCACTGCCGGAGCTGTACGTAGTGCTAAGTAAAGCTTGTGTATAAGGTTGTGCTGTATATCTCTAGTTCTCTGCTAGTCACTGCCGGAGCTGTACGTAGTGCTAAGTAAAGCTTGTGTATAAGGTTGTGCTGTATATCTCTAGTTCTCTGCTAGTCACTGCCCGGAGCTGTACGTAGAGCTAAGTAAGCTTGTGTACTAAGGTTGTGCTGTATATCTCTAGTTCTCTGCTAGTCACTGCCGGAGCTGTACGTAGAGCTAAGTAAAGCTTGTGTATCAGGTTGTGCTGTATATCTCTAGTTCTCTGCTAGTCACTGCCAGGAGCTGTAACGTAGAGCTAAGTAAAGCTTGTGTATAAGGTTGTGCTGTATATCTCTAGTTCTCTGCTAGTCACTGCCGGAGCTGTACGTAGTGCTAAGTAAAGCTTGTGTATAAGGTTTGTGCTGTATATCTCCTAGTTCCTCTGCTAGTCACTGCCGGAGCTGTACGTAGAGCTAAGTAAAGCTTGTGTATAAGGTTGTGCTGTATATCTCTAGTTCTCTGCTAAGTCACCTGCCGGAGCTGTACGTAGAGCTGAAGTAAAGCTTGTGTATAACGGTTGTGCTGTATATCTCTAGTTCTCTGCTAGTCCACTGCCGGAGCTGTACGTAGAGCTAAGTAAAAGCTTGTGTATAAGTGTGGTGCTGTTATCTCTTAGTTCTCTGCTAGTCACTGCCGGAGCTGTAGTAGTGCTAAGTAAAGCTTGTGTATTAAGGTTGTGCTGTATATCTCTAGTTCTCTGCTAGTCACTGCCGGAGCTGTACGTAGTGCTAAGTAAAGCTGTGTATAAGGTTGTGCTGTAATATCTCTAGTTCTCTGCTAGTCACTGCTGGAGCTGTACGTAGAGCTAAGTAAAGCTTGTGTATAAGGTTGTGCTGTAATATCTCCTAGTTCTCTGCTAGTCACTGCCGGAGCTGTACGTAGTGCTAAGTAAAGCTTGTGTATAAGGTTGTGCTGTATATCTCTAGTTCTCTGCTAGTCAGCTGCCGGAGCTGTACGTAGTGCTAAGTAAAGCTTGTGTATAAGGTTGTGCTGTATATCTCTAGTTCTCTGGCTAGTCACTGCCGGAGCTGTACGTAGAGCTAAGTAAAGCTTGTGTATAAGGTTGTGCTGTATATCTCTAGTTCTCTGCTAGTCCTGCCGGAGCTGTACGTAGTGCTAAGTAAAGCGTGTGTATACGGTTGTGCTGTATATCTCTAGTTCTCTGCTAGTCACTGCCCGGAGCTGTGTAGCTAAGTTGCTAAGGAAAGCTTGTGTATAAGGTTTTGCTGTATATCTCTAGTTCTCTGCTAGTCACTGCCGGAGCTGTACGTAGAGCTAAGTAAAGCTTGTGTATAAGGTTGTGCTGTATATCTCTAGTTCTCTGCTAGTCACTGCCGGAGCTGTACGTAGTGCTAAGTAAAGCTTGTGTATAAGGTTGTGCTGTATATCTCTAGTTCTCTGCTAGTCACTGCCGGAGCTGTACGTAGTGCTAAGTAAAGCTTGTGTATAAGGTTGTGCTGTATATCTCTAGTTCTCTGCTAGTCGCTGCCGGAGCTGTACGTAGAGCTAAGTAAAGCTTGTGTATAAGGTTGTGCTGTATATCTCTAGTTCTCTGCTAGTCACTGCCGGAGCTGTACGTAGAGCTAAGTAAAGCTTGTGTATAAGGTTGTGCTGTATATCTCTAGTTCTCTGCTAGTCACTGCCGGAGCTGTACGTAGTGCTAAGTAAAGCTTGTATATAAGGTTGTGCTGTATATCTCTAGTTCTCTGCTAGTCACTGCCGGAGCTGTACGTAGTGCTAAGTAAAGCTTGTGTATAACGGTTGTGCTGTATATCTCTAGTCTCTTGCTAGTCACTGCCGGAGCTGTACGTAGTGCTAAGTAAAGCTTGTGTATAAGGTTGTGCTGTATATCTCTAGTTCTCTGCTAAGTCACTGCCCGGAGCTGTACGTAGAGCTAAGTAAAGCTTGTGTATAAGGTTGTGCTGTATATCTCTAGTTTCTCTGCTAGTCACTGCCGGAGCTGTACGTAGAGCTAAGTAAAGCTTGTGTATAAGGTTGTGCTGTATATCTCTAGTTCTCTGCTAGTCACTGCCGGAGCTGTACGTAGTGCTAAGTAAAGCTTGTGTATAAGGTTGTGCTGTATATCTCTAGTTCTCTGCTAGTCACTGCCGGAGCTGTACGTAGTGCTAAGTAAAGCTTGTGTATAAGGTTGTGCTGTATATCTCTAGTTCTCTGCTAGTCACTGCCGGAGCTGTACGTAGAGCTAAGTAAAGCTTGTGTATAACGTTGTGCTGTATATCTCTAGTTCTCTGCTAGTCACTGCCGGAGCTGTACGTAGTGCTAAGTAAAGCTTGTGTATAAGGTTGTGCTGTATATCTCTAGTTCTCTGCTAGTCACTGCCGGAGCTGTACGTAGAGCTAAGTAAAGCTTGTGTATAAGGTTGTGCTGTATATCTCTAGTTCTCTGCTAGTCACTGCCGGAGCTGTACGTAGTGCTAAGTAAAGCTTGTGTATAAGGTTGTTGCTGTATATCTCTAGTTCTCTGCTAGTCACTGCCGGAGCTGTACGTAGTGCTAAGTAAAGCTTGTGTATAAGGTTGTGCTGTATATCTCTAGTTCTCTGCTAGTCACTGCCGGAGCTGTACGTAGTGCTAAGTAAAGCTTGTGTATAAGGTTGTGCTGTATATCTCTAGTTCTCTGCTAGTCACTGCCGGAGCTGTACGTAGAGCTAAGTA
Source organism: Bombina bombina (assembly GCF_027579735.1). Classification (NCBI taxonomy): domain Eukaryota; kingdom Metazoa; phylum Chordata; class Amphibia; order Anura; family Bombinatoridae; genus Bombina; species Bombina bombina. The sequence goes on from NC_069501.1 coordinate 9,311,272, forward strand.
ACGCTTGTGTATAAGGTTGTGCTGTATATCTCTAGTTCTCTGCTAGTCACTGACCGGGAGCTGTACGTAGAGCTAAGTAAAGCTTGTGTATAAGGTTGTGCTGTATCATCTCTAGTTTCTCCTGCTTAGTACTCGCCGGAAGCTGTACGTAGAGCTAAGTAAAGCTTGTTATAAGGTTGTGCTGTATATCTCATAGCTTCCTCTGCTAGTCCACTTGCGCGAGCTGATACGTAGAGCTAAGTAAAGCTTGTGTATTAAGGTAGTGCTGTATATCTCTAGATCTCTGCTAGTCACTGCCGGAGCTGTACGTAGTGCTAAGTAAAGCTTGTGTATAAGGTTGTGCTGTATATCTCTAGCTTCTCTCGCTAGTCACTGCCCGGAGCTGTCACGTAGTGCTAAGTAAAGCTTGTGTATAAGGTTAGTGCTGTATATCTCTAGTTCTCTGCTAGTCCACTGCCGGAGCTCGCTACCGTAGTGCTAAGTAAAGCTTGTGCTATAAGGTTGTGCTGTATATCTCTAGTTCTCTGCTAGTCCTGCCCGGAGCTGCTACCGTAGAGCTAAGTAAAGCTTGTGTATAAGGTTGTGCTGTATATCTCTAGTTCTCTGCTAGTCACTGCCGGAGCTAGTACGTAGAGCTAAGTAAAGCTTGTGTATAAGGTTGTGCTGTATATCTCTAGTTCTCTGCTAGTCACTGCCGGAGCTGTACGTAGTGCTAAGTAAAGCTTGTGTATAAGGTTGTGCTGTATATCTCTAGTTCTCTGCTAGTCACTGCCGGAGCTGTAGCTAGAGCTAAGTAAAGCTTGTGTATAAGGTTGTGCTGTATATCTCTAGTTCTCTGCTAGTCACTGCCGGAGCTGTACGTAGTGCTAAGTAAAGCTTGTGTATAAGGTTGTGCTGTATATCTCTAGTTCTCTGCTAGTCACTGCCGGAGCTGTACGTAGTGCTAAGTAAAGCTTGTGTATAAGGTTGTGCTGTATATCTCTAGTTCTCTGCTAGTCACTGCCGGAGCTGTACGTAGTGCTAAGTAAAGCTTGTGTATAAGGTTGTGCTGTATATCTCTAGTTCTCTGCTAGTCACTGCCGGAGCTGTACGTAGAGCTAAGTAAAGCTTGTGTATAAGTTTGTGCTGTATATCTCTCGTCTCTGCTAGTCACTGCCGGAGCTGTACGTAGTGCTAAGTAAAGCTTGTGTATAAGTTGTGCTGTATATCTTAGTTCTCTGCTAAGTCACTGCCGGAGCTGTACGTAGAGCTAAGTAAAGCTTGTGTATATGTTGTGCTGTATATCTCTAGTTCTCTGCTAGTCACTGCCGGAGCTGTACGTAGTAGCTAAAGTAAAGCTTGTGTATAAGGTTGTGCTGTATATCTCTAGTTCTCTGCTAGTCACTGCCGGAGCTGTACGTAGAGCTAAGTAAAGCTTGTGTATAAGGTTGTGCTGTATATCTCTAGTTCTCTCTGCTAGTCGTGCGGAGCTGTACGTAGAGCTAAGTAAAGCTTGTGTTATAAGGTTGTGCTGTATATCTCTAGTTCTCTGCTAGTCAATGCCCAGGAGCTGTACGTAGTGCTAAGTAAAGCTTGTGTATAAGGTTGTGCTGTACATCTCTAGTTCTCTGCTAGTCACTGCCGGAGCTGTACGTAGTGCTAAGTAAAGCTTGTGTATAAGGTTGTGCTGTATATCTCTAGTTCTCTGCTAGTCACTGCCGGAGCTGTACGTAGAGCTAAGTAAAGCTTGTGTATAAGGTTGTGCTGTATATCTCTAGTTCTCTGCTATTCACTGCCGGAGCTGTACGTAGAGCTAAGTAAAGCTTGTGTATAAGGTTGTGCTGTATATCTCTAGTTCTCTGCTAGTCACTGCCGGAGCTGTACGTAGAGCTAAGTAAAGCTTGTGTATAAGGTTGTGCTGTATATCCTCTAGTTCTCTGCTAGTCACTGCCGGGAGCTGTATGTAGTGCTAAGTAAAGCTTGTGTTATAAGGTTGTGCTGTATATCTTAGTTCTCTGCTAGTCACTGCCGGGAGCTGTTCGTAGTGCTAAGTAAAGCTTGTGTATAAGGTTGTGCTGTACTATCTCTAGTACTCTGCTAGTCACTGCGGAGCTGTACGTAGTGCTAAGTAAAGCTTGTGTATAAGGTTGTGCTGTATATCTCTAGTTCTCTGCTAGTCACTGCCGGAGCTGTACGTAGTGCTAAGTAAAGCTTGTGTATAAGGCTTGTGCTGTATATCTCTAGTTCTCTGCTAGTCACTGCCGGAGCTGTACGTAGTGCTAAGTAAAGCTTGTGTATAGGTTGTGCTGTATATCTCTAGTTCTCTGCTAGTCACTGCGGAGCTGTACGTAGAGCTAAGTAAAGCTTGTGTATAAGGTTTGTGCTGTATATCTCTAGTTCTCTGCTAGTCACTGCCGGAGCTGTACTGTAGAGCTAAGTAAAGCTTGTGTATAAGGTTGTGCTGTATATCTCTAGTTCTCTGCTAGTCACTGCCGGAGCTGTACGTAGAGCTAAGTAAAGCTTGTGTATAAGGTTGTGCTGTATATCTCTAGTTCTCTGCTAGTCACTGCCGGAGCTGTACGTAGAGCTAAGTAAAGCTTGTGTATAAGGTTGTGCTGTATATCTCTAGTTCTCTGCTAGTCACTGCCGGAGCTGTACGTAGTGCTAAGTAAAGCTTGTGTATAAGGTTGTGCTGTATATCTCTAGTTCTCTGCTAGTCACTGCCGGAGCTGTACGTAGTGCTAAGTAAAGCTTGTGTATAAGGTTGTGCTGTATATCTCTAGTTCTCTGCTAGTCACTGCCGGAGCTGTACGTAGTGCTAAGTACAGCTTGTGTATAAGGTTGTGCTGTATATCTCTAGTTCTCTGCTAGTCACTGCCGGAGCTGTACGTAGAGCTAAGTAAAGCTTGTGTATAAGGTTGTGCTGTATATCTCTAGTTCTCTGCTAGTCACTGCCGGAGCTGTACGTAGTGCTAAGTAAAGCTTGTGTATAAGGTTGTGCTGTATATCTCTAGTTCTCTGCTAGTCACTGCCGGAGCTGTACGTAGTGCTAAGTAAAGCTTGTGTATAAGGTTGTGCTGTATATCTCTAGTTCTCTGCTAGTCACTGCCGGAGCTGTACGTAGAGCTAAGTAAAGCTTGTGTATAAGGTTGTGCTGTAATATCTCTAGTTCTCTGCTAGTCACTGCCGGAGCTGTACGTAGAGCTAAGTAAAGCTTGTGTATAAGGTTGTGCTGTATATCTCTAGTCTCTGCTAGTCTCTGCCGGAGCTGTACGTAGTGCTAAGTAAAGCTTGTGTATAAGGTTGTGCTGTATATCTCTAGTTCTCTGCTAGTCACTGCCGGAGCTGTACGTAGTGCTAAGTAAAGCTTGTGTATAAGGTTGTGCTGTATATCTCTAGTTCTCTGCTAGTCACTGCCGGAGCTGTACGTAGTGCTAAGTAAAGCTTGTGTATAAGGTTGTGCTGTATATCTCTAGTTCTCTGCTAGTCACTGCCGGAGCTGTACGTAGTGCAAAGTAAGCTTGTGTATAAGGTTGTGCTGTATATCTCTAGTTCTCTGCTAGTCACTGCCGGAGCTGTACGTAGAGCTAAGTAAAGCTTGTGTAAAGGTTGTGCTGTATATCTCTAGTTCTCTCGCTTAGTCACTGCCGGAGCTGTACCGTAGTGCTAAGTAAAGCTTGTGTATAAGGTTGTGCTGTATATCTCTAGTTCTCTGCTAGTCGCTGCCGGAGCTGTACGTAGTGCTAAGTAAAGCTTGTGTATAAGGTTGTGCTGTATATCTCTAGTTCTCTGCTAGTCCGCTGCCGGGAGCTGTACGTAGAGCTAAGTAAAGCTTGTGTATAAGGTTGTGCTGTATATCTCTAGTCTCTGCTAGTCACTGCCGGAGCTGTACGTAGTGCTAAGTAAAGCTTGTGTATAAGGTTGTGCTGTATATCTCTAGTTCTCTGCTATGTCACTGCCGGAGCTGTACGTAGTGCTAAGTAAAGCTTGTGTATAAGGTTGTGCTGTATATCTCTAGTTCTCTGCTAGTCACTGCCGGAGCTGTACGTAGTGCTAAGTAAAGCTTGTGTATAAGGTTGTGCTGTATATCTCTAGCTCTAGCTAGTCACTGCCGGAGCTGTAGTAGAGCTAAGTAACGCTTGTGTATAGGTTGTGCTGTATATCTCCTAGTTCTTGCTAGTCACTGCCGGAGCTGTACGTAGTGCTAAGTAAAGCTTGTGTATAACGTTGTGCTGTATATCTCTAGTCTCTGCCTAGTCACTGCCGGAGCTGTACGTAGTGCTAAGTAAAGCTTGTGTATAAGGTTGTGTGTATATCTCTAGTTCTCTGCTAGTCAATGCCGGAGCTGTACGTAGAGCTAAGTAAAGCTTGTGTATAACGGTTGTGCTGTATATCTCTAGTTCTCTGCTAGTCACTGCCGGAGCTGTACGTAGAGCTAAGTAAAGCTTGTGTATAAGGTTGTGCTGTATATCTCTAGTTCTCTGCTAGTCACTGCCGGAGCTGTACGTAGAGCTAAGTAAAGCTTGTGTATAAGGTTGTGCTGTATATCTCTAGTTCTCTGCTAGTCACTGCCGGAGCTGTACGTAGTGCTAAGTAAAGCTTGTGTATAAGGTTGTGCTGTATATCTCTAGTTCTCTGCTAGTCACTGCCGGAGCTGTACGTAGTGCTAAGTAAAGCTTGTGTATAAGGTTGTGCTGTATATCTCTAGTTCTCTGCTAGTCACTGCCGGAGCTGTACGTAGAGCTAAGTAAAGCTTGTGTATAAGGTTGTGCTGTATATCTCTAGTTCTCTGCTAGTCACTGCCGGAGCTGTACGTAGTGCTAAGTAAAGCTTGTGTATAAGGTTGTGCTGTATATCTCTAGTTCTCTGCTAGTCACTGCCGGAGCTGTACGCTAGTGCTAAGTAAAGCTTGTGTATAAGGTTGTGCTGTATATCTCTAGTTCTCTGCTAGTCACTGCCGGAGCTGTACGTAGTGCTAAGTAAAGCTTGTGTATAAGGTTGTGCTGTATATCTCTAGTTCCTTGCTAGTCACTGCCGGAGCTGTACGTAGTGCTAAGTAAAGCTTGTGTATAAGGTTGTGCTGTATATCTCTAGTTCTCTGCTAGTCACTGCCGGAGCTGTACGTAGTGCTAAGTAAAGCTTGTGTATAAGGTTGTGCTGTATATCTCTAGTTCTCTGCTAGTCACTGCCGGAGCTGTGTGTAGTGCTAAGTAAAGCTTGTGTATAAGGTTGTGCTGTATATCTCTAGTTCTCTGCTAGTCACTGCCGGAGCTGTACGTAGTGCTAAGTAAAGCTTGTGTATAAGGTTGTGCTGTATATCTCTAGTTCTCTGCTAGTCACTGCCGGAGCTGTACGTCGAGCTAAGTAAAGCTTGTGTATAACGTGCTGTATATCTCTAGTTCTCTGCTCGTCACTGCCGGAGCTGTACGTAGTGCTAAGTAAAGCTTGTGTATAACGTGCTGTATATCTCTAGTTCTCTGCTAGTCACTGCCGGAGCTGTACGTAGAGCTAAGTAAAGCTTGTGTATAAGGTTGTGCTGTATATCTCTAGTTCTCTGCTAGTCGCTGCCGGAGCTGTATGTAGTGCTAAGTAAAGCTTGTGTATAAGGTTGTGCTGTATATCTCTAGTTCTCTGCTAGTCACTGCCGGAGCTGTACGTAGAGCTAAGTTAAAGCCTTGTGTATAAGGTTGTGCTGTATATCTCTACTTCTCTGCTAGTCACTGCCGGAGCTGTACGTAGAGCTAAGTAAAGCTTGTGTATAAGGTTGTGCTGTATATCTCTAGTTCTCTGCTAGTCACTGCCCGGAGCTGTAGTAGTGCTAAGTAAAGCTTGTGTATAAGGTTGTGCTGTATATCTCTAGTTCTCTGCTAGTCACTGCCGGAGCTGTACGTAGAGCTAAGTAAAGCTTGTGTATAAGGTTGTGCTGTATATCTCTAGTTCTCTGCTAGTCACTGCCGGAGCTGTACGTAGTGCTAAGTAAAGCTTGTGTATAAGGTTGTGCTGTACTATCTCTAGTTCTCTGCTAGTCACTGCCGGAGCTGTAACGTAGAGCTAAGTAAAGCTTGTGTATAGGTTGTGCTGTATATCTCTAGTTCTCTGCTAGTCACTGCCGGAGCTGTACGTAGAGCTAAGTAAAGCTTGTGTATAAGGTTGTGCTGTATATCTCTAGTTCTCTGCTAGTCACTGCCGGAGCTGTACGTAGAGCTAAGTAAAGCTTGTGTATAAGGTTGTGCTGTATATCTCTAGTTCTCTGCTAGTCGCTGCCGGAGCTGTTGTAGTGCTAAGTAAAGCTTGTGTATAAGGTTGTGCTGTATATCTCTAGTTCTCTGCTAGTCACTGCCGGAGCTGTACGTAGTGCTAAGTAAAGCTTGTGTATAAGGTTGTGCTGTATATCTCTAGTTCTCTGCTAGTCACTGCCGGAGCTGTACGTAGTGCTAAGTAAAGCTTGTGTATAAGGTTGTGCTGTATATCTCTAGTTCTCTGCTAGTCACTGCCGGAGCTGTACGTAGAGCTAAGTAAAGCTTGTGTATAAGGTTGTGCTGTATATCTCTAGTTCTCTGCTAGTCACTGCCGGAGCTGTACGTAGAGCTAAGTAAAGCTTGTGTATAAGGTTGTGCTGTATATCTCTAGTTCTCTGCTAGTCACTGCCGGAGCTGTACGTAGAGCTAAGTAAAGCTTGTGTATAAGGTTGTGCTGTATATCTCTAGTTCTCTGCTAGTCACTGCGCAGCTGTACGTAGAGCTAAGTAAAGCTTGTGTATAAGGTTGTGCTGTATATCTCTAGTTCTCTGCTAGTCACTGCCGGAGCTGTACGTAGAGCTAAGTAAAGCTTGTGTATAAGGTTGTGCTGTATATCTCTAGTTCTCTGCTAGTCACTGCCGGAGCTGTACGTAGTGCTAAGTAAAGCTTGTGTATAAGGTTGTGCTGTATATCTCTAGTTCTCTGCTAGTCACTGCCGGAGCTGTACGTAGTGCTAAGTAAAGCTTGTGTATAAGGTTGTGCTGTATATCTCTAGTTCTCTGCTAGTCACTGCCGGAGCTGTACGTAGAGCTAAGTAAAGCTTGTGTATAAGGTTGTGCTGTATATCTCTAGTTCTCTGCTAGTCACTGCCGGAGCTGTACGTAGTGCTAAGTAAAGCTTGTGTATAAGGTTGTGCTGTATATCTCTAGTTCTCTGCTAGTCACTGCCGGAGCTGTATGTAGTGCTAAGTAAAGCTTGTGTATAAGGTTGTGCTGTATATCTCTAGTTCTCTGCTAGTCACTGCCGGAGCTGTACGTAGTGCTAAGTAAAGCTTGTGTATAAGGTTGTGCTGTATATCTCTAGTTCTCTGCTAGTCACTGCCGGAGCTGTACGTAGTGCTAAGTAAAGCTTGTGTATAAGGTTGTGCTGTATATCTCTAGTTCTCTGCTAGTCGCTGCCGGAGCTGTACGTAGTGCTAAGTAAAGCTTGTGTATAAGGTTGTGCTGTATATCTCTAGTTCTCTGCTAGTCACTGCCGGAGCTGTACGTAGTGCTAAGTAAAGCTTGTGTATAAGGTTGTGCTGTATATCTCTAGTTCTCTGCTAGTCACTGCCGGAGCTGTACGTAGTGCTAAGTAAAGCTTGTGTATAAGGTTGTGCTGTAATCTCTAGTTCTCTGCTAGTCACTTGCCGGAGCTGTACGTAGTGCTAAGTAAAGCTTGTGTATAAGGTTGTGCTGTATATCTCTAGTTCTCTGCTAGTCACTGCCGGAGCTGTACGTAGTGCTAAGTAAAGCTTGTGTATAAGGTTGTGCTGTATATCTCTAGTTCTCTGCTAGTCACTGCCGGAGCTGTACGTAGAGCTAAGTAAAGCTTGTGTATAAGGTTGTGCTGTATATCTCTAGTTCTCTGCTAGTCACTGCCGGAGCTGTACGTAGTGCTAAGTAAAGCTTGTGTATAAGGTTGTGCTGTATATCTCTAGTTCTCTGCTAGTCACTGCCGGAGCTGTACGTAGTGCTAAGTAAAGCTTGTGTATAAGGTTGTGCTGTATATCTCTAGTTCTCTGCTAGTCACTGCCGGAGCTGTACGTAGTGCTAAGTAAAGCTTGTGTATAAGGTTGTGCTGTATATCTCTAGTTCTCTGCTAGTCACTGCCGGAGCTGTACGTAGAGCTAAGTAAAGCTTGTGTATAAGGTTGTGCTGTATATCTCTAGTTCTCTGCTAGTCACTGCCGGAGCTGTACGTAGTGCTAAGTAAAGCTTGTGTATAAGGTTGTGCTGTATATCTCTAGTTCTCTGCTAGTCACTGCCGGAGCTGTACGTAGTGCTAAGTAAAGCTTGTGTATAAGGTTGTGCTGTATATCTCTAGTTCTCTGCTAGTCACTGCCGGAGCTGTACGTAGAGCTAAGTAAAGCTTGTGTATAAGGTTGTGCTGTATATCTCTAGTTCTCTGCTAGTCACTGCCGGAGCTGTACGTAGTGCTAAGTAAAGCTTGTGTATAAGGTTGTGCTGTATATCTCTAGTTCTCTGCTAGTCACTGCCGGAGCTGTACGTAGTGCTAAGTAAAGCTTGTGTATAAGGTTGTGCTGTATATCTCTAGTTCTCTGCTAGTCACTGCCGGAGCTGTACGTAGTGCTAAGTAAAGCTTGTGTATAAGGTTGTGCTGTATATCTCTAGTTCTCTGCTAGTCACTGCCGGAGCTGTACGTAGTGCTAAGTAAAGCTTGTGTATAAGGTTGTGCTGTATATCTCTAGTTCTCTGCTAGTCACTGCCGGAGCTGTACGTAGTGCTAAGTAAAGCTTGTGTATAAGGTTGTGCTGTATATCTCTAGTTCTCTGCTAGTCACTGCCGGAGCTGTACGTAGTGCTAAGTAAAGCTTGTGTATAAGGTTGTGCTGTATATCTCTAGTTCTCTGCTAGTCACTGCCGGAGCTGTACGTAGTGCTAAGTAAAGCTTGTGTATAAGGTTGTGCTGTATATCTCTAGTTCTCTGCTAGTCACTGCCGGAGCTGTACGTAGAGCTAAGTAAAGCTTGTGTATAAGGTTGTGCTGTATATCTCTAGTTCTCTGCTAGTCACTGCCGGAGCTGTACGTAGTGCTAAGTAAAGCTTGTGTATAAGGTTGTGCTGTATATCTCTAGTTCTCTGCTAGTCACTGCCGGAGCTGTACGTAGAGCTAAGTAAAGCTTGTGTATAAGGTTGTGCTGTATATCTCTAGTTCTCTGCTAGTCACTGCCGGAGCTGTACGTAGTGCTAAGTAAAGCTTGTGTATAAGGTTGTGCTGTATATCTCTAGTTCTCTGCTAGTCACTGCCGGAGCTGTACGTAGTGCTAAGTAAAGCTTGTGTATAAGGTTGTGCTGTATATCTCTAGTTCTCTGCTAGTCACTGCCGGAGCTGTACGTAGTGCTAAGTAAAGCTTGTGTATAAGGTTGTGCTGTATATCTCTAGTTCTCTGCTAGTCACTGCCGGAGCTGTACGTAGTGCTAAGTAAAGCTTGTGTATAAGGTTGTGCTGTATATCTCTAGTTCTCTGCTAGTCACTGCCGGAGCTGTACGTAGTGCTAAGTAAAGCTTGTGTATAAGGTTGTGCTGTATATCTCTAGTTCTCTGCTAGTCACTGCCGGAGCTGTACGTAGTGCTAAGTAAAGCTTGTGTATAAGGTTGTGCTGTATATCTCTAGTTCTCTGCTAGTCACTGCCGGAGCTGTACGTAGAGCTAAGTAAAGCTTGTGTATAAGGTTGTGCTGTATATCTCTAGTTCTCTGCTAGTCACTGCCGGAGCTGTATGTAGTGCTAAGTAAAGCTTGTGTATAAGGTTGTGCTGTATTTCTCTAGTTCTCTGCTAGTCACTGCCGGAGCTGTGTGTAGTGCTAAGTAAAGCTTGTGTATAAGGTTGTGCTGTATATCTCTAGTTCTCTGCTAGTCACTGCCGGAGCTGTGTGTAGTGCTAAGTAAAGCTTGTGTATAACGTTGTGCTGTATATCTCTAGTTCTCTGCTAGTCACTGCCGGAGCTGTACGTAGTGCTAAGTAAAGCTTGTGTATAAGGTTGTGCTGTATATCTCTAGTTCTCTGCTAGTCACTGCCGGAGCTGTACGTAGAGCTAAGTAAAGCTTGTGTATAAGGTTGTGCTGTATATCTCTAGTTCTCTGCTAGTCACTGCCGGAGCTGTACATAGTGCTAAGTAAAGCTTGTGTATAAGGTTGTGCTGTATATCTCTAGTTCTCTGCTAGTCACTGCCGGAGCTGTACGTAGTGCTAAGTAAAGCTTGTGTATAAGGTTGTGCTGTATATCTCTAGTCCTCTGCTAGTCACTGCCGGAGCTGTACGTAGTGCTAAGTAAAGCTTGTGTATAAGGTTGTGCTGTATATCTCTAGTTCTCTGCTAGTCACTGCCGGAGCTGTACGTAGTGCTAAGTAAAGCTTGTGTATAAGGTTGTGCTGTATATCTCTAGTTCTCTGCTAGTCACTGCCGGAGCTGTACGTAGAGCTAAGTAAAGCTTGTGTATAAGGTTGTGCTGTATATCTCTAGTTCTCTGCTAGTCACTGCCGGAGCTGTGTGTAGTGCTAAGTAAAGCTTGTGTATAAGGTTGTGCTGTATATCTCTAGTTCTCTGCTAGTCACTGCCGGAGCTGTGTGTAGTGCTAAGTAAAGCTTGTGTATAAGGTTGTGCTGTATATCTCTAGTTCTCTGCTAGTCACTGCCGGAGCTGTACGTAGTGCTAAGTAAAGCTTGTGTATAAGGTTGTGCTGTATATCTCTAGTTCTCTGCTAGTCACTGCCGGAGCTGTACGTAGTGCTAAGTAAAGCTTGTGTATAAGGTTGTGCTGTATATCTCTAGTTCTCTGCTAGTCACTGCCGGAGCTGTGTGTAGTGCTAAGTAAAGCTTGTGTATAAGGTTGTGCTGTATATCTCTAGTTCTCTGCTAGTCACTGCCGGAGCTGTGTGTAGTGCTAAGTAAAGCTTGTGTATAAGGTTGTGCTGTATATCTCTAGTTCTCTGCTAGTCACTGCCGGAGCTGTACGTAGAGCTAAGTAAAGCTTGTGTATAACGTGCTGTATATCTCTAGTTCTCTGCTCGTCACTGCCGGAGCTGTACGTAGTGCTAAGTAAAGCTTGTGTATAACGTGCTGTATATCTCTAGTTCTCTGCTAGTCACTGCCGGAGCTGTACGTAGAGCTAAGTAAAGCTTGTGTATAAGGTTGTGCTGTATATCTCTAGTTCTCTGCTAGTCGCTGCCGGAGCTGTATGTAGTGCTAAGTAAAGCTTGTATATAAGGTTGTGCTGTATATCTCTAGTTCTCTGCTAGTCACTGCCGGAGCTGTACGTAGAGCTAAGTAAAGCTTGTGTATAAGGTTGTGCTGTATATCTCTAGTTCTCTGCTAGTCACTGCCGGAGCTGTATGTAGTGCTAAGTAAAGCTTGTGTATAAGGTTGTGCTGTATATCTCTAGTTCTCTGCTAGTCACTGCCGGAGCTGTACGTAGAGCTAAGTAAAGCTTGTGTATAAGGTTGTGCTATATATCTCTAGTTCTCTGCTAGTCACTGCCGGAGCTGTACGTAGAGCTAAGTAAAGCTTGTGTATAAGGTTGTGCTGTATATCTCTAGTTCTCTGCTAGTCACTGCCGGAGCTGTACGTAGAGCTAAGTAAAGCTTGTGTATAAGGTTGTGCTGTATATCTCTAGTTCTCTGCTAGTCGCTGCCGGAGCTGTATGTAGTGCTAAGTAAAGCTTGTGTATAAGGTTGTGCTGTATATCTCTAGTTCTCTGCTAGTCACTGCCGGAGCTGTACGTAGAGCTAAGTAAAGCTTGTGTATAAGGTTGTGCTGTATATCTCTAGTTCTCTGCTAGTCACTGCCGGAGCTGTACGTAGAGCTAAGTAAAGCTTGTGTATAAGGTTGTGCTGTATAGCTCTAGTTCTCTGCTAGTCACTGCCGGAGCTGTACGTAGAGCTAAGTAAAGCTTGTGTATAAGGTTGTGCTGTATATCTCTAGCTCTCTGCTAGTCACTGCCGGAGCTGTACGTAGAGCTAAGTAAAGCTTGTGTATAAGGTTGTGCTGTATATCTCTAGTTCTCTGCTAGTCACTGCCGGAGCTGTACGTAGAGCTAAGTAAAGCTTGTGTATAAGGTTGTGCTGTATATCTCTAGTTCTCTGCTAGTCACTGCCGGAGCTGTACGTAGTGCTAAGTAAAGCTTGTGTATAAGGTTGTGCTGTATATCTCTAGTCCTCTGCTAGTCACTGCCGGAGCTGTACGTAGTGCTAAGTAAAGCTTGTGTATAAGGTTGTGCCTGTATATCTCTAGTTCTCTGCTAGTCACTGCCGGAGCTGTACGTAGTGCTAAGTAAAGCTTGTGTATAAGGTTGTGCTGTATATCTCTAGTTCTCTGCTAGTCACTGCCGGAACTGTACGTAGTGCTAAGTAAAGCTTGTGTATAAGGTTGTGCTGTATATCTCTAGTTCTCTGCTAGTCACTGCCGGAGCTGTACGTAGTGCTAAGTAAAGCTTGTGTATAAGGTTGTGCTGTATATCTCTAGTTCTCGGCTAGTCACTGCCGGAGCTGTACGTAGTGCTAAGTAAAGCTTGTGTATAAGGTTGTGCTGTATATCTCTAGTTCTCTGCTAGTCACTGCCGGAGCTGTACGTAGTGCTAAGTAAAGCTTGTGTATAAGGTTGTGCTGTATATCTCTAGTTCTCTGCTAGTCACTGCCGGAGCTGTACGTAGAGCTAAGTAAAGCTTGTGTATAAGGTTGTGCTGTATATCTCTAGTTCTCTGCTAGTCACTGCCGGAGCTGTACGTAGTGCTAAGTAAAGCTTGTGTATAAGGTTGTGCTGTATATCTCTAGTTCTCTGCTAGTCACTGCCGGAGCTGTACGTAGTGCTAAGTAAAGCTTGTGTATAAGGTTGTGCTGTATATCTCTAGTTCTCTGCTAGTCACTGCCGGAGCTGTACGTAGAGCTAAGTAAAGCTTGTGTATAACGTTGTGCTGTATATCTCTAGTTGTCGTCCTCTGCTCATCGCTGCCGGAGCTGTACGTAGAGCGGTTATTGGTGTTTGTTGCAGCTCAGCTGGAGCGATCACGCCATCTGCAGTTCTACTTGACATGGGCTCATCAGTTGCTCATGCAGCACGGACAGAAGATGAAAACACGGTGAGTGTCCAACTGGATTTGAGGATCAGTCGCCCCTGGACTGACCAGTGTGTCGTGAGCACCATTACTTTAGTCTGTTACAGCTCCTCAATATGCTCAACCATCATTACTGCCTTTATGCCTTTGTCACTACCCCCCTAGCACTTAGTGTCCCCAACTCTACTTGTCACTAGCCCCTCCCACACCAAGTGTCCCCAACATCACTTGTCACTATCCCCACCACACCTTGTGTCTCCAACTTTACTTGTCACTATTTCCCAGCACCTAGTGTCCCCAACTTTACTTGTCACTCTTTCCCAGCACCTAGTTTCCCCAACATCACTTGTCACTATCCTCCCCACACCTTGTGTCCCTAACTTTACTTGTTCCTATCCCCCCAGCTCCTACCATCTCAGTCTTCCCCTCTCAGTAGCCCTCAGCGCCTACTGTCACTGTCTTCCTCTCTTAGTTGTCCTCAGCACCTACTGTCACCGTCTTCCTCTCTTAGTAGCCCTCAGCACCTACCATCACCGACTTCCCTTCTCAGTTGCCCTCAGCACCTACTGTCGCTATCTTCCTCTCTCGGTAGCCCTCAGCCCCTACCATCTTCCCATCTCAGCATCCCTCAGCACCTACCGTCACCGCCTTTCCTTCTCAGTAGCCATCAGCACCAACCGTCACCGTCTTCCCCTCTCAGTAGCCCTCAGCACCTACCACCACCGTCTTCCTCTCTCAGTAGCCCTCAGCACCTACCGTCTTCCCCTCTCAATAGCCCTCAGCACCTACCGTCTTCCCCTCTCAGTAGCCCTCAGCACCTACCATCACCGTCTTCCCCTCTCAGTAGCCCTCAGCACCTACCGTCACCGTCTTCCCCTCTCGGTAGCCCTCAGCACCTACCGTCACCCTCTCTCAGTAGCCCTCAGCACCTACCGTCGCCGTCTTCCCCTCTCACTAGCCCTCAGCACTCACCGTCTTCCCCTCTCAGTAGCCCTCAGCACCTACCGTCTTCCCCTCTCACTAGCCCTCAGCACCTACCGTCTTCCCCTCTCCGTAGCCCTTCACCACCTACCATCTCCCCTTCTCAGTAGCCAGTATCTTCTGCTGTCAACACTTATACCACTGACTATCAACTGCAGTTATGTTTTTGTCTTTATAAGTACTTGGAGAAGATAGTTTGAATATCTTAGGCTGTAAAGTCATCAAAAAACAAACCTTTATTTCATGTAATTGGCAAGAGTCCATGAGCTCGTGACGTATGGGATATACAATCCTACCAGGAGGGGTAGTTTCTCAAACCTCAAAATGCCTATAAATACACCCCTCACCACACCCACAATTCAGTTTTACAAACTTTGCCTCCTATGGAGGTGGTGAAGTAAGTTTGTGCTAAGATTTCTACGTTGATATGCGCTTCTCAGAATTTTGAAGCCTGATTCCTCTCAGAGTACAGCGAATGTCAGAGGGTTGTGAAGGGAGTATCACCTTTTGAATGTAATGGTTTTCCTCACGGGATATCTATTTCATAGGTTCTCTGTTATCGGTCATAGAGATTCATCTCCTACCTCCCTTATTCAGATCGATGATATACTCTCAGATACCATTACCTCTACTGATAACCGTTTCAGTACTGGTTTGGCTATCTGCTATATGTGAATGGGTGTCCTTTGGTAAGTATGTTTTCATTACTTAAGACACTCTCAGCTATGGTTTTGCACTTTATGTATTATTATAAAGTTCTAAATATATGTATTGTACTTATATTTGCCGTGAGTCAGGTTTATGTATATTTCTTTTACAAGATACGACGAGTCCATGGATTTCATCCTTATGGGATATCGCCTCCTGGTCAGCAGGAGGAGGCAAAGAGCACCACAGCAGAGCTGTATATATAGCTCCTCCCTTCTCTCCCACTCCAGTCATTCTCTTTGCCTGTGTTAGTGATAGGAAGAGGTAAAGTTAGGTGTTAATTTAGATTCTTCAATCAAGAGTTTATTATTTCTTCTGTTAAGTGTGATCAGTCCACGGGTCATCATTACTTCTGGGATATTAACTGCTCCCCTACAGGAAGTGCAAGAGGATTCACCCAGCAGAGCTGCATATAGCTCCTCCCCTCTACGTCACTCCCAGTCATTCTCTTGCACCCAGCAACTAGATAGGTCGTGTGAGAGGACTATGGTGATTATACTTAGTTTTATATCTTCAATCAAAAGTTTGTTATTTTAAAATAGCACCGGAGTGTGTTATTACCTCTCTGGCAGAGTTTGAGGAAGAATCTACCAGAGTTTTGCTATGATTTTAGCCGGAGTAGTTAAGATCATATTGCTGTTCTCGGCCATCTGAGGAGTGAGGTAAACTTCAGATCAGGGGACAGCGGGCAGATGAATCTGCATAGAGGTATGTAGCAGTTTTTATTTTCTGACAATGGAATTGATGAGAAAATCCTGCCATACCGATATAATGTCATGTATGTATACTTTACACTTCAGTATTCTGGGAGAATGGTACTTCACTAGAATTACACTGTAAGAAAGACATAAAGCTGTTTAATAACTAGAGATTATGTTTAACGTTTTTGCTGGAATGTAAAATCGTTTTCATTTGCTGAGGTACTGAGTGAATAAATGTTTGGGCACCATTTTTCCACTTGGCAGTTGCTTAAATCTGTTTTTTCTGTCAGTTTCTGTTCTCCCTCACTGCTGTGTGTGTGGGGGAGGGGCGCTTTTACTATGCATCAAATATTTCAGTCAGCAACTCATTGTATTCCCTGCATGATCTGGTTCATCTCTACAGAGCTCAGGGGTCTTCAAAACTTATTTTGAGGGAGGTAATTTCTCTCAGCAGAGCTGTGAGAATTATAGTTTGACTGAAATAAAAACTTTTATTCTGTAATTTGTTTCCTGCTTTCAGAAATTGTTATCTTTGCTAATGGGATTAAACCTTTGCTAAAGTTGTGTTGTTTACAAGGATTGAGGCTATAACTGTTTCAATTTATTAATTTTTAACTGTCATAGATCTTCTGTGCTTCTTAAAGGCACAGTACGTTTTAATATTATTCTATTTGAATTGTATTTCCAAGTTGCAAGTTTATTTGCTAGTGTGTTAAACATGTCTGATTCAGAAGATGATACCTGTGTCATTTGTTGCAATGCCAAAGTGGAGCCCAATAGAAATTTATGTACTAACTGTATTGATGCTACTTTAAATAAAAATCAATCTGTACAAATTGAACAAATTTCACCAAACAACGAGGGGAGAGTTATGCCGACTAACTCGCCTCACGTGTCAGTACCTACATCTCCCGCTCAGAGGGAGGTGCGTGATATTGTAGCGCCGAGTACAGCTGGGCGGCCATTACAAATCACATTACAGGATATGGCTACTGTTATGACTGAAGTTTTGGCTAAATTACCAGAACTAAAAGGTAAGCGTGATCACTCTGGGGTGAGAACAGAGTGCGCTGATAATATTAGGGCCATGTCAGACACTGCGTCACAGGTGGCAGAACATGAGGACGGAGAACTTCATTCTGTGGGTGACGGTTCTGATCCAAACAGACTGGATTCAGATATTTAAAATTTTAAATTTAAACTGGAAAACCTCCGTGTATTACTAGGGGAGGTGTTAGCGGCTCTGAATGATTGTAACACAGTTGCAATACCAGAGAAAATGTGTAGGTTGGATAAATATTTTGCGGTACCGACGAGTACTGAGGTTTTTCCTATACCTAAGAGACTTACTGAAATTGTTACTAAGGAGTGGGATAGACCCGGTGTGCCGTTCTCACCCCCTCCGATATTTAGAAAAATGTTTCCAATAGACGCCACCACAAGGGACTTATGGCAAACGGTCCCTAAGGTGGAGGGAGCAGTTTCTACTTTAGCTAAGCGTACCACTATCCCGGTGGAGGATAGCTGTGCTTTTTCAGATCCAATGGATAAAAAGTTAGAGGGTTACCTTAAGAAAATGTTTGTTCAACAAGGTTTTATATTGCAACCCCTTGCATGCATTGCGCCGATCACGGCTGCAGCGGCATTCTGGATTGAGTCTCTGGAAGAGAACATTGGTTCAGCTACTCTGGACGACATTACGGACAGGCTTAGAGTCCTTAAACTAGCTAATTCATTCATTTCGGAGGCCGTAGTACATCTTACTAAACTTACGGCGAAGAATTCAGGATTCGCCATTCAGGCACGCAGGGCGCTGTGGCTAAAATCCTGGTCAGCTGATGTTACTTCTAAGTCTAAATTGCTTAATATACCTTTCAAAGGGCAGACCTTATTCGGGCCCGGGTTGAAAGAGATTATCGCTGACATTACAGGAGGTAAAGGCCATGCCCTGCCTCAGGACAAAGCCAAGACTAGACAGTCTAGTTTTCGTTCCTTTCGTAATTTCAAAGCAGGAGCAGCATCAACTTCCTCTGCACCAAAACAGGAAGGAGCTGTTGCTCGCTACAGACAAGGCTGGAAACCTAACCAGTCCTGGAACAAGGGCAAGCAGACTAGGAAACCTGCTGCTGCCCCCAAAACAGCATGAATTGAGGGCCCCCGATCCGGGATCGGATCTAGTGGGGGGCAGACTTTCTCTCTTCGCCCAGGCTTGGGCAAGAGATGTTCAGGATCCCTGGGCGCTAGAGATAATATCTCAGGGATACCTTCTGGACTTCAAATACTCTCCTCCAAGAGAGAGATTTCATCTGTCAAGATTGTCAACAATCCAGACAAAGAAAGAGGCTTTTCTACGCTGCGTACAAGAGCTCTTGTTAATGGGAGTAATCCATCCAGTTCCACGATCGGAACAGGGACAGGGGTTTTACTCAAATCTGTTTGTGGTTCCCAAAAAAGAGGGAACTTTCAGACCAATCCTGGACTTAAAGATCCTAAACAAATTCCTAAGAGTTCCATCGTTCAAGATGGAGACTATTCGGACAATTTTACCTATGATCCAAGAGGGTCAGTACATGACCACTGTAGATTTAAAAGATGCTTACCTGCACATACCGATTCACAAAGATCATTACCGGTACCTAAGGTTTGCCTTCCTAGACAGGCATTACCAGTTTGTGGCTCTTCCATTCGGATTGGCTACAGCGCCAAGAATCTTCACAAAGGTTCTGGGTGCTCTTCTGGCGGTACTAAGACCGCGGGGAATCTCGGTAGCTCCATACCTAGACGACATTCTGATACAAGCTTCAAGCTTTCAAACTGCCAAATCTCATACAGAGTTAGTGCTGGCATTTCTAAGGTCACATGGATGGAAGGTGAACGAAAAGAAAAGTTCACTCGTTCCACTCACAAGAGTTCCCTTCCTGGGGACTCTTATAGATTCTGTAGAAATGAAGATTTACCTGACAGAGGACAGGCTATCAAGACTTCAAAGTGCTTGCCGCACTCTTCATTCCATTCAACACCCGTCAGTGGCTCAATATATGGAGGTAATCGGCTTAATGGTAGCGGCAATGGACATAGTACCCTTTGCACGCTTACACCTCAGACCACTGCAACTGTGCATGCTAGGTCAGTGGAATGGGGATTACTCAGACTTATCCCCTTCTCTGAATCTGGATCAAGAGACCAGAAATTCTCTTCTATGGTGGCTTTCTCGGCCACACCTGTCCAGGGGGATGCCATTCAGCAGACCAGACTGGACAATTGTAACAACAGACGCCAGCCTTCTAGGTTGGGGTGCCGTCTGGAATTCCCTGAAGGCTCAGGGACTATGGAGTCAGGAGGAGAGTCTCCTGCCAATAAACATTCTGGAATTGAGAGCAGTTCTCAATGCCCTCCTGGCTTGGCCCCAGTTGACAACTCGGGGGTTCATCAGGTTTCAGTCGGACAACATCACGACTGTAGCTTACATCAACCATCAGGGAGGGACAAGAAGCTCCCTAGCTATGATGGAAGTATCAAAGATAATTCGCTGGGCAGAGTCTCACTCTTGCCACCTGTCAGCAATCCACATCCCGGGAGTGGAGAACTGGGAGGCGGATTTCTTAAGTCGTCAGACTTTTCATCCGGGGGAGTGGGAACTTCATCTGGAGGTCTTTGCCCAAATACTTCGACGTTGGGGCAAACCAGAGATAGATCTCATGGCGTCTCGACAGAACGCCAAGCTTCCTCGTTACGGGTCCAGATCCAGGGATCCAGGAGCAGTCCTGATAGATGCTCTGATAGCACCTTGGGACTTCAGGATGGCTTACGTGTTTCCACCCTTCCCGTTGCTTCCTCGATTGATAGCCAGAATCAAACAAGAGAGAGCATCAGTGATTCTAATAGCACCTGCGTGGCCACGCAGGACTTGGTATGCAGACCTGGTGGACATGTCATCCTGTCCGCCTTGGTCTCTACCTCTGAAACAGGACCTTCTGATACAGGGTCCCTTCAAACATCAAAATCTAACTTCTCTGAAGCTGACTGCTTGGAAATTGAACGCTTAATTTTATCAAGACGTGGGTTTTCTGAGTCAGTTATTAGTACCTTAATACAGACTAGGAAACCTGTTACCAGAAAGATTTACCATAAGATATGGCGTAAATACCTACATTGGTGTGAATCCAAAGGTTACTCTTGGAGTAAGGTTAGGATTCCTAGGATATTGTCTTTTCTACAAGAAGGTTTAGAAAAGGGTTTATCTGCTAGTTCATTAAAGGGACAGATCTCAGCTCTGTCCATTCTGTTACACAAACGTCTGTCAGAAGTTCCTGACGTCCAGGCTTTTTGTCAGGCTTTGGCCAGGATTAAGCCTGTGTTTAAAACTGTTGCTCCACCATGGAGTTTAAACCTTGTTCTTAATGTTTTACAGGGCGTTCCGTTTGAACCCCTTCATTCCATTGATATAAAGTTGTTATCTTGGAAAGTTCTATTTTTAATGGCTATTTCCTCGGCTCGAAGAGTCTCTGAATTATCAGCCTTACATTGTGATTCTCCTTATTTGATTTTTCATTCGGATAAGGTAGTCCTGCGTACTAAACCTGGGTTCTTACCTAAGGTAGTTACTAACAGGAATATCAATCAAGAGATTGTTGTTCCTTCTTTATGCCCAAATCCTTCTTCAAAGAAGGAACGTCTACTGCACAACCTGGATGTAGTCCGGGCTCTAAAATTTTACTTGCAGGCAACTAAGGAATTCCGACAAACGTCTTCTCTGTTTGTCATTTACTCTGGGCAGAGGAGAGGTCAAAAAGCTTCCGCTACCTCTCTTTCTTTTTGGCTTCGTAGCATAATTCGTTTAGCTTATGAGACTGCTGGACAGCAGCCCCCTGAAAGAATTACAGCTCATTCTACTAGAGCTGTGGCTTCCACTTGGGCCTTCAAGAATGAGGCCTCTGTTGAACAGATTTGCAAGGCTGCAACTTGGTCTTCGCTTCATACTTTTTCCAAATTTTACAAATTTGACACCTTTGCTTCATCGGAGGCTATTATTGGGAGAAAGGTTCTTCAGGCAGTGGTTCCTTCTGTATAAAGAGTCTGCCTATCCCTCCCGTCATCCGTGTACTTTTGCTTTGGTATTGGTATCCCAGAAGTAATGATGACCCGTGGACTGATCACACTTAACAGAAGAAAACATAATTTATGCTTACCTGATAAATTCCTTTCTTCTGTAGTGTGATCAGTCCACGGCCCGCCCTGTTTTTAAGGCAGGTAAATATTTTTTAATTTATACTCCAGTCACCACTTCACCCTTGGCTTTTCCTTTCTCGTTGGTCCTTGGTCGAATGACTGGGAGTGACGTAGAGGGGAGGAGCTATATGCAGCTCTGCTGGGTGAATCCTCTTGCACTTCCTGTAGGGGAGCAGTTAATATCCCAGAAGTAATGATGACCCGTGGACTGATCACACTACAGAAGAAAGGAATTTATCAGGTAAGCATAAATTATGTTTTTTAAATGGTACCAGTGTGTGCTATTTTTCTCAGGGCTAGAGCTACAGGCTTTTCAGCAATGGGGACTGGGGAGATTTTCATTCTTTCTGCGACTCCCATACTATTTGCTGCCCTGCTGATGGTCTTAGCAGATATTATCTAAGACCCTGTTTGTTCCCACAGATCTGCTGGAGGTGATGAAAAGAACTTCTTCATTGTGTGGGACAAGTCATGCTGCGCTCAGCATTAAGGTATGTACAGTCGTTTTGCTTCTGGGGAGACTGAGTATCTCAGAACAGACTGGCATTTGTTCCCTATACCGGGAAGGGGTAATCAGTTTGCACAGGATACATAAATTGTGTACATGGGTCTACCCTTTTTATCAGTCAGCTGTGCTATCAGTGGGCTATAATAATTAATTAGCCCGGTGGATACACATAGATTGTGGGAGCTCTTACTCAAGTGTCCTAGCCTTAACTGTTGCTAAGCTAACAGCAGGACAGGGTTGTGTTTTGTTTGTTTGATGGGGCACATTGGTGGTCACGGTACGCTTTCTAAAAGTTTGCGTGGGGACAGGTATTTTATTACCAACATTTTAATTCCCCATGCTGTCTCTACTTTTCTGGAGTTAGTTTCCGCCCACGATGGGCGGGGCTTAGCGTTTCGCGCGCTTAGCCGCGCAGTTGATATCCAGATCCTGACGATTACGGCAGCATGTCTAGAGGCTCCGGTGTGGCCTAAGTCAGCTTGTGTCTGTAATACTCACAAGCGGTCTTAGACACGCCGTTCATGGAGTACTATTAAGGCATTCGTGGGGACAGGTAGGCGCCGCAGCAGAGCTGTGGCGAGGTGCAAGTGCTAATTTGTCCCTAAGGCGTTATGCATAGTTAGAGTGTACATTTATAAGACAGTTGTGCTTTCAAAGACCCCATGGATAAGAAGTTGGAATGTTTTCTCAAAAAACTATATATTCATCAAGGGTTCCTATTGCAACCGGCGGCCTGCATTGTAACAGTCACGAGTGCGGCTGCTTTTTGGTTTGACGCCCAAGAAGAGTCTTTTAGGACTGAGACTTCTTTAGAAGAAATACAGGATAGAATTAAGGCTCTTAAGCTGGCTAATTCTTTTATTACGGATGCCTCCTTTCAGATCACCAAATTGGTGGCTAAGAGTTCAGGATTCTCCATCTTAGCACGAAGAGCCTTATGGTTAAAATCTTGGTCTGCGGATGTGTCCTCTAAATCCAAGCTCTTGGCTATTCCTTTCAAAGGAAAGACCCTGTTCAGGCCTGACTTGAAGGAAATCATTTCTGACATTACGGGAGGTAAGGGTCACCTCCTCCCTCAAGATAAAACATCTAAGCAAAGGGGACGACAGAGTAATTTTCGTTCCTTTCAAAATTTCAAGGGAATCCCCTCTTCCTCTTCCGCTAAACAGGAAGGGACTTTTTCTCAAGCCAAGTCCACCTGGAGACCCAACCAGGCTTGGAACAAGGGTAAACAACCCAAGAAGCCCACTGCTGCTACCAAGACAGCATGAAAGGGAGGCCCCCGATCCGGGACCGGATCTAGTAGGGGGCAGACTTTCTCTCTTTGTCCAGGCTTGGATAAGAGACGTTCAGGATCCCTGGACACTAGAAATCGTGTCTCAAGGGTATCAGTTGGAATACAAAAATTCCTTCCCCAGAGGAAGGTTTCTTCTTTCACGATTGTCTGTAGACCAGATAATGAGAGAGGCGTTCTTACGCTGTGTAATAGACCACTCCTCCATGGGAGTAATTTGCCCCGTTCCAATACAGGAATATGGGCAGGGGTTTTACTCAAATCTCTTTGTAGTTCCCAAAAAAGAGGGAACGTTCCGACCCATTTTAGATCTCAGAAGTCTACACAAGTTTCTCAGAGTTCCATCCTTCAAGATGGAGACTATTCTTCCATTGATCCAGGAGGGTCAATATATGACTACCGTGGACTTAAAGGATGCATATCTTCATATTCCTATCCACAGAGATCATCACAAGTTCCTGAGGTTTGCCTTTCTGGACAAGCATTTTCAGTTTGTGGCCCTTCCTTTCAGGCTGGCCACGGCACCCAGAATTTTCACAAAGGTTCTGGGGTCTTTGCTAGCGGTTCTCAGGCCGCGGGGCGTTGCAGTGGCACCTTATCTGGACGATATTCTGATCCAGGCGTCTTATCAGCTAACAAAGTCTCATACCGACATTGTTCTGTCCTTTCTAAGGACTCACGGGTGGAAGGTGAATCTAGAAAAGAGTTCACTAATTCCACAGACAAGGGTTCCTTTCCTGGGAACTCTAATCGACTCTATCCATGAAAATATTTTTGATGGAAGTCAGAAAGTTAAAGATTCTGAATACATGCCGAACCCTTCAGTCCAATCCTCGGCCGTCAGTGGCTCAGTGCATGGAGGCAATTGGATTGATGGTGGCAGCAATGGACATCATTCAGTTTGCTCGTTTTCATCTCAGACCTCTACAACTGAGCATGCTCAGACAGTGGAATGGAGATTATGCAAATTTGTCTCCTCAAATAGATCTGGATCAGGAGACATGGGACTCTCTTCTTTGGTGGTTGTCGCCAGATCATCTGTCCCAAGGGACGTGCTTCCGCAGACCCTCATGGGTGATAGTGACAACAGACGCCAGCCTGATAGGATGGGGTGCAGTCTGGAACTCCCTGAAGGCTCAGGGTGTGTGGACTCGGTTGGAGTCTCTACTTCCCATCAATATTCTGGAGTTGAGAGCAATATTCAATGAGCTTCAGGCTTGGCCTCAGTTGGCTTCGGCCAAAATCATCAGATTCCAGTCGGACAACATCACGACTGTAGCTTACATCAATCATCAGGGAGGAACAAGGAGTTCCTTAGCGATGACAGAAGTAACCAAGATAATTCAGTGTGCGGAAGCTCACTCTTGTTATCTGTCGGCTATCTACAACCCAGGAGTGGACTACTGGGAGGCGGATTTTTTGAGCAGACAGACGTTTCATCCGGGGGAATGGGAACTCCATCCGGAGGTCTTTGCCAACCTGGTTCTCAGATGGGGCAGACCGGAGCTGGATCTTATGGCGTCTCGTTAGAATGCCAAGCTCCCGAGATACGGATCCAGGTCCAGGGATCCTCAGGCCGAACTGATAGATGCCTTGGCAGTGCCTTGGTCGTTCAACCGAGCTTATGTGTTTCCTCCATTTGCTCTCCTTCCCCGGGTGATTGCTCGAGTCAAACAGAAGAGGGCTTCGGTGATCCTCATCGCTCCTGCGTGGCCTTGCAGGACTTGGTATGCCGATCTGGTGGACATGTCATCTCTGCCACCGTGGAAGTTTACATTGAGGCAGGACCTTCTCATTCAAGGACCTTTCCATCATCCGAATCTAATTTCTCTGCAGCTGACTGCTTGGAGATTGAACGCTTGATTTTATCTAAGCGAGGGTTCTCTGATTCGGTCATGGATACCTTGATTCAGGCACGTAAACCTGTTACTAGAAAAAATTACCATAAGATATGGCGTAAATATCTTTATTGGTGCGAATCCAAGGGCTACTCATGGAGTAGGGTTAGGATTCCTAGGATTTTATCTTTTCTCCAAGAAGGATTGGAGAAAGGGTTATCAGCAAGTTCCTTAACCCCTTAACGACCAAGGACGTACGCCACACGTCCTCAAAAAAAATACAGTTAATGACCGAGGACGTGTGGCGTACGTCCTTGGTCTGGAAAGCAGCTGGAAGCGATCCTGCTCGCTTCCAGCTGCTTTCCGGTTATTGCAGTGATGCCTCGATATCAAGGCATCCTGCAATAACCCCCCTTGGCCATCCGATGCAGAGAGAGCCACTCTGTGGCCCTCTCTGCACCGGACATCGGTGGCCGGTATCGTTGGTGGGAGCAAGTCTGGGAGGCGGGTGGGCGGCCATCGATGTGCCGAGTGGAGTGGAGGGGGGCGGGATCGGGGGCAGGAGCGCGCACAGGAGCGCGCGCGTGCACGGGGGGCGGCAGGTGGGCGCGTGCACGGGGTGGGAGCGGGTGGGAACCGCTGCACTACAGAAAACTAAACTTTCAAAAGTAAAAAAATTAAACGTTTTGAAAGCTGTAAATAAACAGCTAAGAGATCTGGAAGGGGTGGGGGGTTGATCTTGGGGGGGGGGGGAAGCTACACTACACTACAGGAAAGGGCATTTTTTTTAAAAAAAGGCACATTTTTTCACTAAACTGGGTACTGGCAGACAGCTGCCAGTACCCAAGATGGCGCCCATTAAGGCAGAGGGGGAGGGTTAGAGATCTGTTTGGTGGGGGATCAGTGAGGCTGGGGGCTAAGGGGGGATCCTACACAGCAGCATATGTAAATATGCTAAAAAAAACACAAAAAAGCCCAAATATAGCTTTTATTTTAGTACTGGCAGAGTTTCTGCCAGTACTTAAGATGGCGGGGACAATTGTGGGGTGGGGGGAGGGAAGAGAGCTGTTTGGGAGGGATCAGGGGGTCTCGTGTTTCAGGTGGGAGGCTGAGCTCTACACTAAAGCTAAAATTAACCCTGCAAGCTCCCTACAAGCTACATAATTAACCCCTTCACTGCTAGCCATAATACACGTGTGAAATGCAGCGGCATTTGGCGGCCTTCTAATTACCAAAAAGCAACGCCAAAGCCATATATGTCTGCTATTTCTGAACAAAGGGGATCCCAGAGAAGCATTTACAACCATTTGTGCCATAATTGCACAAGCTGTTTGTAAATGATTTCAGTGAGAAACCTAAAATTGTGAAAAATGTAACGTTTTTTTTCATTTGATCGCATTTGGCGGTGAAATGGTGGCATGAAATATACCAAAATTGGCCTAGATCAATACTTGGGGCTGTCTACTACACTACACTAAAGCTAAAATTATCCCTAAAAGCTCCCTAAATGCTCCATAATTAACCCCTTCACTGCTGGGCATAATACACGTGTAGTGCGCAGTGGCATTTAGCAGCCTTCTAATTACTAAAAAGCAACGCCAAAGCCATATATGTCTGCTATTTCTGAACAAAGGGGATCCCAGAGAAGAATTTACAACCATTTAAGCCATAATTGCACAAGCTGTTTGTAAATAATTTCAGTGAGAAACCAAAAGTTTGTGAAAAAATTAGTAAAAAAGTGAACGATTTTTTGTATTTAATCGCATTTGGCGGTGAAATGGTGGCATGAAATATACCAAAATGGGCCTAGATGAATACTTTGGGATGTCTACTAAAAAAATATATACATGTCAATGGATATTCAGAGATTCCTGAAAGATATTAGTGTTCTAATGTAACTAGCGCTAATTTTGAAAAACAATGGTTTGGAAATAGCAAAGTGCTACTTGTATTTATGGCCCTATAACTTACAAAAAAAGCAAAGAACATGTAAACATTGGGTATTTCTAAACTCAGGACAAAATTTAGAAACTATTTAGCATGGGTGTTTTTTGGTGGTTGTAGATGTGTATCAGATTTTGGGGGTCATAGTTAGAAAAAGTGTGTTTTTTTCAATTTTTTCCTCATATTTTATAAAAATTTTTATAGTAAATTATAAGATATGATGAAAATAATGGTATCTTTAGAAAGTCCATTTAATGGCGAGAAAAACGGTATATAATATGTGTGGGTACAGTAAATGAGTAAGATGAAAATTACAGCTAAACACAAACACCGCAAAAATGTAAAAATAGCCTTGGTCCCAAACGGACAGAAAATGGAAAAGTGCTGTGGTCATTAAGGGGTTAAAGGGACAGATTTCTGCTTTGTCTATTCTGTTACACAAGCGTCTGGCCGATGTTCCAGATGTTCAATCCTTTTGTCAGGCTCTGACTAGACTCAGGCCTGTGTTTAGACCAATTGCTCCTCCGTGGAGTTTGAATTTAGTTCTTAATGTTCTTCAAGGGGTTCCGTTTGAACCTATGCATTCCATAGATATTAAGTTATTATCTTGAAATGTTTTGTTTTTGCTATTTCTTCTGCTCGCAGAGTTTCTGAGCTCTCTGCATTACAATGTGATTCTCCTTATCTTATTTTCCATGCAGATAAGGTGGTGTTACGTACCAAACCTGGTTATCTTCCTAAGGTTGTTTCAAAGGTTGTTTCAAATAAGAATATTAATCAGGAAATTGTTGTTCCTTCCTTGTGTCCTAATCCTTCTACTAAGAAGGAGCGGCTGTTACATAATTTGGACGTGGTCCGTGCTTTGAAGTTTTACTTACAGGCAACTAAGGATTTTCGTCAATCTTCTCCCCTGTTTGTTGTGTTTTCTGGGAAGCGTAGGGGTCAGAAAGCTACGGCTACCTCTTTCTTTTTGGCTGAAGAGTATCATCCGTTTTGCATATGAGACTGCTGGACAGCAGCCTCCTGAACGAATTACGGCTCATTCCACTAGGGCTGTGGCTTCCTCATGGGCATTTAAAAATGATGCTTTTGTTGAACAAATTTGCAAGGCTGCAACTTGGTCTTCTCTTCACACTTTTTCCAAATTTTCCAAATTTGATACTTTTGCCTCGTCCGGGGCTGTTTTTGGGAGAAAGGTTCTTCAAGCAGTGGTGCCTTCCGTTTAGGTTCCTGTCTTGTCCCTCCCTTGCATTCGTGTCCTATAGCTTTGATATTGTATCCCATAAGTAAGGATGAAATCCGTGGACTAGTCGTATCTTGTAAAAGAAAAGGAAATTTATGCTTACCTGATAAATGTATTTCTTTTACGATACGACAAGTCCACGGCCCACCCTGTTTTCTCTAAGACAGGTCTTTATTTTTGTTAAACTTCAGTCACCTCTGCACCTTGGCTTTTCCTTTCTCTTCCTAACTTCGGTCGAATGACTGGAGTGGGAGGGAAGGGAGGAGCTATATATACAGCTCTGCTGTGGTGCTCTTTGCCTCCTCCTGCTGACCAGGAGGCGATATCCCATAAGTAAGGATGAAATCCATGGACTCGTATTGTAAAAGAAATAAATTTATCAGGTAAGCATAAATTTCCTTTCTTCTATAAGGTATGACGAGTCCACGGATTCATCCTTTACTTGTGGGATATTATCCTCCTGCTAACAGGAAGTGGCAAAGAGCACCACAGCAGAGCTGTCTATATAGCTCCTCCCTTAGCTCCATCCCCAGTCATTCTCTTTGCCTACTCTAAGTACTTGGAAGGGTAAAGTGAAAGAGGTGATAAAATATTAGTTTTTTATTTTCTTCAAGCAAGAGTTTGTTATTTTAAATGGTACCGGTGTGTACTATTTACTCTCAGGCAGCAGATGGATGAAGACTTCTGCCTGGAGGATGATGATCTTAGCATTTGTCACTAAGATCCAGAGCAGTTCCCACAGAGGCTGAGGGGTACAAGAAACTTCAGTGTGAGGAACGTTTTCATGCTATATAGCAGTGAGGTATGTTCAGTCATTTTTTCTGGAGAGACTGTGTATTTCAGAAAGGCTGACAGTATCCCCATGAGGGTAAGGGTAAGCAGTAATCCTAAAAGCTATAGAAGGGCATTACTAAGCTTGCATAAGGGGCTAATTAAAAAATGGTTGACACTAAGTTTTTGAATGTTTGTGGGCAAACGTTTTGTGAACTGGGAGTGCTGCTAACGTTTTTTGGGCAGTAATGTTTTTTGGCAACTTTATTGAGGGTACACTTGGCTTATTTTTTGGGTCTCAGAACCCACATGGCTAGTTTAAAACCGCTCTGGTGCGGTTCTTTGAGGCTGTAAAAACATCGAGGGAGATGGGCGGGCCTATTTTTCGCGCTTCAGGTGCGCGGTTGTATTCACTTAGCAAGCAGCAAGCTCCTACTCCAGAGGACCCTTGTGGAAGTTTTGGGCCAAATCGAAGCTTTAACCCCATTTCTTCTGTTATGTGTGATCAGTCCACGGGTCATCATTACTTCTGGGATATAACTCCTCCCCAACAGGAAATGCAAGAGGATTCACCCAGCAGAGCTGCATATAGCTCCTCCCCTCTACGTCAGTCCCAGTCATTCTCTTGCACCCAACGACTAGATAGGATGTGTGAGAGGACTATGGTGATTATACTTAGTTTTTATGACTTCAATCAAAAGTTTGTTATTTTAAAATAGCACCGGAGCGTGTTATTACTTCTCTGGCAGAGTTTGAGGAAGAATCTGTCAGAGTTTTTTACTATGATTTTAACCGGAGTAGTTAAGATCATATTGCTGTTCTCGGCCATCTGAGGGAGGTAAAGGCTTCAGATCAGGGGACAGCGGGCAGAGGAATCTGCATTGAGGTATGTAGCAGTTTTTATTTTCTGAATGGAATTGATGAGAAAATCCTGCCATACCGTTAAAATGACATGTATGTATACACTTCAGTATTCTGGGGATGGTATTTCACCGGAACTACTCTGTTAAAGGTCACTAATCCTTTTTAATAACTATTTATCATGTTAAACGTTTTTGCTGGAATGTAGAATCGTTTACATTGCTGAGGTACTGTGTGAATAAATATTTGGGCATTATTTTCCACTTGGCAGTTTTTTTGCTTTATTTGTGACAGTTTCGTTTCTCTTCACTGCTGTGTGGGAGAGGGAGGGGCCGTTTTGGCGCTCTTTGCTACGCATCAAAAAATACCAGTCAGTTACTTTTATTTTTCCTGCATGATCCGGTTCATCTCTGATAGATCTCAGGGGTCTTCAAACTTCTTTGAAGGGAGGTAAATTCTCTCAGCAGAGCTGTGAGAATTCTTATAGTGACTGTGAATAAAAACGTTGCTTTGTATTTTTTATGTCAAATTTAATTATTGTTATTTTACTAATGGGAACAAACCTTTGCTAAAAGTTTTGTTGTTTTAAAGTTTGATGCTATAACTGTTTTTTTCAGTTCACTATTTCAACTGTCATTTAATCGTTAGTACCTCTTTGAGGCACAGTACGTTTTTTGCTAAAAAAGATTATAACCAAGTTGTAAGTTTTTTGCTAGTGTGTTAAACATGTCTGACTCAGAGGAAGATATCTGTGTCATTTGTTCCAATGCCAAGGTGGAGCCCAATAGAAATTTATGTACTAACTGTATTGATGCTACTTTAAATAAAAGTCAATCTGTACAATGTGAACAAATTTCACCAAACAGCGAGGGGAGAGTTATGCCGACTAACTCGCCTCACGCGGCAGTACCTGCATCTCCCGCCCGGGAGGTGCGTGATATTTTGGCGCCTAGTACATCTGGGCGGCCATTACAGATAACATTACAAGATATGGCTACTGTTATGACTGAAGTTTTGTCTAAATTACCAGAACTAAGAGGCAAGCGTGATCACTCTGGGGTGAGAACAGAGTGCGCTGACAATGCTAGGGCCATGTCTGATACTGCGTCACAGCTCGCAGAGCATGAGGACGGAGAGCTTCATTCTGTGGGTGACGGTTCTGATCCAAACAGATTGGACTCAGATATTTCAAATTTTAAATTTAAATTGGAGAACCTCCGTGTATTACTAGGGGAGGTCTTAGCAGCTCTCAACGATTGTAACACCGTTGCAATACCAGAGAAACTGTGTAGGTTGGATAAATACTTTGCGGTACCGGCGAGTACTGACGTTTTTCCTATACCTAAGAGACTAACTGAAATTGTTACTAAGGAGTGGGATAGACCCGGTGTGCCGTTCTCACCCCCTCCAATATTTAGAAAGATGTTTCCAATAGACGCCACCACTCGGGACTTATGGCAAACGGTCCCCAAGGTGGAGGGAGCAGTTTCTACTTTAGCTAAGCGTACCACTATCCCGGTGGAGGATAGCTGTGCTTTCTCAGATCCAATGGATAAAAAATTAGAGGGTTACCTTAAGAAAATGTTTGTTCAACAAGGTTTTATATTACAACCCCTTGCATGTATCGCGCCGATTACGGCTGCGGCAGCTTTTTGGATTGAGTCGCTTGAAGAGAACCTTAGTTCATCTACGCTAGACGACATTACGGACAGGCTTAGAGTCCTTAAACTAGCTAATTCCTTCATTTCGGAGGCCGTAGTACATTTAACCAAACTTACGGCTAAGAACTCAGGATTCGCCATACAGGCACGTAGGGCGCTGTGGCTAAAATCCTGGTCAGCTGATGTTACTTCTAAGTCCAAATTACTTAATATACCTTTCAAGGGGCAGTCTTTATTTGGGCCCGGTTTGAAAGAGATTATCGCTGACATTACAGGAGGTAAGGGCCACGCCCTACCTCAAGACAAAGCCAAAGCTAAGGCTAGACAGTCTAATTTTCGTCCCTTTCGGAACTTTAAAACAGGAGCAGCATCAACCTCCACTGCACCAAAACAGGAAGGAGCTGTTGCTCGTTACAGGCAAGGCTGGAAGCCTAACCAGTCCTGGAACAAGAGCAAGCAGGCCAGGAAACCTGCTGCTGCCCCAAAGACAGCATGAACCGAGAGCCCCCGATCCGGGACCGGATCTAGTGGGGGGCAGACTCTCTCTCTTCGCCCAGGCCTGGGCAAGAGATGTTCAGGATCCCTGGGCTCTAGAGATCATATCGCAGGGATACCTTCTAGACTTCAAATTATCTCCCCCAAGAGGGAGATTTCATCTGTCAAGGTTGTCAACAAACCAGATAAAGAAAGAAGCGTTTCTACGCTGCGTACAAGATCTGTTATTAATGGGAGTGATCCATCCGGTTCCGCGGTCGGAACAAGGACAAGGGTTCTACTCAAACCTGTTTGTGGTTCCCAAAAAAGAGGGAACTTTCAGGCCAATCTTAGATTTAAAGACTCTAAACAAATTCCTAAGAGTTCCATCGTTCAAAATGGAAACTATTCGGACAATCTTACCCATGATCCAAGAGGGTCAGTACATGACCACAGTGGATTTAAAGGATGCTTACCTTCACATACCGATCCACAAAGATCATCACCGGTATCTAAGGTTTGCCTTCTTAGACAGGCACTACCAGTTTGTAGCTCTTCCATTCGGATTGGCTACGGCTCCAAGAATCTTCACAAAGGTTCTGGGTGCCCTTCTAGCGGTACTAAGACCGCGAGGGATTTCGGTAGCTCCGTACCTAGACGACATTCTAATTCAAGCTTCAAGCTTTCAAACTGCCAAGTCTCATACAGAGTTAGTTCTGGCATTTCTAAGGTCGCATGGATGGAAAGTGAACGAAAAGAAGAGTTCTCTCTTTCCTCTCACAAGAGTTCCATTCTTGGGGACTCTTATAGATTCTGTAGAAATGAAGATTTACCTGACAGAAGACAGGTTAACAAAGCTTCAAAATGCATGCCGCGTCCTTCATTCCATTCAACACCCGTCAGTAGCTCAATGCATGGAGGTGATCGGCTTAATGGTAGCGGCAATGGACATAGTACCTTTTGCACGCCTACACCTCAGACCGCTGCAATTATGCATGCTAAGTCAGTGGAATGGGGATTACTCAGATTTGTCCCCTACTCTGAATCTGAATCAAGAGACCAGAAATTCTCTTCTATGGTGGCTTTATCGGCCACACCTGTCCAGGGGGATGCCATTCAGCAGGCCAGACTGGACAATTGTAACAACAGACGCCAGCCTACTAGGTTGGGGCGCTGTCTGGAATTCTCTGAAGGCTCAGGGACTATGGAATCAGGAGGAGAGTCTCCTTCCAATAAACATTCTGGAATTGAGAGCAGTTCTCAATGCCCTTCTGGCTTGGCCCCAGTTAACAACTCGGGGGTTCATCAGGTTTCAGTCGGACAACATCACGACTGTAGCTTACATCAACCATCAGGGAGGGACAAGAAGCTCCCTAGCAATGATGGAAGTATCAAAGATAATTCGCTGGGCAGAGTCTCACTCTTGCCACCTGTCAGCAATCCACATCCCGGGAGTGGAGAACTGGGAGGCGGATTTCTTGAGTCGCCAGACTTTTCATCCGGGGGAGTGGGAACTTCATCCGGAGGTCTTTGCCCAAATACTTCGACGTTGGGGCAAACCAGAGATAGATCTCATGGCGTCTCGCCAGAACGCCAAACTTCCTCGCTACGGGTCCAGATCCAGGGATCCGGGAGCAGTTCTGATAGATGCTTTGACAGCACCTTGGAACTTCAGGATGGCTTATGTGTTTCCACCCTTCCCGCTGCTTCCTCGATTGATTGCCAAAATCAAACAGGAGAGAGCATCAGTAATTCTAATAGCACCTGCATGGCCACGCAGGACTTGGTATGCAGATCTAGTGGACATGTCATCCTGTCCGCCTTGGTCTCTACCTCTAAGACAGGACCTTCTGATACAGGGTCCATTCAAACATCAAAATCTAACTTCTCTGAAGCTGACTGCTTGGAAATTGAACGCTTGATTTTATCAAAACGTGGTTTTTCTGAGTCGGTTATTGATACCCTAATTCAGGCTAGGAAGCCTGTTACCAGAAGGATTTACCATAAAATATGGCGGAAATACCTATACTGGTGCGAATCCAAAGGTTACTCCTGGAGTAAGGTTAGGATCGCTAGGATACTGTCTTTTCTACAAGAAGGTTTAGAAAAGGGTTTATCAGCTAGTTCATTAAAGGGACAGATTTCAGCTCTGTCCATCTTGTTACACAGACGTCTGTCAGAAAATCCAGACGTCCAGTCCTTTTGTCAGGCTTTAGCTAGGATCAAGCCTGTGTTTAAAGCTGTTGCTCCACCATGGAGTTTAAACTTAGTTCTTAACGTTTTACAGGGTGTTCCGTTTGAACCCCTTCATTCCATTGATATAAAAATATTATCTTGGAAAGTTCTGTTTTTAATGGCTATTTCCTCGGCTCGAAGAGTCTCTGAGTTATCAGCCTTACATTGTGATTCCCCTTATCTGATTTTTCACTCAGACAAGGTAGTTCTGCGTACTAAACCTGGGTTCTTACCTAAGGTAGTCACTAACAGGAACATCAATCAAGAGATTGTTGTCCCATCCTTGTGTCCAAATCCTTCTTCAAAGAAGGAACGTCTTTTACACAATCTGGATGTAGTTCGGGCCCTAAAGTTCTACTTGCAGGCAACTAAAGATTTTCGCCAAACTTCTTCCTTGTTTGTCGTTTACTCTGGACAGAGGAGAGGTCAAAAAGCTTCTGCTACCTCTCTCTCTTTTTGGCTTCGTAGCATAATACGTTTAGCCTATGAGACTGCTGGACAGCAGCCTCCTGAAAGAATTACAGCTCACTCCACTAGAGCTGTGGCTTCCACTTGGGCCTTTAAGAATGAGGCCTCTGTTGAACAGATTTGCAAGGCTGCAACTTGGTCTTCACTTCATACTTTTTCCAAATTTTACAAATTTGACACTTTTGCTTCTTCGGAGGCTATTTTTGGGAGAAAGGTTCTTCAGGCAGTGGTTCCTTCTGTATAATGAGCCTGCCTTTCCCTCCCGTCATCCGTGTACTTTTGCTTTGGTATTGGTATCCCAGAAGTAATGATGACCCGTGGACTGATCACACATAACAGAAGAAAACATAATTTATGCTTACCTGATAAATTCCTTTCTTCTGTTGTGTGATCAGTCCACGGCCCGCCCTGTTTTTAAGGCAGGTAAATATCTTTTAAATTATACTCCAGTCACCACTTCACCCTTGGTTACTCCTTTCTCGTTGATTCTTGGTCGAATGACTGGGACTGACGTAGAGGGGAGGAGCTATATGCAGCTCTGCTGGGTGAATCCTCTTGCATTTCCTGTTGGGGAGGAGTTATATCCCAGAAGTAATGATGACCCGTGGACTGATCACACAACAGAAGAAAGGAATTTATCAGGTAAGCATAAATTATGTTTTTTCGCAGGGCTGTGGCGAGGTGCTGGGGTGTTTTTTTCCGGATTTAGGCCTTATTTCAATCCGGTTTGCACAGTAAGGGGTTACATGTTTATTTTTCTTGTGGGGCAAACTTATCTACACAAATTGAGTCTGATATCAAAATTTTGAAAAGTTTGGTGCATTTTAAAGCAGTTTTGCAGAACGTGTATGCTTTTTTTCTCTTAAAGGCGCAGTACCGTTTTTTAAGATTGTTATTTTTTCACTAAATAAAGTGTTTTCAAGCTTGTTTGTAGTCATTACTAGCCTGTTCAACATGT
Source organism: Bombina bombina (assembly GCF_027579735.1). Lineage (NCBI taxonomy): Eukaryota > Metazoa > Chordata > Amphibia > Anura > Bombinatoridae > Bombina > Bombina bombina. Next base: position 9,346,190 of record NC_069501.1, read on the forward strand.
CTGACATTGAGGAAAGTCAATGTTCAATATGTTTAGAAGCCATTGTGGAACCCCCACTTAGAATGTGTCCCACATGCACTGAAAGGTCAATAAATTGCAAAGAACATATTTTAGCTACTAAAAGTATGTTGCAGGATGATTCTCAGTCAGAAGGAAATCAGGTTATGCCATCTAATTCTCCCCAAGTGTCACAACCATAAACGCCCGCACAAGCGATGCCAAGTACTTCTAGTGCGTCTAATTCTTTCACCCTGCAAGATATGGCTGCAGATATGAATACTACCCTCAAAGAGGTTTTATCTAAGCTGCCTGGGTTGCAGGGGAAGCGCAGTAGGTCTGGTATGAGAACAAATGCTGAGCCCTCTGACGCTTTATTAGCCATCTCCGATGTACCCTCACAATGTTCTGAGTTGGGGCTGAAGGATTTGCTGTCTGAGGGAGAGGTTTCTGATTCAGGAAAGATGTTCCCTCAGACAGACTCAGATATGACGGCTTTTAAATTTAAGCTAGAACACCTCCGCTTGTTGCTCAGGGAGGTTTTAGCGACTCTGGATGATTGTGACCCTATTGTAGTTCCAGAGAAATTGTGTAAAATGGACAGATTTCTATAGGTTCCTGCCTACACTGATGTGTTTCTGGTCCCTAGGAGGATTTCGGACATTGTTACTAAGGAGTGGGATAGACCAGGTATTCCGTTCGCTCCCCCTCCTACTTTTAAGAAAATGTTTCCCATATCAGACGCCATGCGGGACTCGTGGCAGACGGTCCCTAAGGTGGAGGGAGCTATTTCTACCCTGGCTAAGCGTACAACTATACCTATTGAGGACAGTTGTGCTTTCAAAGATCCTATGGATAAAAAATTAGAGGGTCTCCTAAAGAAAATATTTGTTTATCAGGGTTTTCTTCTCCAACCTATAGCGTGCATTGTTCCTGTAACTACTGTAACTGCTTTTTGGTTTGAGGCTCTGGAGGAGGCTCTTCAGGTTGAGACCCCATTAGATCAAGCTAGCTAATTCTTTCATTACAGATGCCGCTTTTCAACTGGCTAAATTAGCGGCAAAGAATTCAGGTTTTGTCATTTTAGCGCGTAGAGCGTTATGGCTTAAGTCCTGGTCTGCTGATATGTCATCAAAATCTAAGCTTTTAGCCATCCCTTTCAAAGGTAAGATCCTATTTGGGTCTGAACTGAAAGAGATCATTTCAGACATCACTGGAGGGAAAGGCCATGCCCTTCCTCAGGATAAGACAAATAAGATGAGGACCAAACAAAATTTTTGTTCCTTTCGAAACTTCAAAGGTGGTCCCTCTACCTCTTCCCCTGCTGCAAAACAAGAGGGGAATTTTGCTCAATCCAAGTCAGTCTGGAGACCTAACCAGACTTGGAACAAAGGTAAACAGGCCAAGAAGCCTGCTGCTGCCACCAAGACAGCATGAAGGGGTAGCCCCCGATCCGGGACCGGATCTAGTAGGGAGCAGACTTTCTCTCTTTGCTCAGGCTTCGGCAAGAGACGTTCAGGACTCCTGGGCTTTAGAAATCGTATCCCAGGGGTATCTTCTAGATTTCAAAGATTCTCCTCCAAGAGGGAGATTCCATCTTTCTCAATTGTCTGCAAACCAGACAAAAAGAGAGGCGTTCTTACGCTGTGTAGAAGACCTATATACCATGGGAGTGATCCGCCCAGTTCCGGAAACAGAACAGGGGCAGGGGTTTTACTCCAATCTGTGGTTCCCAAAAAAGAGGGAACCTTCAGACCAATTTTAGGTCCTAAACAAATTCCTCAGAGTCCCATCTTTCAAGATGGAGAGCATTCTGACTATTTTACCTATGATCCAGGAGGGTCAATATATGACCACTGTGGACTTAAAGGATGCGTATCTACACATCCCTATCCACAAAGATCATCACCAGTTCCTCAGGTTTGCCTTTCTGGACAAGCATTACCAGTTTGTGGCTCTTCCCTTCGGGTTGGCCACAGCTCCCAGAATTTTCACAAAGGTGCTAGGGTCCCTTCTGGCGGTTCTAAGGGGCATAGCAGTGGCGCCTTATCTGGATGATATTTTAATTCAGGCGTCAACTTACCAACTAGCCAAGTCTCACACGGACATCGTGTTAGCTTTTCTAAGATCTCTCGGGTGGAAGGTGAACGTAAAAAAAGAGTTCACTTATCCCTCTCACAAGAGTTCCATTCCTGGGAACTCTGATATATTCGGTGGACATGAAAATTTTTCTGACGGAGGTCAGGAAATCAAAGATTTTAACCACCTGCCGAGCTCTTCATTCCATTCCTCGGCCATCAGTGGCTCAGTGTATGGAGGTAATCGGACTAATGGTAGCAGCAATGGACATAGTTCCGTTTGCTCGCTTGCATCTCAGACCACTGCAACTATGCATGCTGTGGAATGGGGATCAGTGGAATGGGGATTATGCAGATTTATCTCCTCAGAGACTCTCTTCTTTGGTGGTTGTCACAGGATCATCTGTCCCAGGGAATGTGTTTCCGCCGGCCAGCGTGGGTCATAGTGACGACGGACGCCAGCCTATTGGGCTGGGGTGCAGTCTGGAATTCCCTGAAAGCTCAGGGTTTGTGGACTCAGGAGGAGGCTCTCCTCCCGATCAATATTCTTGAACTGAGAGCAATATTCAACGTGCTTCAGGAGTGGCCTCAGCTGGCTTCGGCCAGATTCATAAGGTTCCAGTCGGACAATATCACGACTGTAGCATATATCAATCATCAGGGGGGAACAAAGAGTTCTCTTGCGATGATAGAGGTTACCAAAATAATTTGATGGGCAGCGACTCACTCTTGCCATCTATCAGCAATCTATATCCCAGGGGTGGAGAACTGGGAAGCGGATTTTCTAAGTAGTCAGACTTTTCATCCGGGGGAGTGGGAACTCCATCCGGAGGTGTTTGCACAATTGATTCAGCAATGGGGCACACCAGAATTGGATCTGATGGCATCTCATCAGAACGCCAAACTTCCTTGTTACGGGTCCAGATTAAGGGATCCTCAGGCAGTACTGATAGATGCTCTAGCAGTACCCTGGTCGTTCAACCTGGCTTATGTGTTTCCACCATTTCCTCTCCTTCCTCGTTTGATTGCCAGAATCAAACAGGAGAGAGCTTCAGTGATTTTGATAGCACCTGCGTGGCCACGCAGGACTTGGTATGCAGACCTGGTGGACATGTCATCTTTTCCACCATGGACTCTGCCACTGAGACAGGACCTTCTGATTCAAGGTCCGTTCCAGCATCCAAATCTAGTTTCTCTGCGGCTGACTGCCTGGAGATTGAACGCTTGATTTTATCCAAGCGGGGTTTCTCCGAGTCGGTCATAGATACCTTGATTCAGGCTCGAAAGTCTGTCACTAGGAAAATTTATCATAAGATATGGCGTAAATATCTTTATTGGTGCGAATCCAAAGGCTACTCATGGAGTAAGATCAGGATTCCTAGGATTTTGTCCTTTCTCCAAGAAGGATTGGAGAAGGTGCTATCAGCTAGGTCCTTAAAGGGACAGATATCTGCTTTATCAATTTCACTGCACAAGCGTCTGGCAGATGTTCAATCGTTCTGTCAGGCTTTAGTTAGAATCAAGCCTGTGTTTAAACCTGTTGCTCCGCGGTGGAGTTTGAATTTAGTTTTTAAAGTTCTTCAAGGGGTTCCGTTTGAACCTATGCTTTCCATAGATATTAAGCTTTTATCTTTGAAAGTTCTGTTTTTAGTTGCTATCTCTTCGGCTCAAAGAGTTTCTGAACTATCTGCATTGCAATGCGACTCGCCTTATCTTGTTTTCCATGCTGATAAGGTGGTTTTGCGTACCAAACCTTGATTCTTTCCTAAGGTTGTTACTAATAAGAATATTAATCAGGAAATTGTTGTTCCTTCTCTGTGTCCTAATCCTTCCTCTAAGAAGGAGCATCTGTTGCACAACTTGGACGTGGTTCATGCTTTGAAGTTTTACTTGCAAGCGACCAAAGATTTCCGTCAAACATCTTCTTTGTTTGTTGTCTATTCTGGAAGACGTAGAGGTCAAAAGGCTACGGCTACCTCTCTTTCTTTTTGGCTGAAAAGCATCATCCGTTTGGCATACGAGACTGCTGGACAGCAGCCTCCTGAAAGAATTACAGCTCACTCTACTAGAGCGGTGGCTTCCACATGGGATTTTAAAAATTATGCTTCTGTTGCGACTTGGTCTTCGTTTCATACCTTTTCCAAATTTTACAAATTTGATACTTTTGCTTCTTCGGAGGCTATTTTTGGGAGAAAAGTTCTTCAAGCAGTGGTGCCTTTTGTTTAACCATCTGTCTTGTCCCTCCCGTTCATCCGTGTCCTGTAGCTTTGGTATTGTATCCCACAAGTAAAGGATGAATCCGTGGACTCGTCATACCATAGAAGAAATTAATTTATCAGGTAAGCATAAATTTACTTTTTCCTTTTGCAGACTGTCAGTTTCATATTTGGGAAAAGCATATTTAGGAAAATATTTTTTCTTACCTGGGGTATAGTCATTTTTCTATTGACTGTTTTCTCATTAAATTTCACGGTCAAAATTAGGCTCGCCAGGGCGCAAAATGACGAAGTTTATTGCGTAATTTTTGACACAAAGTTACATCCGATGACGCAAATTCGTAATTTCCGGCGTCTTGGTTGACGCCGAGTTCCTTGCTCAAGGTTGCGTCGTCAATGACGCGAGTGTGTCATTTCCGGATGTTGTTAGCGCCAAAAAATTTTCAGTTACGTTGTGTGTCATACTTGGCGCTAAATAATTTCATTATTTAAAACCCCATTCCTATGTGCCTCTTGCCTTTTTCTATGTTAGAGGGCTATGCTGTTTGCATTTTTTTCCCATTCCTGAAACTGCCATGTAAGCAAATTGATAATTTTGGCTTTATATGTTGTTTTTTCTCTTACATTTGCAAGATGTCTCAATTTGTTCCTGTCTCAGAAACGACTGTTGGAACCATGGTGCCTGATAACAGTTCTACCAAAGCTAAGTGCATTTGTTGTAAATTTGTGGAGATTATATCTCCAGCTGTGGTATGTAATAGTTGTCATGATAAGCTTTTACATGCAGAGAATCTGTCCATCAATAATAGTACTATGCCTGTTGTTCTTTCAACATCTAATGTACAAGATATACCTGTAAATTTAAAAGATTTTATTGCTGATGCGATTCAGAAGGGTTTGTCTGCCATCCCGCCTTCTAATGAACGTAAAAGGTCTTTTAAAACTTCTCATAAAGTTGATGAAATTTCAAATGACCGACAACATACTGAATTATCCTCTTCTGAAGAGGATCTATCTGATTTAGAAGATCCTTTTTCAGATATTGACACTGACAAATCTACTTATTTATTTAAAATGGGAGTATATTCATTCCTTGTTAAAAGAAGTGTTGATTACATTGGATAATGAGGAAACTAGTCCTCTTGATATTAAAACTAGTAAACGTTTAAATTCTGTTTATAAAACTCTTGTGGTTACTCCAGAGATTTTTCCATTTCCTGATGCTATTTCTGATATGATTTCTAAGGAATGGAATAGGCCTGGTACTTCGTTTATTCCTTCTTCAAGGTTTAAAAAAATCGTATCCTTTGCCAGCAGTTAGATTGGAGTTATGGGAAAAGATCCCCAAAGTTGATGGGGCTATCTCTACTCTTGCTAAACGTACTACTATTCCTATGGAAGATAGTACTTCTTTTAAAGACCCTTTAGATAGGAAACTTGACTCTTATCTAAGGAAAGCTTATTTATATTCTGGTCATCTCCTCAGCCCTGCCATTTCTATGGCTGATGTTGCAGCTGCATCAAGTTTTTGGTTGGAAAGTTTAGCGTAACAGGATACGGATCCTGATTTTCTAGCATTGTTCACTTGCTTCAACATGCTAATCATTTTATTTGTGATGCCATTTTTGATATCATCAAAATTGATGTTAAATCTATGTCTTTAGCTATTTTAGCTAGAAGAGCTTTGTGGCTTAAAGGTACAGTTCACCCAAAAAAATGTCTCCCCTTTAAATTATTCCCAATGATCCTTTTAACCTGCTAGAGTGTATTAAATTGGTTACAAGTAGCTCCTTTACTCCTATTTCAGCATTTGAAATAGCTGATTTAGCCTGAGGTATCGCCACCTATACTGGAGTATAGGCTATTGAATAGCCTAAGTATACACAGCCAGCAGAAGAGATTACACTCTCATTGGGATGCAGGATAGTTAAGTAATAAAATTATCATTTTCCATTGTTCTCTCTATGTATTGAAAAGATAAGGAAGCAAGTCTGTTTACACAAGCTTAGAACAAAATGAGATCTGATATCACCTTTAAGTTCAACCCATTGTAATAGGCTGTGGTTTCAAAGCACAAAATCAGCTACTTCATATACACAAATAAGCATGAAAATGGAATTTCTCAAAAATTTTATACTCTGCAGTTGGTATAACAAGTCATTTAAAATGCATTAATGGAAAAACAATTTTACAGTGTACTGTCCCTTTAAATATTGGAATGCTTACATGGTATCTAAGTCTAGATTACTATCTCTTTCTTTCCAAGGTAATGATTTATTTGGTTCTCAGTTGGATTCAATTATTTCAACTGTCACTGGGGGGGAAGGGAGTTTGTTTTGCCTAAGGATAAAAAATCTAAGGGTAATTTAAAGCTTCTAACCGCTTTCATTCCTTTTGACAAAATAAGGAACAGAAACCTAACCCTTCCCCCAAAGAATCTGGTTCCAATTGGAAACCTTCTTCAAGTTGGAATAAATCCAAACCATTTAAGAAATCAAAGCCAGGCCCCAAGTCTGCATGAAGGTGCGGCCCTCATTCCAGCTCAGCTGGTAGGGGGCAGATTAAGATTCTTCCAAAACATTTGGGCAGATTCTGTCCAAAATCATTGGAGTATTGTCTCTCAAGGGTACCGAATAGGATTCAGATTAAGACCTCCTGTGAGAAGGTATTTTCTCTCACGCATCCCAGTAAATCCAGTAAAGGCTCAAGCTTTTCTGAAGTGTGTTTCAGACCTGGAGCTTTCAGGGGTAATCATATTAGTTCCGTTTTCTGGAACACGGTCTGGGGTTTTATTCAAATCTATTCATTTTCTTTCAGGCCAGTTCTGGTTCTGAGAATTTTGAATCATTATGTAAGAGTGCCACCTTTCAAAATGGTGACTATAAGGACTATTCTGCCTTTTTGTTTTGCAAGGGCATTATATGTCCACAATAGACTTACAGGATGCTTATCTTCATATTCCGATTCATCCAGACCATTATCAGTTTCTGAGATTCTCTTTTCTAGACGAGCATTACCAATTTGTCGCTCTTCTGTTTGGCCTAGCGACCGCTCCAAGAATCTTTTTGAAGGTTCTCGGTGCCCTACTCAATGTAATCAGAGAACGGGGTATTGCGGTATTTCCTTATTTGGACAATATCTTGGTACTAGTTTAGTCTTTACATTCTGCAGAATCTCACACAAATCAACTAGTGTTGTTTCTTCAGAGACATGGTTGGAGGATCAATTTACCAAAAAGTTCTTTCATTCCTCAGACAAGGGTCACCTTTTTAGGTTTCCAGATAGATTCAGTGTCCATGACTCTGTCTCTGACCAGAGACATTTAAAATTGGTTTCAGCTTGTAGGCACCTTCAGTCTGTCATTCCCTTCAGTGGCTATGTGCATGGAAGTTTTAGGTCTCATGACTGCAGCTTCCGAAAAGTTAATTTCTTTCATATTGGCAAGAGTCCACGAGATCCAACCTTTTTATGGTGGTTATGATTTTTTTGTATAAAGCACAATTATTTCCAAATTCCTTGTTGATGCTTTTTACTCCTTTCTTTTTCACTCCACTACTTGGCTATTCGTTAAACTGAATTGTGGGTGTGGTGAGGGGTGTATTTATAGGCATTTTGAGGTTTGGGAAACTTTACCCCTCCTGGTAGGATTGTATATCCTGTACGTCACTAGCTCATGGATTCTTGCCAATTACATGAAAGAAATGAATTTATCAGGTTAGTTCTTACATAAATTATGTTTTTCCTGTTTTGTGTAAGTGGACAGAAGAAGGTCCTGTTTTACATTAGTATTCCATAAAAGAAATGTGAGTCTAATATAGAATGTTATGGTTTCTTATACTCTTTACTATATTTCTTCAGGTCCATCTCATTGCTCCCAGCCATTCACTCACTACAGAAGAGTCTCCAGAGTCACTTTACACATGTCTCTAAACTGTAAGTATTCATTACATAATCCATTCTTCCCTATACCACACCTGTCTCATGCTATGCTTCTCAGTCACCTCTAACTTGCATCTGCTGTCTCTCCATTGCACACTTGTGCATCACTGAGCTTCCCTCCCTCAACCCGTTGGGCCACCTCTCACTTGTCCAATATCACTGTGATCCAACCCTTGCATGTCTAGCGTCACTCTTGGCCAACCCTCACTCGTCCAGTGTCGTCATGAGTCCTGGGCTTAACCAGTTTAACTGTATTTTCTTTTTCAGATGTGACTGGAATCGATACAACATGAAGTTTGCCGTATGTTTGTCAAAGCAGCGAGGAGTGAAGCACAAACTAGAGGATTCTGACACTTCAGAGTCTGACTCAGAGCTTCTTACTGACAGCCAAGGAGAAGCAGACATGCAGCTTTAAATAACACTTATTAAGCATGGCTCTGCACAATGAACACGGAGTAGTTGCCCAGCAAAGTGCCTCGTGTATGGCAGGAGGGTGATGGGCAGTGAGTGAGACTTCCAGGAACTTATGCTTTGTGATATTTGTTACTTATTCCAACATTTGCTGTTCCAAACATCTCCAAGGGTTTTTAGGTGTAAAAAGGAAGCAATGTGTGGTTGGGCCCAGCCACAGATGTAATAAAACAGAGTAGGATATGTGGGTGCTACTCAGGGCACAGGATGGCTCGCTGAGAAGTATCTGTCAAGCACCTGCTGATCTGCATTCCCAGAATATAATTAGCTGCCACAATAATAATGAGATGTTGATCTATCTGATTCATAAGGTAGAATAACAAATAAAGGTTTATATTTTCACAGACGTTGTTCTTCTGTTATATATTGTGTGGACACCTATGATAGCTATTGTAAAATCGGCTTTTAATAAAAAAAGTAATGTCTGTCTCTGTTACAGATTTGTCCCCTAGTTGGTCACTCGTTAGTCTCTCATCAGTCAAACATCAGTCACACATTAGTCTCACATCAGTCATACATTAGTCTCACATCAGTCATACATTAGGCTCACATCAGTCAGTGACAGTCACACATTAGTCTCTCATCAGTCACACATTAGTCTCTCATCAGTCACACATTAGTCTCACATCAGTCATACATTAGTCTCACATCAGTCATACATTAGGCTCACATCAGTCAGTGACAGTCACACATTAGTCTCTCATCAGTCACACATTAGTCTCTCATCAGTCAAACAGTCACACATTAGTCTCACATCAGTCATACATTAGGCTCACATCAGTCAGTGACAGTCACACATTAGTCTCTCATCAGTCACACGTTAGTCTCACATTAGTCTCTCATCAGTCACACATCAGTCACACATCAGTCACACATCAGTCACACATTAGGCTCACATCAGTCAGTGACAGTCACACATTAGTCTCTCATCAGTCACACGTTAGTCTCTCATCAGTCACACATTAGTCTCACATCAGTCACACATTAGTCTCACATCAGTCACACATTAGTCTCTCATCAGTCACACGTTAGTCTCACATCAGTCACACATTAGTCTCACATCAGTCACACATTAGTCTCACATCAGTCACACATTAGTCTCACATCAGTCACACATTAGTCTCTCATCAGTCACACATTAGTCTCTCATCAGTCACACATTAGTCTCTCATCAGTCACACATTAGTCTCACATCAGTCACACATTAGTCTCGCATCAGTCAAACATCAGTCACACATTAGTCTCTCATCAGTCACACATTAGTCTCACATCAGTCATACATTAGTCTCACATCAGTCAGTGACAGTCACACATTAGTCTCTCATCAGTCACACATTAGTCTCACATCAGTCACACATTAGTCTCGCATCAGTCAAACATCAGTCACACATTAGTCTCTCATCAGTCACACATTAGTCTCACATCAGTCATACATTAGGCTCACATCAGTCAGTGACAGTCACACATTAGTCTCTCATCAGTCACACGTTAGTCTCTCATCAGTCACACATTAGTCTCTCATCAGTCACACATTAGTCTCACATCAGTCACACATTAGTCTCTCATCAGTCACACATTAGTCTCTCATCAGTCACACATTAGTCTCACATCAGTCACACATTAGTCTCACATCAGTCACACATTAGTCTCACATCAGTCACACATTAGTCTCTCATCAGTCACACATTAGTCTCTCATCGGTCACACATTAGGCTCACATCAGTCACACATTAGTCTCTCATCAGTCACACATTAGGCTCACATCAGTCACACATTAGGCTCACATCAGTCACACATTAGGCTCACATCAGTCAGTGACAGTCACACATTAGTCTCTTATCAGTCACACCTTAGTCTCTTATCAGTCACACATTAGTCTCTTATCAGTCACACATTAGTCTCTTATCGGTCACACATTAGTCTCTTATCAGTCACACATTAGTCTCTCATCAGTCACACATTAGTCTCTCATCAGTCACACATTAGGCTCACATCAGTCAGTGACAGTCACACATTAGTCTCTCATCAGTCACACAATCTCACATCAGTCACACATTAGGCTCACATCAGTCACACAATCTCACATCAGTCACACATTAGGCTCACATCAGTCACACATTAGTCTCTCATCAGTCACACAATCTCACATCAGTCACACATTAGTCTCACATCAGTCACACATTAGTCTCATCAGTCACACATTAGTCTCTCATCAGTCACACATTAGTCTCTCATCAGTCACACATTAGTCTCTCATCGGTCACACATTAGTCTCACATCGGTCACACATTAGTCTCACATCAGTCACACATTAGTCTCACATCAGTCACACATTAGTCTCACATCAGTCACACATTAGTCTCTCATCGGTCACACATTTGTCTCTCATCAGTCACACATTAGGCTCACATCAGTCAGTGACAGTCACACATTAGTCTCACATCAGTCACACATTAGTCTCTCATCAGTCACACATTAGTCTCTCATCAGTCACACATTAGTCTCTCATCAGTCACTCATTAGTCTCTCATCAGTCACACATTAGTCTCTCATCAGTCACACATTAGTCTCACATCAGTCACACATCAGTCACACATTAGTCTCATCAGTCACACATTAGTCTCACATCAGTCTCACATTAGTCTCTCATCAGTCACACATTAGTCTCTCATCAGTCACACGTTAGTCTCACATCAGTCACACATTAGTCTCTCATCAGTCACACATTAGTCTCTCATCAGTCACACATTAGTCTCTCATCGGTCACACATTAGTCTCTCATCAGTCACACATTAGTCTCTCATCAGTCACACATTAGGCTCACATTAGTCACACATTAGTCTCATCAGTCACACATTAGTCTCACATCAGTCACACATTAGTGTCTCATCAGTCACACATTAGTCTCTCATCAGTCACACATTAGTCTCTCATCAGTCACACATTAGTCTCTCATCAGTCACACATTAGTCTCTCATCAGTCACACATTAGTCTCTCATCAGTCACACATTAGTCTCACATTAGTCTCTCATCAGTCACACATTAGTCTCTCATCAGTCACACATTAGTCTCTCATCAGTCACTCATTAGTCTCTCATCAGTCACACGTTAGTCTCACATCAGTCACACGTTAGTCTCACATCAGTCACACATCAGTCACACATTAGTCTCATCAGTCACACATTAGTCTCACATCAGTCTCACATTAGTCTCTCATCAGTCACACATTAGTCTCTCATCAGTCACACATTAGTCTCTCATCAGTCACACGTTAGTCTCACATCAGTCACACATTAGTCTCTCATCAGTCACACATTAGTCTCTCATCAGTCACACATTAGTCTCTCATCGGTCACACATTAGTCTCTCATCAGTCACACATTAGTCTCTCATCAGTCACACATTAGGCTCACATTAGTCACACATTAGTCTCATCAGTCACACATTAGTCTCACATCAGTCACACATTAGTGTCTCATCAGTCACACATTAGTCTCTCATCAGTCACACATTAGTCTCTCATCAGTCACTCATTAGTCTCTCATCAGTCACACGTTAGTCTCACATCAGTCACACATCAGTCACACAGTCTCTGATCAGTCACACATTAGTCTCTCATCAGTCACACATTAGTCTCACATCAGTCACACAGGCTCACATCAGTCACACATTAGTCTCTCATCAGTCACACATTAGTCTCTCATCGGTCACACATTAGTCTCACATCAGTCACACATTAGTCTCACATCAGTCACACATTAGTCTCACATCAGTCACACATCAGTCACACAGTCTCTGATCAGTCACACATTAGTCTCTCATCAGTCACACAGTCTCTGATCAGTCACACATTAGTCTCTCATCAGTCACATATTAGTCTCTCATCAGTCACACATCAGTCACACAGTCTCTGATCAGTCACACATTAGTCTCTCATCAGTCACACATCAGTCTCACATCAGTCACACATCAGTCACACAGTCTCTGATCAGTCACACATTAGTCTCTCATCAGTCACACATCAGTCTCACATCAGTCACACATTAGGCTCACATCAGTCACACATTAGTCTCTCATCAGTCACACATCAGTCTCACATCAGTCACACAGGCTCACATCAGTCACACATTAGTCTCTCATCAGTCACACATTAGTCTCTCATCGGTCACACATTAGTCTCTCATCAGTCACACATTAGTCTCTCATCAGTCACACGTTAGTCTCACATCAGTCACACAGTCTCTGATCAGTCACACATTAGTCTCACATCAGTCACACATCAGTCTCACATCAGTCACACATTAGTCTCACATCAGTCACACATTAGTCTCACATCAGTCACTCATTAGTCTCTCATCAGTCACACATTAGTCTCTCATCAGTCACACATTAGTCTCACATCAGTCACTCATTAGTCTCTCATCAGTCACACATTAGTCTCTCATCAGTCACACATTAGTCTCTCATCGGTCACACATCAGTCACACATCAGTCACACATTAGGCTCACATCAGTCAGTGACAGTCACACATTAGTCTCTCATCGGTCACACATTAGTCTCTCATCAGTCACACATTAGTATCATCAGTCACACATTAGTCTCACATCAGTCACACATTAGTCTCACATCAGTCACACATTAGTCTCACATCAGTCACACATTAGTCTCATCAGTCACACATTAGTCTCACATCAGTCACACATTAGTCTCACATCAGTCACACATTAGTCTCACATCAGTCACACATTAGTCTCACATCAGTCACACATTAGGCTCACAACAGTCACACATTAGGCTCACAACAGTCACACATTAGGCTCACAACAGTCACACATTAGTCTCTCATCAGTCACACATTAGTCTCTCATCAGTCACACATTAGTCTCACATCAGTCACACATCAGTCTCTCATCAGTCACACATTAGTCTCACATCAGTCACACATTAGTCTCACATCAGTCACACATTAGTCTCACATCAGTCACACATTAGTATCTCATCGTTCACACATTAGTCTCTCATCGGTCACACATTAGTCTCTCATCAGTCACACAGTCTCTCATCGGTCACACAGTCTCACATCAGTCACACATTAGTCTCTCATCGGTCACACATTAGTCTCTCATCAGTCACACATTAGTCTCTCATCAGTCTCACATCAGTCACACAATCCCACATCAGTCTCTCATCAGTCACACATCAGTCTCTCATCAGTCTCTCATCAGTCACACATTAGGCTCACATCAGTCACACAGTCTCACATCGGTCACACATTAGTCTCTCATCGGTCACACATTAGGCTCACATCAGTCACACATTAGGCTCACATCAGTCAGTGACAGTCACACATTAGTCTCTTATCAGTCACACATTAGTCTCTTATCAGTCACACATTAGTCTCTTATCAGTCACACATTAGTCTCTTATCAGTCACACATTAGTCTCTCATCGGTCACACATAAGTCTCTCATCAGTCACACATTAGGCTCACATCAGTCAGTGACAGTCACACATTAGTCTCTTATCAGTCACACATTAGTCTCTCATCAGTCACACAATCTCACATCAGTCACACATTAGGCTCACATCAGTCACACATTAGTCTCATCAGTCACACATTAGTCTCATCAGTCACACATTAGTCTCATCAGTCACACAGTCTCTCATCAGTCACACATTAGTCTCTCATCAGTCACACAATCTCACATCAGTCACACATTAGGCTCACATCAGTCACACATTAGTCTCATCAGTCACACATTAGGCTCACATCGGTCACACATTAGTCTCTCATCGGTCACACATTAGTCTCACATCAGTCACACATTAGTCTCTCATCGGTCACACATTAGTCTCACATCAGTCACACATTAGTCTCTCATCAGTCACACATTAGTCTCACATCAGTCACACATTAGTCTCTCATCGGTCACACATTAGTCACACATCAGTCACACATTAGTCTCTCATCAGTCACACATTAGTCTCTCATCGGTCACACATTAGTCACACATCAGTCACACATTAGTCACACATCAGTCACACATCAGTCACACATTAGTCTCTCATCGGTCACACAGTCTCACATCAGTCACACATTAGTCTCTCATCGGTCACACATTAGTCTCTCATCGGTCACACATTAGTCTCTCATCGGTCACACATTAGTCTCACATCGGTCACACATTAGTCTCTCATCAGTCACACATTAGTCTCACATCAGTCACACATTAGTGTCTCATCAGTCACACATTAGTCTCTCATCAGTCACACATTAGTCTCTCATCAGTCACACATTAGTCTCTCATCAGTCACACAGTCTCTGATCAGTCACACATTAGTCTCTCATCAGTCACACATTAGTCTCTCATCAGTCACACATTAGTCTCTCATCAGTCACACGTTAGTCTCACATCAGTCACACGTTAGTCTCACATCAGTCACACATCAGTCACACAGTCTCTGATCAGTCACACATTAGTCTCTCATCAGTCACACATCAGTCTCACATCAGTCACACATTAGTCTCACATCAGTCACACATTAGTCTCACATCAGTCACACATTAGTCTCACATCAGTCACACATCAGTCACACAGTCTCTGATCAGTCACACATTAGTCTCTCATCAGTCACACATCAGTCACACATCAGTCACACAGTCTCCGATCAGTCACACATTAGTCTCTCATCAGTCACACATTAGTCTCTCATCAGTCACACATTAGTCTCACATCAGTCACACATCAGTCTCTCATCAGTCACACATTAGTCTCACATCAGTCACACATTAGTCTCACATCAGTCACACATTAGTATCTCATCGTTCACACATTAGTCTCTCATCGGTCACACATTAGTCTCACATCGGTCACACGTTAGTCTCTCATCAGTCACACGTTAGTCTCTCATCAGTCACACATTAGTCTCTCATCAGTCACACATTAGTCTCTCATCAGTCACACATTAGTCTCTCATCAGTCACACGTTAGTCTCTCATCAGTCACACGTTAGTCTCTCATCAGTCACACATTAGTCTCTCATCAGTCACACATTAGTCTCACATCAGTCACACATTAGTCTCTCATCAGTCACACATTAGTCTCACATCAGTCACTCATTAGTATCATCAGTCACACATTAGTCTCACATCAGTCACACATTAGTCTCTCATCAGTCACACATCACTGTCTCATCAGTCACACATCAATCACACATTAGGCTCATATCAGTCAGTGACAGTCACACATTAGTCTCTCATCAGTCACACATTAGTCTCACATCAGTCACACATTAGTCTCACATCAGTCACACATTAGTCTCACCTTAGTCTCTCATCAGTCACACATTAGTCTCACATCAGTTACACATTAGTCTCTCATCAGTCACACATTAGTCTCACATCAGTCACACAGTCTCACATCAGTCACACATTAGTCTCACCTTAGTCTCTCATCAGTCACACATTAGTCTCTCATCAGTCACACATTAGTCTCACATCAGTTACACATTAGTCTCACATCAGTCACACATTAGTCTCACATCAGTTACACATTAGTCTCACATCAGTTACACATTAGTCTCACATCAGTCACACATTAGTCTCTCATCAGTCACACATTAGTCTCTCATCAGTTACACATTAGTCTCTTATCAGTTAGTGCTAGTCACACATTAGTCTCTAATCAGTCACACATTAGTCTCACATCAGTTACACATTAGTCTCACATCAGTCACACATTAGTCTCACATCAGTCACACATTAGTCTCACATCAGTCACACATTAGTCTCACATCAGTCACACATTAGTCTCTCATCAGTCACACATCAGTCTCTCATCGGTCACATTAGTCTCACATCAGTCACACATTAGTCTCTCATCAGTCACACATTAGTCTCTCATCAGTCACACATTAGTCTCACATCAGTCACACATTAGTCTCACATCAGTTACACATTAGTCTCACATCAGTTACACATTAGTCTCTCATCAGTCACACATTAGTCTCTCATCAGTCACACATTAGTCTCTCATCAGTCACACATTAGTCTCTCATCAGTCACACATTAGTCTCTCATCGGTCACACATTAGTCTCTCATCAGTCACACAATCTCACATCAGTCACACATTAGTCTCACATCAGTCACACATTAGTCTCATCAGTCACACATTAGTCTCATCAGTCACACAGTCTCTCATCAGTCACACATTAGTCTCTCATCAGTCACACAATCTCACATCAGTCACACATTAGGCTCACATCAGTCACACATTAGTCTCATCAGTCACACATTAGTCTCTCATCGGTCACACATTAGTCTCACATCAGTCACACATTAGTCTCTCATCAGTCACACATTAGTCTCTCATCGGTCACACATTAGTCTCACATCAGTCACTTATTAGTCTCACATCAGTCACACATTAGTCTCTCATCAGTCACACATTAGTCTCACATCAGTCACACATTAGTCTCTCATCGGTCACACATTAGTCACACATCAGTCACACATTAGTCTCTCATCAGTCACACATTAGTCTCTCATCAGTCACACGTTAGTCTCTCATCAGTCACACGTTAGTCTCACATCAGTCACACAGTCTCTGATCAGTCACACATTAGTCTCACATCAGTCACACATCAGTCTCACATCAGTCACACATTAGTCTCACATCAGTCACACATTAGTCTCACATCAGTCACACATTAGTCTCTCATCAGTCACACATTAGTCTCTCATCAGTCACACATTAGTCTCACATCAGTCACTCATTAGTCTCTCATCAGTCACACATTAGTCTCTCATCAGTCACACATTAGTCTCTCATCGGTCACACATCAGTCACACATCAGTCACACATTAGGCTCACATCAGTCAGTGACAGTCACACATTAGTCTCTCATCGGTCACACATTAGTCTCTCATCAGTCACACATTAGTATCATCAGTCACACATTAGTCTCACATCAGTCACACATTAGTCTCACATCAGTCACACATTAGTCTCACATCAGTCACACATTAGTCTCATCAGTCACACATTAGTCTCACATCAGTCACACATTAGTCTCACATCAGTCACACATTAGTCTCACATCAGTCACACATTAGTCTCACATCAGTCACACATTAGGCTCACAACAGTCACACATTAGGCTCACAACAGTCACACATTAGGCTCACAACAGTCACACATTAGTCTCTCATCAGTCACACATTAGTCTCTCATCAGTCACACATTAGTCTCACATCAGTCACACATCAGTCTCTCATCAGTCACACATTAGTCTCACATCAGTCACACATTAGTCTCACATCAGTCACACATTAGTATCTCATCGTTCACACATTAGTCTCTCATCGGTCACACATTAGTCTCTCATCAGTCACACAGTCTCTCATCGGTCACACAGTCTCACATCAGTCACACATTAGTCTCTCATCGGTCACACATTAGTCTCTCATCAGTCACACATTAGTCTCTCATCAGTCTCACATCAGTCACACAATCCCACATCAGTCTCTCATCAGTCACACATCAGTCTCTCATCAGTCTCTCATCAGTCACACATTAGGCTCACATCAGTCACACAGTCTCACATCGGTCACACATTAGTCTCTCATCGGTCACACATTAGGCTCACATCAGTCACACATTAGGCTCACATCAGTCAGTGACAGTCACACATTAGTCTCTTATCAGTCACACATTAGTCTCTTATCAGTCACACATTAGTCTCTTATCAGTCACACATTAGTCTCTTATCAGTCACACATTAGTCTCTCATCGGTCACACATAAGTCTCTCATCAGTCACACATTAGGCTCACATCAGTCAGTGACAGTCACACATTAGTCTCTTATCAGTCACACATTAGTCTCTCATCAGTCACACAATCTCACATCAGTCACACATTAGGCTCACATCAGTCACACATTAGTCTCATCAGTCACACATTAGTCTCATCAGTCACACATTAGTCTCATCAGTCACACAGTCTCTCATCAGTCACACATTAGTCTCTCATCAGTCACACAATCTCACATCAGTCACACATTAGGCTCACATCAGTCACACATTAGGCTCACATCAGTCACACATTAGTCTCATCAGTCACACATTAGGCTCACATCGGTCACACATTAGTCTCTCATCGGTCACACATTAGTCTCACATCAGTCACACATTAGTCTCTCATCGGTCACACATTAGTCTCACATCAGTCACACATTAGTCTCTCATCAGTCACACATTAGTCTCTCATCAGTCACACATTAGTCTCACATCAGTCACACATTAGTCTCTCATCGGTCACACATTAGTCACACATCAGTCACACATTAGTCTCTCATCAGTCACACATTAGTCTCTCATCGGTCACACATTAGTCACACATCAGTCACACATTAGTCACACATCAGTCACACATCAGTCACACATTAGTCTCTCATCGGTCACACAGTCTCACATCAGTCACACATTAGTCTCTCATCGGTCACACATTAGTCTCTCATCGGTCACACATTAGTCTCACATCGGTCACACATTAGTCTCTCATCAGTCACACATTAGTCTCACATCAGTCACACATTAGTGTCTCATCAGTCACACATTAGTCTCTCATCAGTCACACATTAGTCTCTCATCAGTCACACATTAGTCTCTCATCAGTCACACAGTCTCTGATCAGTCACACATTAGTCTCTCATCAGTCACACATTAGTCTCTCATCAGTCACTCATTAGTCTCTCATCAGTCACACGTTAGTCTCACATCAGTCACACGTTAGTCTCACATCAGTCACACATCAGTCACACAGTCTCTGATCAGTCACACATTAGTCTCTCATCAGTCACACATCAGTCTCACATCAGTCACACATTAGTCTCACATCAGTCACACATTAGTCTCACATCAGTCACACATTAGTCTCACATCAGTCACACATCAGTCACACAGTCTCTGATCAGTCACACATTAGTCTCTCATCAGTCACACATCAGTCTCACATCAGTCACACATCAGTCACACAGTCTCTGATCAGTCACACATTAGTCTCTCATCAGTCACACATTAGTCTCTCATCAGTCACACATTAGTCTCACATCAGTCACACATCAGTCTCTCATCAGTCACACATTAGTCTCACATCAGTCACACATTAGTCTCACATCAGTCACACATTAGTATCTCATCGTTCACACATTAGTCTCTCATCGGTCACACATTAGTCTCACATCGGTCACACGTTAGTCTCTCATCAGTCACACGTTAGTCTCTCATCAGTCACACATTAGTCTCTCATCAGTCACACATTAGTCTCTCATCAGTCACACATTAGTCTCTCATCAGTCACACGTTAGTCTCTCATCAGTCACACGTTAGTCTCTCATCAGTCACACATTAGTCTCTCATCAGTCACACATTAGTCTCACATCAGTCACACATTAGTCTCTCATCAGTCACACATTAGTCTCTCATCAGTCACACGTTAGTCTCACATCAGTCACTCATTAGTATCATCAGTCACACATTAGTCTCACATCAGTCACACATTAGTCTCTCATCAGTCACACATCACTGTCTCATCAGTCACACATCAATCACACATTAGGCTCATATCAGTCAGTGACAGTCACACATTAGTCTCTCATCAGTCACACATTAGTCTCACATCAGTCACACATTAGTCTCACATCAGTCACACATTAGTCTCACCTTAGTCTCTCATCAGTCACACATTAGTCTCACATCAGTTACACATTAGTCTCTCATCAGTCACACATTAGTCTCACATCAGTCACACAGTCTCACATCAGTCACACATTAGTCTCTCATCAGTCACACATTAGTCTCACATCAGTTACACATTAGTCTCACATCAGTCACACATTAGTCTCACATCAGTTACACATTAGTCTCACATCAGTCACACATTAGTCTCACATCAGTTACACATTAGTCTCTCATCAGTCACACATTAGTCTCACATCAGTTACACATTAGTCTCACATCAGTCACACATTAGTCTCACATCAGTTACACATTAGTCTCACATCAGTTACACATTAGTCTCACATCAGTCACACATTAGTCTCACATCAGTTACACATTAGTCTCTCATCAGTCACACATTAGTCTCACATCAGTTACACATTAGTCTCACATCAGTCACACATTAGTCTCACATCAGTTACACATTAGTCTCACATCAGTTACACATTAGTCTCACATCAGTCACACATTAGTCTCTCATCAGTCACACATCAGTCTCTCATCAGTCACACATCAGTCTCTCATCGGTCACATTAGTCTCACATCAGTCACACATTAGTCTCTCATCAGTCACACATTAGTCTCTCATCAGTCACACATTAGTCTCACATCAGTCACACATTAGTCTCACATCAGTTACACATTAGTCTCACATCAGTTACACATTAGTCTCTCATCAGTCACACATTAGTCTCTCATCAGTCACACATTAGTCTCTCATCAGTCACACATTAGTCTCTCATCAGTCACACATTAGTCTCTCATCGGTCACACATTAGTCTCACATCGGTCACACATTAGGCTCACATCAGTCACACATTAGTCTCTCATCGGTCACACATTAGGCTCACATCAGTCACACAGTCTCTCATCGGTCACACATTAGTCTCTCATCGGTCACACATTAGGCTCACATCAGTCACACATTAGGCTCACATCAGTCAGTGACAGTCACACATTAGTCTCTTATCAGTCACACATTAGTCTCTTATCAGTCACACATTAGTCTCTTATCAGTCACACATTAGTCTCTCATCGGTCACACATAAGTCTCTCATCAGTCACACATTAGGCTCACATCAGTCAGTGACAGTCACACATTAGTCTCTTATCAGTCACACATTAGTCTCTCATCAGTCACACAATCTCACATCAGTCACACATTAGTCTCACATCAGTCACACATTAGTCTCATCAGTCACACATTAGTCTCATCAGTCACACAGTCTCTCATCAGTCACACATTAGTCTCTCATCAGTCACACAATCTCACATCAGTCACACATTAGGCTCACATCAGTCACACATTAGTCTCATCAGTCACACATTAGTCTCTCATCGGTCACACATTAGTCTCACATCAGTCACACATTAGTCTCTCATCAGTCACACATTAGTCTCTCATCGGTCACACATTAGTCTCACATCAGTCACTTATTAGTCTCACATCAGTCACACATTAGTCTCTCATCAGTCACACATTAGTCTCACATCAGTCACACATTAGTCTCTCATCGGTCACACATTAGTCACACATCAGTCACACATTAGTCTCTCATCAGTCACACATTAGTCTCTCATTGGTCACACATTAGTCACACATCAGTCACACATTAGTCACACATCAGTCACACATCAGTCACACATTAGTCTCTCATCAGTCACACATTAGTCTCTCATCAGTCACACATTAGTCTCTCATCAGTCACACATTAGTCTCTCATCAGTCACACATTAGTCTCACATCAGTCACTCATTAGTCTCATCAGTCACACGTTAGTCTCTCATCAGTCACACGTTAGTCTCTCATCAGTCACACGTTAGTCTCTCATCAGTCACACGTTAGTCTCACATCAGTCACACATCACTGTCTCATCAGTCACACATCAGTCTCTCATCAGTCACACATTAGGCTCACAGTCTCTCATCGGTCACACATTAGTCTCACATCAGTCACACATCACTGTCTCATCAGTCACACATCAGTCTCACATCAGTCACACATTAGTCTCTCATCAGTCACACATTAGTCTCTCATCAGTCACTCATTAGTCTCACATCAGTCACTCATTAGTCTCTCATCAGTCACTCATTAGTCTCTCATCAGTCACACATTAGTCTCACATCAGTCACACATTAGTCTCACATCAGTCACACATTAGTCTCTCATCAGTCACACATTAGTCTCACATCAGTCACACATTAGTCTCTTATCAGTCACATTAGTCTCACATCAGTCACACATTAGTCTCTCATCAGTCACACATTAGTCTCTCATCAGTCACACATTAGTCTCTCATCAGTCTCACATCAGTCACACAATCCCACATCAGTCTCTCATCAGTCACACATCAGTCTCTCATCAGTCTCTCATCAGTCACACATTAGTCTCTCATCGGTCACACAGTCTCACATCAGTCACACATTAGTCTCTCATCGGTCACACATTAGTCTCTCATCGGTCACACATTAGTCTCTCATCGGTCACACATTAGTCTCTCATCAGTCACACATTAGTCTCACATCAGTCACACATTAGTCTCTCATCAGTCACACATTAGGCTCACATCAGTCACACATTAGTCTCTCATCAGTCACACAATCTCTCATCAGTCACACATTAGTCTCACATCAGTCACACATTAGTCTCTCATCAGTCACACATTAGTCTCTCATCAGTCACACATTAGTCTCTCATCAGTCACACATCACTGTCTCATCAGTCACACATCAATCACACATTAGGCTCATATCAGTCAGTGACAGTCACACATTAGTCTCTCATCAGTCACACATTAGTCTCACATCAGTCACACATTAGTCTCACATCAGTCACACATTAGTCTCACCTTAGTCTCTCATCAGTCACACATTAGTCTCACATCAGTTACACATTAGTCTCTCATCAGTCACACATTAGTCTCACATCAGTCACACAGTCTCACATCAGTCACACATTAGTCTCACCTTAGTCTCTCATCAGTCACACATTAGTCTCTCATCAGTCACACATTAGTCTCACATCAGTTACACATTAGTCTCACATCAGTCACACATTAGTCTCACATCAGTTACACATTAGTCTCACATCAGTCACACATTAGTCTCACATCAGTCACACATTAGTCTCTCATCAGTCACACATTAGTCTCTCATCAGTCACACATTAGTCTCTTATCAGTTAGTGCTAGTCACACATTAGTCTCTAATCAGTCACACATTAGTCTCACATCAGTCACACATTAGTCTCACATCAGTCACACATTAGTCTCACATCAGTTACACATTAGTCTCACATCAGTCACACATTAGTCTCACATCAGTCACACATTAGTCTCTCATCAGTCACACATCAGTCTCTCATCGGTCACATTAGTCTCACATCAGTCACACATTAGTCTCTCATCAGTCACACATTAGTCTCTCATCAGTCACACATTAGTCTCACATCAGTCACACATTAGTCTCACATCAGTCACACATTAGTCTCACATCAGTTACACATTAGTCTCTCATCAGTCACACATTAGTCTCTCATCAGTCACACATTAGTCTCTCATCAGTCACACATTAGTCTCTCATCAGTCACACATTAGTCTCTCATCGGTCACACATTAGTCTCTCATCAGTCACACAATCTCACATCAGTCACACATTAGTCTCACATCAGTCACACATTAGTCTCATCAGTCACACATTAGTCTCATCAGTCACACAGTCTCTCATCAGTCACACATTAGTCTCTCATCAGTCACACAATCTCACATCAGTCACACATTAGGCTCACATCAGTCACACATTAGTCTCATCAGTCACACATTAGTCTCTCATCGGTCACACATTAGTCTCACATCAGTCACACATTAGTCTCTCATCAGTCACACATTAGTCTCTCATCGGTCACACATTAGTCTCACATCAGTCACTTATTAGTCTCACATCAGTCACACATTAGTCTCTCATCAGTCACACATTAGTCTCACATCAGTCACACATTAGTCTCTCATCAGTCACACATTAGTCACACATCAGTCACACATTAGTCTCTCATCAGTCACACATTAGTCTCTCATCAGTCACACGTTAGTCTCTCATCAGTCACACGTTAGTCTCACATCAGTCACACAGTCTCTGATCAGTCACACATTAGTCTCACATCAGTCACACATCAGTCTCACATCAGTCACACATTAGTCTCACATCAGTCACACATTAGTCTCACATCAGTCACACATTAGTCTCTCATCAGTCACACATTAGTCTCTCATCAGTCACACATTAGTCTCACATCAGTCACTCATTAGTCTCTCATCAGTCACACATTAGTCTCTCATCAGTCACACATTAGTCTCTCATCAGTCACACATCAGTCACACATCAGTCACACATTAGGCTCACATCAGTCAGTGACAGTCACACATTAGTCTCTCATCGGTCACACATTAGTCTCTCATCAGTCACACATTAGTATCATCAGTCACACATTAGTCTCACATCAGTCACACATTAGTCTCACATCAGTCACACATTAGTCTCACATCAGTCACACATTAGTCTCATCAGTCACACATTAGTCTCACATCAGTCACACATTAGTCTCACATCAGTCACACATTAGTCTCACATCAGTCACACATTAGTCTCACATCAGTCACACATTAGGCTCACATCAGTCACACAATCTCACATCAGTCACACATTAGTCTCTCATCAGTCACACATTAGTCTCTCATCAGTCACACATTAGTCTCTCATCAGTCACACATTAGTCTCTCATCAGTCACACATTAGTCACACATCAGTCTCACATCAGTCACACATCAGTCTCACATCAGTCACACATTAGTCTCACATTAGTCACACATTAGTCTCTCATCAGTCACACATTAGTCTCACATCAGTCACACATTAGTCTCACATTAGTCACACATTAGTCTCTCATCAGTCACACATTAGTCTCTCATCAGTCATACATTAGTCTCTCATCAGTCATACATTAGTCTCTCATCAGTCACACATTAGTCTCACATCAGTCACACATTAGTATCATCAGTCACACATTAGTCTCTCATCAGTCACACGTTAGTCTCTCATCAGTCACACGTTAGTCTCACATCAGTCACACATTAGTCTCTGATCAGTCACAGAATCGCACATCAGTTACACATTAGTCTCTCATCAGTCACACATTAGTCTCACATCAGTCACACATTAGTCTCTCATCAGTCACACATTAGTCTCTTATCAGTCACACAATCGCACATCAGTTACACATTAGTCTCTCATCAGTCACACATTAGTCTCTGATCAGTCACAGAATCGCACATCAGTCACACATTAGTCTCACATCAGTCACACATTAGTCTCTGTTCAGCCACAGAATTGCACATCAGTCACACATTAGTCTCTCATCAGTCACACATTAGTCTCTCATCAGTCACACATTAGTCTCTCATCAGTCACACATTAGTCTCACATCAGTCACACATTAGTCTCACATCAGTCACACATTAGTCTCACATCAGTCACACATTAGTCTCTCATCAGTCACACATTAGTCTCTCATCAGTCACACAATCTCACATCAGTCACACATTAGTCTCTCATCAGTCACACATTAGTCTCTCATCAGTCACACATTAGTGTCACATCAGTCACACATTAGTTTCTCATCAGTCACACAATCGCACATAAGTTACACATTAGTCTCTCATCAGTCTCACATCAGTCACACATCACTATCTCATCAGTCACACATCAGTCTCTCATCAGTCTCTCATCAGTCACACATTAGTCTCTCATCAGTCACACAATCTCTCATCAGTCACACATTAGGCTCACATAAGTCACACATTAGTCTCTCATCAGTCACACATTAGTCTCACAACAGTCTCACATTAGTCTCTCATCAGTCACACATTAGTCTCACATCAGTCACACGTTAGTCTCTCATCAGTCACACATTAGTCTCACATCAGTCACACATTAGTCTCTGATCAGTCACACATTAGTCTCACATCAGTCACACATTAGTCTCACATCAGTCACACATTAGTCTCTGATCAGTCACACATTAGTCTCACAACAGTCACACAATCTCACATCAGTCACACATTAGTCTCTCATCAGTCACACATTAGGCTCACATCAGTCACACATTAGGCTCACATCAGTCACACATTAGTCTCTGATCAGTCACACGTTAGTCTCACTTCAATCACACAACCTCACATCAGTCACACATTAGTCTCACCTTAGTCACACATTAGTCTCTCATCAGTCACACATTAGTCTCTCATCAGTCACACAATCTCCCATCAGTCACACATTAAACTCTCATCAGTCACACATTAGTCTCACATCAGTCACACATTAGTCTCTCATCAGTCACACATTAGTCTCTCATCAGTTACACATTAGTCTCTCATCAGTTACACATTAGTCTCTCATCAGTCACACATTAGTCTCACATCAGTCACACATTAGTCTCTCATCAGTCACACATTAGTCTCACATCAGTCACACATTAGTCACACATTAGTCTCACATCAGTCACACATTAGTCTCTCATCAGTTACACATTAGTCTCTCATCAGTCACACATTAGTCTCACATCAGTCACACATTAGTCTCACATTAGTCTCTCACCAGTCACACATTAGTCTCACATCAGTCACACATTAGTCTCTGATCAGTCACACATTAGTCTCACATCAGTCTCTCATCAGTCACACATTAGTCTCACATCAGTCTCTCATCAGTCACACATTAGTCTCTCATCAGTCACACATTAGTCTCTCATCAGTCACACATTAGTCTCTCATCAGTCACACATTAGTCTCACATCAGTCTCTCATCAGTCACACATTAGTCTCTGATCAGTCACACATTAGTCTCACATCAGTCTCTCATCAGTCACACATTAGTCTCACATGAGTCACACATTATTCTCACATCAGTCACACATTAGTCTCACATCAGTCTCTCATCAGTCACACATTAGTCTCACATCAGTCTCTCATCAGTCACACATTAGTCTCACATCAGTCACACATTAGTCTCTCATCAGTCACACATTAGTCTCTCATCAGTCACACATTAGTCTCACATCAGTCTCTCATCAGTCACACATTAGTCTCTCATCAGTCACACATTAGTCTCACATCAGTCTCTCATCAGTCACACATTAGTCTCACATCAGTCACACATTATTCTCACATCAGTCACACATTAGTCTCACATCAGTCACACATTAGTCTCTCATCAGTCACACATTAGTCTCACATCAGTCACACATTAGTCTCACATCAGTCTCACATCAGTCTCTCATCAGTCACACATTAGTCTCTCATCAGTCTCACATTAGTCTCACATCAGTCACACATTATTCTCACATCAGTCACACATTAGTCTCACATCAGTCTCTCATCAGTCACACATTAGTCTCACATCAGTCTCTCATCAGTCACACATTAGTCTCACATCAGTCACACATTAGTCTCACATCAGTCACACATTAGTCTCTCATCAGTCTCACATCAGTCACACATTAGTCTCTCATCAGTCACACATTAGTCTCACATCAGTCACACATTATTCTCACATCAGTCACATAGTCTCTCATCAGTCAGTGACAGTCACACATTATTCTCTCTTCAGTGTTCACACAGGCTCTCATCAGTCAGTCACACATTAGTATCATCAGTCACACAATCACATTAGTCTCTCATCAGTCACACATTAGTCTCTCTTCAATTTTCACACAGGCTCTCATCAGTCAGTCACACATTAGTCCGTCATTAGACACAATAATTATTTTATAAAGATAAAAACTTACCAGCTAAATAAGACAAACAAGTTATTTTGCCACACATTAGTCTCACATCAGTCTCTCATCAGTCACACATTAGTCTCACATCAGTCTCTCATCAGTCACACATTAGTCTCACATTAGTCTCACATCAGTCTCTCATCAGTCACACATTAGTCTCTCATCAGTCACACATTAGTCTCTCATCAGTCACACATTAGTCTCTCATCAGTCACACATTAGTCTCACATCAGTCTCTCATCAGTCACACATTAGTCTCACATGAGTCACACATTATTCTCACATCAGTCACACATTAGTCTCACATCAGTCTCTCATCAGTCACACATTAGTCTCACATCAGTCTCTCATCAGTCACACATTAGTCTCACATCAGTCACACATTAGTCTCTCATCAGTCACACATTAGTCTCTCATCAGTCACACATTAGTCTCTCATCAGTCTCTCATCAGTCACACATTAGTCTCACATCAGTCACACATTATTCTCACATCAGTCACACATTAGTCTCTCATCAGTCACACATTAGTCTCACATCAGTCACACATTAGTCTCACATCAGTCTCACATCAGTCTCTCATCAGTCACACATTAGTCTCTCATCAGTCTCACATTAGTCTCACATCAGTCACACATTATTCTCACATCAGTCTCACATCAGTCTCTCATCAGTCACACATTAGTCTCACATCAGTCTCTCATCAGTCACACATTGGTCTCACATCAGTCACACATTAGTCTCACATCAGTCACACATTAGTCTCTCATCAGTCTCACATCAGTCACACATTAGTCTCTCATCAGTCACACATTAGTCTCACATCAGTCACACATTATTCTCACATCAGTCACATAGTCTCTCATCAGTCAGTGACAGTCACACATTATTCTCTCTTCAGTGTTCACACAGGCTCTCATCAGTCAGTCACACATTAGTATCATCAGTCACACAATCACATTAGTCTCTCATCAGTCACACATTAGTCTCTCTTCAATTTTCACACAGGCTCTCATCAGTCAGTCACACATTAGTCCGTCATTAGACACAATAATTATTTTATAAAGATAAAAACTTACCAGCTAAATAAGACAAACAAGTTATTTTGCCACACATTAGTCTCACATCAGTCTCTCATCAGTCACACATTAGTCTCACATCAGTCTCTCATCAGTCACACATTAGTCTCACATCAGTCACACATTAGTCTCTCATCAGTCACACATTAGTCTCTCATCAGTCACACATTAGTCTCACATCAGTCTCTCATCAGTCACACATTAGTCTCTGATCAGTCACACATTAGTCTCACATCAGTCTCTCATCAGTCACACATTAGTCTCACATCAGTCACACATTATTCTCACATCAGTCACACATTAGTCTCTCATCAGTCACACGTTAGTCTCACATCAGTCACACATTAGTCTCTCATCAGTCACACATTAGGCTCACATCAGTCACACATTAGTCTCTCATCAGTCACACAATCTCACATCAGTCACACATTAGTCTCACATCAGTCACACATTAGTCTCTCATCAGTCACACATTAGGCTCACATAAGTCACACATTAGTCTCTCATCAGTCACACATTAGTCTCACATCAGTCTCACATTAGTCTCTCATCAGTCACACATTAGTCTCACATCAGTCACACGTTAGTCTCTCATCAGTCACACATTAGTCTCACATCAGTCACACATTAGTCTCACATCAGTCACACATTAGTCTCTGATCAGTCACACATTAGTCTCACATCAGTCACACATTAGTCTCACATCAGTCACACATTAGTCTCTGATCAGTCACACATTAGTCTCACATCAGTCACACATTAGTCTCACATCAGTCACACATTAGTCTCTGATCAGTCACACATTAGTCTCACAACAGTGACACAATCTCACATCAGTCACACATTAGTCTCTCATCAGTCACACATTAGGCTCACATCAGTCACACATTAGGCACACATTAGTCTCTGATCAGTCACACGTTAGTCTCACTTCAATCACACAACCTCACATCAGTCACACATTAGTCTCACCTTAGTCACACATTAGTCTCTCATCAGTCACACATTAGTCTCTCATCAGTCACACAATCTCCCATCAGTCACACATTAGTCTCTCATCAGTCACACATTAGTCTCACATCAGTCACACATTAGTCTCTCATCAGTCACACATTAGTCTCTCATCAGTTACACATTAGTCTCTCATCAGTTACACATTAGTCTCTCATCAGTCACACATTAGTCTCACATCAGTCACACATTAGTCTCACATCAGTCACACATTAGTCTCTCATCAGTTACACATTAGTCTCTCATCAGTCACACATTAGTCTCACATCAGTCACACATTAGTCTCACATTAGTCTCTCACCAGTCACACATTAGTCTCACATCAGTCACACATTAGTCTCTGATCAGTCACACATTAGTCTCACATCAGTCTCTCATCAGTCACACATTAGTCTCACATCAGTCTCTCATCAGTCACACATTAGTCTCTCATCAGTCACACATTAGTCTCTCATCAGTCACACATTAGTCTCTCATCAGTCACACATTAGTCTCACATCAGTCTCTCATCAGTCACACATTAGTCTCTGATCAGTCACACATTAGTCTCACATCAGTCTCTCATCAGTCACACATTAGTCTCACATGAGTCACACATTATTCTCACATCAGTCACACATTAGTCTCACATCAGTCTCTCATCAGTCACACATTAGTCTCACATCAGTCTCTCATCAGTCACACATTAGTCTCACATCAGTCACACATTAGTCTCTCATCAGTCACACATTAGTCTCTCATCAGTCACACATTAGTCTCACATCAGTCTCTCATCAGTCACACATTAGTCTCTGATCAGTCACACATTAGTCTCACATCAGTCTCTCATCAGTCACACATTAGTCTCACATCAGTCACACATTAGTCTCTCATCAGTCACACATTAGTCTCACATCAGTCACACATTAGTCTCACATCAGTCACACATTAGTCTCTCATCAGTCACACATTAGTCTCACATCAGTCACACATTAGTCTCACATCAGTCTCACATCAGTCTCTCATCAGTCACACATTAGTCTCACATCAGTCACACATTAGTCTCTCATCAGTCAGTCACACATTAGTCTCACATCAGTCACACATCAGTCTCTCATCAGTCACACATTATTCTCACATCAGTCACACATTAGTCTCACATCAGTCTCTCATCAGTCACACATTAGTCTCACATCAGTCTCTCATCAGTCACACATTAGTCTCACATCAGTCTCTCATCAGTCACACATTAGTCTCACATCAGTCACACATTAGTCTCTCATCAGTCACACATTAGTCTCACATCAGTCACACATTATTCTCACATCAGTCACATAGTCTCTCATCAGTCAGTGACAGTCACACATTATTCTCTCTTCAGTGTTCACACAGGCTCTCATCAGTCAGTCACACATTAGTATCATCAGTCACACAATCACATTAGTCTCTCATCAGTCACACATTAGTCTCTCTTCAATTTTCACACAGGCTCTCATCAGTCAGTCACACATTAGTCCGTCATTAGACACAATAATTATTTTATAAAGATAAAAACTTACCAGCTAAATAAGACAAACAAGTTATTTTGCCATCAGTAAAGATGGCGGATTCATCTTTGTGAGG
Organism: Bombina bombina; assembly: GCF_027579735.1. Classification (NCBI taxonomy): domain Eukaryota; kingdom Metazoa; phylum Chordata; class Amphibia; order Anura; family Bombinatoridae; genus Bombina; species Bombina bombina. Next base: position 9,378,196 of record NC_069501.1, read on the forward strand.
TTACGCGTTTGTAATTCACTATTAAGGCAATATTAACATTTTATCACTAGATGTCGCTGTAGCTGTCAGACTAAAGGTTGCGTTACGTAATTAACTTAAGCTTAGTGAGTCTACATACCAAGTTACGCACACATTTTATGGGGACGATTTCAAAGTTACGAAGTTTACGTGCTCGCGTTATTCGGCCATGCAAGTGTCTGTGCTCGGTGTGAGAGGGTCCCGACTCCTGGGAACCCTTCTGGGGACAAGGGCCCTGCATGTTACTCCTGAAAATGCCTCGGCCAGAGTGGCAGTGGTACATATTGCAGTAGCATTTTATATACCGTTATTTAGCATTAATAGTTTTATATAGGTGTGTGTATAACATGAGGTGTGTGTGTGTGTATAAAATGAGGTGTGTGTGTATAACATGAGGTGTGTATAACATGAGGTGTGTGTGTGTGTGTATATAACATGAGGTGTGTGTGTGTATAACATGAGGTGTGTGTGTGTATAACATGAGGTGTGTGTGTGTATATAACATGAGGTGTGTGTGTGTATAACATGAGGTGTGTGTGTGTGTATAACATGAGGTGTGTGTGTGTATATAACATGAGGTGTGTGTGTGTATAACATGAGGTGTGTGTGTGTGTATAACATGAGGTGTGTGTGTGTGTATAACATGAGGTGTGTGTGTGTATAACATGAGGTGTGTGTGTGTGTGTGTATACCATGAGGGGTGTGTGTGTATACCATGAGGTGTGTGTGTGTATATAACATGAGGTGTGTGTGTGTGTGTATAACATGAGGTGTGTGTATAACATGAGGTGTGTGTGTGTATAACATGAGGTGTGTGTGTGTATAACATGAGGTGTGTGTGTGTATAACATGAGGTGTGTGTGTGTATAACATGAGGTGTGTGTGTGTGTATAACATGAGGTGTGTGTGTGTGTATAACATGAGGTGTGTGTGTGTGTATAACATGAGGTGTGTGTGTATAACATGAGGTGTGTGTGTATAACATGAGGTGTGTGTGTATAACATGAGGTGTGTGTATATAACATGAGGTGTGTGTGTGTGTATAACATGAAGTGTGTGTGTGTGTGTGTATAACATGAGGTGTGTGTGTATAACATGAGGTGTGTGTATATAACATGAGGTGTGTGTATATAACATGAGGTGTGTGTATATAACATGAGGTGTGTGTATATAACATGAGGTGTGTGTATATAACATGAGGTGTGTGTATATAACATGAGGTGTGTGTATATAACATGAGGTGTGTGTATATAACATGAGGTGTGTGTGTGTCTCACATTAGTCTCACATCAGTCTCTCATCAGTCACACATTAGTCTCTCATCAGTCACACATTAGTCTCTCATCAGTCACACATTAGTCTCTCATCAGTCACACATTAGTCTCTCATCAGTCACACATTAGTCTCTCATCAGTCACACATTAGTCTCACATCAGTCACACATTAGTCTCACATCAGTCACACATTAGTCTCACATCAGTCACACATTAGTCTCACATCAGTCACACATTAGTCTCTGATCAGTCACACATTAGTCTCACATCAGTCTCTCATCAGTCACACATTAGTCTCTGATCAGTCACACATTAGTCTCACATCAGTCTCTCATCAGTCACACATTAGTCTCACATGAGTCACACATTATTCTCACATCAGTCACACATTAGTCTCACATCAGTCTCACATCAGTCTCTCATCAGTCACACATTAGTCTCACATCAGTCACACATTAGTCTCACATCAGTCACACATTAGTCTCTCATCAGTCAGTCACACATTAGTCTCACATCAGTCACACATCAGTCTCATCAGTCACACATTAGTCTCACATCAGTCTCTCATCAGTCACACATTAGTCTCTCATCAGTCACACATTAGTCTCTCATCAGTCACACATTAGTCTCACATCAGTCACACATTATTCTCACATCAGTCACATAGTCTCTCATCAGTCAGTGACAGTCACACATTATTCTCTCTTCAGTGTTCACACAGGCTCTCATCAGTCAGTCACACATTAGTATCATCAGTCACACAATCACATTAGTCTCTGATCAGTCACACATTAGTCTCTGATCAGTCACACATTAGTCTCACATCAGTCTCTCATCAGTCACACATTAGTCTCACATCAGTCACACATTAGTCTCACATCAGTCACACATTATTCTCACATCAGTCACACATTAGTCTCTCATCAGTCACACATTAGTCTCACATCAGTCTCTCATCAGTCACACATTAGTCTCACATCAGTCTCTCATCAGTCACACATTAGTCTCTCATCAGTCACACATTAGTCTCTCATCAGTCACACATTAGTCTCACATCAGTCACACATTAGTCTCACATCAGTCTCACATCAGTCTCTCATCAGTCACACATTAGTCTCACATCAGTCACACATTAGTCTCTCATCAGTCAGTCACACATCAGTCTCACATCAGTCACACATCAGTCTCTCATCAGTCACACATTAGTCTCACATCAGTCACACATTAGTCTCTCATCAGTCAGTCACACATCAGTCTCTCATCAGTCACACATTATTCTCACATCAGTCACACATTAGTCTCACATCAGTCTCTCATCAGTCACACATTAGTCTCACATCAGTCTCTCATCAGTCACACATTAGTCTCACATCAGTCTCTCATCAGTCACACATTAGTCTCACATCAGTCTCTCATCAGTCACACATTAGTCTCACATCAGTCTCTCATCAGTCACACATTAGTCTCACATTAGTCTCACATCAGTCACACATTAGTCTCTCATCAGTCACACATTAGTCTCACATCAGTCACACATTATTCTCACATCAGTCACATAGTCTCTCATCAGTCAGTGACAGTCACACATTATTCTCTCTTCAGTGTTCACACAGGCTCTCATCAGTCAGTCACACATTAGTATCATCAGTCACACAATCACATTAGTCTCTCATCAGTCACACATTAGTCTCTCTTCAATTTTCACACAGGCTCTCATCAGTCAGTCACACATTAGTCCGTCATTAGACACAATAATTATTTTATAAAGATAAAAACTTACCAGCTAAATAAGACAAACAAGTTATTTTGCCATCAGTAAAGATGGCGGATTCATCTTTGTGAGGTTACGCGTTTGTAATTCACTATTAAGGCAATATTAACATTTTATCACTAGATGTCGCTGTAGCTGTCAGACTAAAGGTTGCGTTACGTAATTAACTTAAGCTTAGTGAGTCTACATACCAAGTTACGCACACATTTTATGGGGACGATTTCAAAGTTACGAAGTTTACGTGCTCGCGTTATTCGGCCATGCAAGTGTCTGTGCTCGGTGTGAGAGGGTCCCGACTCCTGGGAACCCTTCTGGGGACAAGGGCCCTGCATGTTACTCCTGAAAATGCCTCGGCCAGAGTGGCAGTGGTACATATTGCAGTAGCATTTTATATACCGTTATTTAGCATTAATAGTTTTATATAGGTGTGTGTATAACATGAGGTGTGTGTGTATAACATGAGGTGTGTGTGTGTGTATAACATGAGGTGTGTGTGTGTGTATAACATGAGGTGTGTGTGTGTATAACATGAGGTGTGTGTGTGTATAACATGAGGTGTGTGTGTGTGTGTGTGTATAACATGAGGTGTGTGTGTGTGTGTGTGTATAACATGAGGTGTGTGTGTGTATATGACATGAGGTGTGTGTGTGTATAACATGAGGTGTGTGTGTATATAACATGAGGTGTGTGTGTATATAACATGAGGTGTGTGTGTATAACATGAGGTGTGTGTGTATATAACATGAGGTGTGTGTGTGTGTGTATATAACATGAGGTGTGTGTGTATATAACATGAGGTGTGTGTGTATATAACATGAGGTGTGTGTGTGTATAACATGAGGTGTGTGTGTGTATAACATGAGGTGTGTGTGTGTGTATAACATGAGGTGTGTGTGTGTATAACATGAGGTGTGTGTGTGTATATAACATGAGGTGTGTGTGTGTGTATAACATGAGGTGTGTGTGTGTGTATAACATGAGGTGTGTGTGTGTATAACATGAGGTGTGTGTGTGTGTATAACATGAGGTGTGTGTGTGTGTATAACATGAGGTGTGTGTGTGTGTATAACATGAGGTGTGTGTGTGTGTATAACATGAGGTGTGTGTGTGTATATAACATGAGGTGTGTGTGTGTATATAACATGAGGTGTGTGTGTGTATATAACATGAGGTGTGTGTGTGTGTGTATAACATGAGGTGTGTGTGTGTATAACATGAGGTGTGTGTGTGTATATAACATGAGGTGTGTGTGTGTATATAACATGAGGTGTGTGTGTATATAACATGAGGTGTGTGTGTGTATATAACATGAGGTGTGTGTGTGTATATAACATGAGGTGTGTGTGTGTATATAACATGAGGTGTGTGTGTGTATATAACATGAGGTGTGTGTGTGTGTGTATAACATGAGGTGTGTGTGTGTATAACATGAGGTGTGTGTGTGTGTATAACATGAGGTGTGTGTGTGTGTATAACATGAGGTGTGTGTGTGTATAACATGAGGTGTGTGTGTGTATAACATGAGGTGTGTGTGTGTGTGTATAACATGAGGTGTGTGTGTGTATATAACATGAGGTGTGTGTGTGTGTGTATAACATGAGGTGTGTGTGTGTATATAACATGAGGTGTGTGTGTGTGTGTATAACATGAGGTGTGTGTGTGTGTATAACATGAGGTGTGTGTGTGTATATAACATGAGGTGTGTGTGTGTGTGTATAACATGAGGTGTGTGTGTGTATAACATGAGGTGTGTGTGTATATAACATGAGGTGTGTGTATATAACATGAGGTGTGTGTGTGTGTATAACATGAGGTGTGTGTGTGTGTATAACATGAGGTGTGTGTGTGTATAACATGAGGTGTGTGTGTGTGTATAACATGAGGTGTGTGTGTGTGTATAACATGAGGTGTGTGTGTGTATAACATGAGGTGTGTGTGTGTGTATAACATGAGGTGTGTGTGTGTGTATAACATGAGGTGTGTGTGTGTGTATAACATGAGGTGTGTGTGTGTGTATAACATGAGGTGTGTGTGTGTATAACATGAGGTGTGTGTGTGTATAACATGAGGTGTGTGTGTGTATAACATGAGGTGTGTGTGTGTGTATAACATGAGGTGTGTGTATATAACATGAGGTGTGTGTGTGTATAACATGAGGTGTGTGTGTGTATAACATGAGGTGTGTGTGTGTGTGTATAACATGAGGTGTGTGTATATAACATGAGGTGTGTGTATATAACATGAGGTGTGTGTGTGTATAACATGAGGTGTGTGTGTGTATAACATGAGGTGTGTGTGTGTATAACATGAGGTGTGTGTGTGTATAACATGAGGTGTGTGTGTGTATAACATGAGGTGTGTGTGTGTGTATAACATGAGGTGTGTGTGTGTGTATAACATGAGGTGTGTGTGTGTATAACATGAGGTGTGTGTGTGTGTATAACATGAGGTGTGTGTGTATAACATGAGGTGTGTGTGTGTGTATAACATGAGGTGTGTGTGTGTATAACATGAGGTGTGTGTGTGTATAACATGAGGTGTGTTTATAACATGAGGTGTGTGTGTGTATAACATGAGGTGTGTGTGTGTATAACATGAGGTGTGTGTGTGTGTATAACATGAGGTGTGTGTGTGTGTATAACATGAGGTGTGTGTGTGTGTATAACATGAGGTGTGTGTGTGTATAACATGAGGTGTGTGTGTGTGTATAACATGAGGTGTGTGTGTGTGTATAACATGAGGTGTGTGTGTGTGTATAACATGAGGTGTGTGTGTGTGTATAACATGAGGTGTGTGTGTGTGTATAACATGAGGTGTGTGTGTGTGTATAACATGAGGTGTGTGTGTATAACATGAGGTGTGTGTGTGTATAACATGAGGTGTGTGTGTGTATAACATGAGGTGTGTGTGTGTGTATAACATGAGGTGTGTGTGTGTATATAACATGAGGTGTGTGTGTGTATATAACATGAGGTGTGTGTGTGTATATAACATGAGGTGTGTGTGTGTGTGTGTGTATAACATGAGGTGTGTGTGTGTATAACATGAGGTGTGTGTGTGTGTGTATAACATGAGGTGTGTGTGTGTGTATAACATGAGGTGTGTGTGTGTATAACATGAGGTGTGTGTGTGTATAACATGAGGTGTGTGTGTATAACATGAGGTGTGTGTGTGTATAACATGAGGTGTGTGTGTGTATAACATGAGGTGTGTGTGTGTGTGTATAACATGAGGTGTGTGTGTGTGTGTGTATAACATGAGGTGTGTGTGTGTGTGTGTATAACATGAGGTGTGTGTGTGTATATAACATGAGGTGTGTGTGTATAACTTGAGGTGTGTGTGTGTGTGTGTATAACATGAGGTGTGTGTGTGTGTATAACATGAGGTGTGTGTGTGTGTATAACATGAGGTGTGTGTGTGTATAACATGAGGTGTGTGTGTGTATAACATGAGGTGTGTGTGTGTGTATAACATGAGGTGTGTGTATATAACATGAGGTGTGTGTATATAACATGAGGTGTGTGTATATAACATGAGGTGTGTGTGTGTATAACATGAGGTGTGTGTGTGTATAACATGAGGTGTGTGTATATAACATGAGGTGTGTGTATATAACATGAGGTGTGTGTATATAACATGAGGTGTGTGTATATAACATGAGGTGTGTGTATATAACATGAGGTGTGTGTGTGTATAACATGAGGTGTGTGTGTGTATAACATGAGGTGTGTGTGTGTATAACATGAGGTGTGTGTGTGTATAACATGAGGTGTGTGTGTGTGTGTGTGTGTATACCATGAGGGGTGTGTGTGTATACCATGAGGTGTGTGTGTGTATACCATGAGGTGTGTGTGTGTATACCATGAGGTGTGTGTGTGTATACCATGAGGTGTGTGTGTGTATACCATGAGGTGTGTGTGTGTATACCATGAGGTGTGTGTGTGTGTATAACATGAGGTGTGTGTGTGTATAACATGAGGTGTGTGTGTGTGTATAACATGAGGTGTGTGTGTGTATATAACATGAGGTGTGTGTGTGTGTATAACATGAGGTGTGTGTGTGTATATAACATGAGGTGTGTGTGTGTGTGTATAACATGAGGTGTGTGTGTGTGTATAACATGAGGTGTGTGTGTGTGTATAACATGAGGTGTGTGTGTGTGTATAACATGAGGTGTGTGTGTGTGTATAACATGAGGTGTGTGTGTGTGTATAACATGAGGTGTGTGTGTGTATAACATGAGGTGTGTGTGTGTGTATAACATGAGGTGTGTGTGTGTGTATAACATGAGGTGTGTGTGTGTGTATAACATGAGGTGTGTGTGTGTGTATAACATGAGGTGTGTGTGTGTGTGTGTGTGTATAACATGAGGTGTGTGTGTATAACATGAGGTGTGTGTGTGTGTGTGTGTATAACATGAGGTGTGTGTGTATAACATGAGGTGTGTGTGTGTGTGTGTATAACATGAGGTGTGTGTGTGTGTATAACATGAGGTGTGTGTGTGTATAACATGAGGTGTGTGTGTGTGTATAACAGGAGGTGTGTGTGTGTATAACAGGAGGTGTGTGTGTGTGTGTATAACAGGAGGTGTGTGTGTGTGTATAACATGAGGTGTGTGTGTGTGTGTATAACATGAGGTGTGTGTGTGTATAACATGAGGTGTGTGTGTGTGTGTATAACAGGAGGTGTGTGTGTGTATAACAGGAGGTGTGTGTGTGTATAACATGAGGTGTGTGTGTATAACAGGAGGTGTGTGTGTGTGTGTATAACAGGAGGTGTGTGTGTGTGTGTATAACAGGAGGTGTGTGTGTGTGTGTATAACAGGAGGTGTGTGTGTGTGTGTATAACAGGAGGTGTGTGTGTGTATAACAGGAGGTGTGTGTGTGTGTATAACATGAGGTGTGTGTGTGTGTATAACATGAGGTGTGTGTGTGTGTGTATAACATGAGGTGTGTGTGTGTGTGTATAACATGAGGTGTGTGTGTGTGTATAACATGAGGTGTGTGTGTATAACATGAGGTGTGTGTGTATAACATGAGGTGTGTGTGTATAACATGAGGTGTGTGTGTATAACATGAGGTGTGTGTGTATAACATGAGGTGTGTGTGTATAACATGAGGTGTGTGTGTATAACATGAGGTGTGTGTGTGTGTATAACATGAGGTGTGTGTGTGTGTATAACATGAGGTGTGTGTGTGTGTATAACATGAGGTGTGTGTGTATAACATGAGGTGTGTGTGTGTGTATAACATGAGGTGTGTGTGTGTGTATAACATGAGGTGTGTGTGTGTATAACATGAGGTGTGTGTGTGTATAACATGAGGTGTGTGTGTGTATAACATGAGGTGTGTGTGTGTATAACATGAGGTGTGTGTGTGTATAACATGAGGTGTGTGTGTATATAACATGAGGTGTGTGTGTGTGTGTATAACATGAGGTGTGTGTGTGTGTGTATAACATGAGGTGTGTGTGTGTATAACATGAGGTGTGTGTGTGTGTATAACATGAGGTGTGTGTGTGTGTGTATAACATGAGGTGTGTGTGTGTGTATAACATGAGGTGTGTGTGTGTGTGTATAACATGAGGTGTGTGTGTGTGTATAACATGAGGTGTGTGTGTGTGTATAACATGAGGTGTGTGTGTGTGTGTATAACATGAGGTGTGTGTGTGTGTATAACATGAGGTGTGTGTGTGTGTATAACATGAGGTGTGTGTGTGTATAACATGAGGTGTGTGTGTGTGTGTATAACATGAGGTGTGTGTGTGTGTGTGTATAACATGAGGTGTGTGTGTGTGTGTGTATAACATGAGGTGTGTGTGTGTATAACATGAGGTGTGTGTGTGTGTGTATAACATGAGGTGTGTGTGTGTATAACATGAGGTGTGTGTGTGTGTGTATAACATGAGGTGTGTGTATAACATGAGGTGTGTGTGTGTATAACATGAGGTGTGTGTATAACATGAGGTGTGTGTGTGTATAACATGAGGTGTGTGTATAACATGAGGTGTGTGTGTGTGTGTGTATAACATGAGGTGTGTGTGTGTGTATAACATGAGGTGTGTGTGTATAACATGAGGTGTGTGTGTGTGTATAACATGAGGTGTGTGTGTGTATAACATGAGGTGTGTGTGTGTGTGTATAACATGAGGTGTGTGTATAACATGAGGTGTGTGTGTGTGTGTATAACAGGAGGTGTGTGTGTGTGTGTGTATAACAGGAGGTGTGTGTGTGTGTGTGTATAACAGGAGGTGTGTGTGTGTGTGTGTATATAACATGAGGTGTGTGTGTGTATAACAGGAGGTTTGTGTGTGTGTATATAACGCGAGGTGTGTGTGTATGTGTATAACGCGATTATGTGTGTTAATAAAATGAGACGTGCGTGTGTATAGCAGGAGGTGTGTGTGTGTATAACGTGATTATGTGTGTTAATAAAATTTTGGGGGTGCGTGATTTATGTGACATTTTTATAAAATGTGTTTTATCTGTAGGTTCTCTCTGGCTGTGGCGTTTATGATGGGACAGAGATACATGAAGCGTCCGCGTGAGTCACATTTGTGTAGTGTCACATGGTTGGTTGTTCGTGGATGTCATTTGTTTTTTTTTATTGACGTTTTGTGTGATTGTGTTCAGAAAACATTACTTGAATTAGCCATCAGTTCTGCTGGTGTAACCCGCTTCTTTATTGAAATTAAATTGTTAGGTTTGGTTGGTGGCGAGTGGATGTTGAGTTCCTGAGATAGCAGTATGTCACTCTCACATTTGCTTAGTAAGTGTCTCTTTGTGCAGAGCTCTATATCCTGTAGGCATTGGAGCCAGATGACCAGACACTGGGACAACTGAGGGCCACCGTATAGGCATCATCACCCAAGTAATACCAGAAATCGCAGACAAGACAGGTTTTTATAGGTTTGCTTTCTTTGTTCTCTCTCGCATTTCCCTGATCAGGCATGAAGCGAGCCGGAGAATAAACAGGTGAGCACTAGCTCTAGAGAAAGAAGGGAGCCTGGAGAATAAACAGATGAGCACTAGCTCTGGAGAAAGAGAGCCGGAGAATAAACAGGTGAGCACTAGCTCTAGAGAAAGAGAGCCGGAGAATAAACAGATGAGCACTAGCTCTGGAGAAAGAGAGCCGGAGAATAAACAGGTGAGCACTAGCTCTAGAGAAAGAAGGGAGCCTGGAGAATAAACAGGTGAGCACTAGCTCTGGAGAAAGAGAGCCGGAGAATAAACAGGTGAGCACTAGCTCTAGAGAAAGAGAGCTGGAGAATAAACAGATGAGCACTAGCTCTGGAGAAAGAGAGCCGGAGAATAAACAGGTGAGCACTAGCTCTAGAGAAAGAGAGCCGGAGAATAAACAGATGAGCACTAGCTCTGGAGAAAGAGAGCCGGAGAATAAACAGGTGAGCACTAGCTCTGGAGAAAGAGAGCCGGAGAATAAACAGATGAGCACTAGCTCTGGAGAAAGAGAGCCGGAGAATAAACAGGTGAGCACTAGCTCTAGAGAAAGAAGCGAGCAGGAGAATAAACAGATGAGCACTAGCTCTGGAGAAAGAGAGCCGGAGAATAAACAGGTGAGCACTAGCTCTGGAGAAAGAAGGGAGCCGGAGAATAAACAGATGAGCACTAGCTCTGGAGAAAGAGAGCCAGAGAATAAACAGGTGAGCACTAGCTCTGGATAAAGAAGCGAGCCAGAGAATAAACAGGTGAGCACTAGCTCTAGAGAAAGAAGGGAGCCTGGAGAATAAACAGATGAGCACTAGCTCTGGAGAAAGAGAGCCGGAGAATAAACAGGTGAGCACTAGCTCTAGAGAAAGAAGGGAGCCTGGAGAATTAACAGATGAGCACTAGCTCTGGATAAAGAAGGGAGCCGGAGAATAAACAGATGAGCACTAGCTCTGGAGAAAGAGAGCCAGAGAATAAACAGGTGAGCACTAGCTCTAGAGAAAGAGGGGAGCCTGGAGAATAAACAGATGAGCACTAGCTCTGGAGAAAGAGAGCCGGAGAATAAACAGGTGAGCACTAGCTCTGGAGAAAGAAGGGAGCCTGGAGAATAAACAGATGAGCACTAGCTCTGGATAAAGAAGGGAGCCTGGAGAATAAACAGATGAGCACTAGCTCTGGATAAAGAAGGGAACCTGGAGAATAAACAGATGAGCACTAGCTCTGGATAAAGAAGGGAGCCTGGAGAATAAACAGATGAGCACTAGCTCTGGAGAATAAAAAGGTGAGCACTAGCTCTGGAGAAAGAAGGGAGCCGGAGAATAAACAGATGAGCACTAGCTCTGGAGTAAGAAGGGAGCCGGAGAATAAACAGATGAGCACTAGCTTTGGAGAAAGAAGCGAGCAGGAGAATAAACAGATGAGCACTAGCTCTGGAGAAAGAGAGCCGGAGAATAAACAGGTGAGCACTAGCTCTGGAGAAAGAAGGGAGCCGGAGAATAAAAAGATGAGCACTAGCTCTGGATAAAGAAGGGAGCCGGAGAATAAACAGGTGAGCACTAGCTCTGGATAAAGAAAGGAGCCGGAGAATAAACAGGTGAGCACTAGCTCTGGAGATAGAAGGGAGCCGGAGAATAAACAGGTGAGCACTAGCTCTGGAGTAAGAAGGGAGCCGGAGAATAAACAGATGAGCACTAGCTTTGGAGAAAGAAGCGAGCAGGAGAATAAACAGATGAGCACTAGCTCTGGAGAAAGAGAGCCGGAGAATAAACAGGTGAGCACTAGCTCTGGAGAAAGAAGGGAGCCGGAGATTAAAAAGATGAGCACTAGCTCTGGATAAAGAAGGGAGCCGGAGAATAAACAGGTGAGCACTAGCTCTGGAGATAGAAGGGAGCCGGAGAATAAACAGGTGAGCACTAGCTCTGGAGATAGAAGGGAGCTGGAGAATAAACAGATGAGCACTAGCTCTGGATAAAGAAGGGAACCTGGAGAATAAACAGATGAGCACTAGCTCTGGATAAAGAAGGGAGCCTGGAGAATAAATAGATGAGCACTAGCTCTGGAGAATAAACAGGTGAGCACTAGCTCTGGAGTAAGAAGGGAGCCGGAGAATAAACAGATGAGCACTAGCTTTGGAGAAAGAAGCGAGCAGGAGAATAAACAGATGAGCACTAGCTCTGGAGAAAGAGAGCCGGAGAATAAAAAGATGAGCACTAGCTCTGGATAAAGAAGGGAGCCGGAGAATAAACAGGTGAGCACTAGCTCTGGATAAAGAAAGGAGCCGGAAAATAAACAGATGAGCACTAGCTCTAGAGAAAGAAGGGAGCTGGAGAATAAACAGATGAGCACTAGCTCTGGAGATAGAAGGGAGCTGGAGAATAAACAGATGAGCACTAGCTCTGGAGATAGAAGGGAGCTGGAGAATAAACAGGTGAGCACTAGCTCTGGATAAAGAAGGGAGCCAGAGAATAAACAGATGAGCACTAGCTCTAGAGAAAGAAGGGAGCCGGAGAATAAACAGATGAGCACTAGCTCTGGAGATAGAAGGGAGCTGGAGAATAAACAGATGAGCACTAGCTCTGGAGATAGAAGGGAGCTGGAGAATAAACAGATGAGCACTAGCTCTGGAGATAGAAGGGAGCTGGAGAATAAACAGGTGAGCACTAGCTCTGGATAAAGAAGGGAGCCAGAGAATAAACAGATGAGCACTAGCTCTAGAGAAAGAAGGGAGCCGGAGAATAAACAGATGAGCACTAGCTCTAGAGAAAGAAGGGAGCCGGAGAAGAAACAGATGAGCACTTGCTCTGGAGATAGAAGGGAGCCGGAGAATAAACAGATGAGCACTAGCTCTGGAGAAAGAAGGGAGCCGGAGAATAAACAGGTGAGCACTAGCTCTGGAGAAAGAAGGGAGCCGGAGAAGAAACAGATGAGCACTAGCTCTGGAGAAAGAAGGGAGCCGGAGAATAAACAGGTGAGCACTAGCTCTGGAGATAGAAGGGAGCTGGAGAATAAACAGGTGAGCACTAGCTCTGGATAAAGAAGGGAGCCAGAGAATAAACAGATGAGCACTAGCTCTAGAGAAAGAAGGGAGCCGGAGAATAAACAGATGAGCACTAGCTCTAGAGAAAGAAGGGAGCCGGAGAAGAAACAGATGAGCACTTGCTCTGGAGATAGAAGGGAGCCGGAGAATAAACAGATGAGCACTAGCTCTGGAGAAAGAAGGGAGCCGGAGAATAAACAGGTGAGCACTAGCTCTGGAGAAAGAAGGGAGCCGGAGAAGAAACAGATGAGCACTAGCTCTGGAGAAAGAAGGGAGCCGGAGAATAAACAGGTGAGCACTAGCTTTGGAGAAAGAAGGGACGTCCTCCCACCTCAGGCAGCATCATGGTTCTTCTGTCGTGTGTGCTCATTAACACCTATCTGTGAGCATAAGTACAGACATATTACTGTTTTTTAATTACCACAGTGATGTAGTTTCTTCCCACTGGTTATTAACCCTGTGTCTGTAAGTCTGGCGACTATACACAAGACCTCATGTCACTTATATTGGAGCATCTTAAGTGCTTGGGGCTAGTCTTCTCTCTCGCGCCTTATGGTGCAGGGGAAAGCTGCTCTTTGATTTTATTATTGGAGCATAAGTAGTAAAAAAAAAAAGTACTTAACATTACTTCTCCCCTGTCGGGGGAATCCTTATCTAAGCCTTTGCACCAGCAGCACGGGGTACAGCACCAAGGTCAAAACAGGATAGTAAGAAAAAGTTTTTTGATGCACTCGAAGTTTTGAAATGGCTGCAGTTTGCAAATGTTTACCTGTGCATTTTATGGCCACACCCAACACCTGTATAGCAGGCACCCATCTATGTACGTGGTCTAGGCATGTACAGAGTGACAAAAGGACACCTATGGAAATAAACAGATGAGCACTAGCTCTGGAGAAAGAAGGGAGCCGGAGAATAAACAGATGAGCACTAGCTCTGGAGAATAAACAGATGAGCACTAGCTCTGGAGAAAGAAGGGAGCCGGAGAATAAACAGATGAGCACTAGCTCTGAAGAAAGAAGGGAGCCGGAGAATAAACAGATGAGCACTAGCTCTGGAGAAAGAAGGGAGCCGGAGAATAAACAGATGAGCACTAGCTCTGAAGAAAGAAGGGAGCCGGAGAATAAACAGGTGAGCACTAGCTCTGGAGAAAGAAGGGAGCCGGAGAATAAACAGGTGAGCACTAGCTCTGGAGAAAGAAGGGAGCCGGAGAATAAACAGATGAGCACTAGCTCTGGAGAAAGAAGGGAGCCGGAGAATAAACAGATGAGCACTAGCTCTGGAGAAAGAAGGGAGCCGGAGAATAAACAGGGGAGCACTAGCTCTGGAGATAGAAGGGAGCCGGAGACGAAACAGATGAGCACTAGCTCTGGAGAAAGAAGGGAGCCGGAGACGAAACAGATGAGCACTAGCTCTGGAGAAAGAAGGGAGCCGGAGAATAAACAGGTGAGCACTAGCTCTGGAGAAAGAAGGGAGCTGGAGAATAAACAGATGAGCACTAGCTCTGGAGAAAGAAAGCTGGAGAATAAACAGATGAGCACTAGCTCTGGAGATAGAAGGGAGCCGGAGAATAAACAGGTGAGCACTAGCTCTGGATAAAGAAGGGAGACGGAGAATAAACAGATGAGCACTATTTTAGATCTAAAGAGTCTAAACAAATTTCTCAGGGTTCTGTCCATCAAGATGGAAACTATTCGTTCCATTCTTCCTTTAATCCAGGAGGGTCAATTCATGACCACTGTGGATTTAAAGGATGCATACTTACATGTTCCTATTTACAGGGATCATCACAAGTTCCTAAGATTTGCCTTCCAGGACAAGCACTTCCAGTTCGTGGCTCTTCCTTTCGGACTGGCCACTGCTCCCAGAATCTTCACAAAGGTTCTGGGGTCTCTGTTGGCGGGACTTCGGTCACGGGGCATAGGAGTGGCGCCTTATCTGGACGACATTCTAGTCCAGGCGCCATCTTTTCAACAAGCAAGATCCCACACCAACATAGTGTTATCTTTCCTAAGAACTCACGGGTGGAAGGTAAATTTGGGAAAGTGTTCCCTAGTTTCAGATACAAGAGTCACTTTCTTGGGAACCATAATAGACTCCTTGTCCATGAAGATATTTCTGACAGAAATCAGGAAATCAAAAATTTTCGATACTTGTCGAGTACTTCAGTCCACTCCTCGACCGTCAGTGGCTCAGTGCATGGAGTCAATAGTGCTGATGGTTGCAGCGATGGACATCATCCCGTTTGCTCGTTTCCATCTCAGACCTCTGCAGCTAAGCATGCTCAGGTATACCCTTCAACCACCAGGGGGCAATGAAGAGGTATTTATATATTCACATATTTAACTCTTTCCTGAATATGTCATACAAATCAAGGATTTGTATGACATATTCAGGAAAGAGTTAAATATGTGAATAGGTAAATACCTCTTCACTGCCCCCTGGTGGTTGAAGGGTATATTCGGATACATTGTACCACTATATTTTATGCATGATTACGGTAAGGAGTTCCCGAAACGTCGCATGTTTGCTGTGCTCAATAAAGTAATTTAACTTCACCATTGCTGCCACATTATTTGGAATCTTTTTGGAATTATTGGTAGGGTGTGGTGGTACACCTACGTGGCTTGCAAGTGACCTGGGTGCTGGATGATACTCATTGTTTTGCTGAGATGGCATCTCTACCACCATGGAGACTTCAGTTGAGGAAGGACCTTCTGATTCAGGGGCCCTTCCTTCATCCAAATCTAGTTTCTCTGAAGCTGACTGCTTGGAGATTGAACGCTTAATTTTATCCAAGCGAGGGTTTTCTGATTCGGTCATAGAGACCATGATTCAGGCTTGTAAGCCTGTAACTAGAAGGATTTACCATATGATTTGGCGTAAATACCTTTATTGGTGTGAATCCAAGGGCTACTCATGGAGTAGGGTTAGGATTCCTAGAATTTTGTCTTTTCTCAAAGTGGGTTTGGAGAAGGGTTTATCGACGAGTTCTCTAAAGGGTCAGATCTTGGCTTTATCTATTTTGTTACACAAACGTCTGGCGGATGTTCCAGATGTTCAATCATTTTGTCAGGCCTTGGTCAGGATCAGGCCTCTGTTCAAACCAGTTACTTCTCCATGGAGTCTTAATTTAGTTCTCAAAGTCCTTCAAGGGGTACCATTTGAGCCTATGCATTCCCTAGATATTAAGTTGCTATCTTGGAAAGTTTTATTTCTTGTGACTATTTCTTCCACTCGGAGAGTGTCAGAACTCTCAGCATTACAGTATGAGTTGCCTTAATTTTCATTCAGATAAGGTAGTTTTACGTACAAAATTAGGATTTCTTTCTAAGGTTGTTTCTGATCGGAACATTAATCAGGAGATTGTTGTTCCTTCCTTGTGTCCTAGTCCTTCTTCTCAGAAGGAAAGACTTCTACACAATTTGGACGTAGTCCGTGCTTTTTTTTTTACAGGTGACTAAGGACTTTCGCCAATCTTCTTATTTGTTTGTGGCTCGGGGAAATGTAAGGGACAGAAAGCTACGGCTACTTCTCTTTCTTTTTGGTTGAGGAGTATAATACGCTTTGCATATGAGACTGCTGGACAGCAGCCTCCCGAGAGAATTACGGCTCATTCCACGAGGGCTGTTGCTTCCTCATGGGCGTTCAAAAATGAAGCTTATGTTGAACAGATGGTCCTCTCTTTACACTTTACTCTTTACACTTTTTCAAAGTTCTACAAATTTGACACTTTTGCCTCGGCTGAGGCTGTTTTTGGGAGAAAGGTTCTTCAAGCAGTGGTGCCTTCCCTTTAGGTTCCCTGTCTTGTCCCTCCCGTATCATCTGTGTACTCTAGCTTGGGTATTGAATCCCATCAGTAATTAAAATGATCCTTGGACTTATTGTGTCTTAAAGAAAAGAAAATGTATGCTTACCTGGTAAATTTATTTATTTTTTGACACAATGAGTCCACGGCCCGCCCTGTTCTTTTAGACAGGTTGTGGATATGTTCTAAACTTCAGACACCTCTGCACCTTGACTTTTCCTTTCTCTTCCTAACTTCGGTCGAATGACTGGAGTGGGAGGGAAGGGAGGAGATATTTAACAGTTCTGCTGTGGTGCTCTTTGCCTCCTCCTGCTGACCAGGAGGTGAATATCCCATTAGTAATTAAGATGATCCGTGGACTCATCGTGTCAAAAAAGAAATAAATTTATCAGGTAAGCATACATTTTCTTTTTTTTCCAACGGCAGTCATTTTATTGTTCCAGAATTCATATAGGAAACACAGAAGTGTATATTCAATACTACAAATGTAAAATATAATATATATAATAGTTATACTTTTGATTAAAATTAATTGACATCATATAGTTATTTAAGTCCTATAGCATTACCTAAAACGTACATTTGATCTAAAGGATTAATAGACAACGTTTTAGAAATAAAAGTATGAGTGATTATTAAAACTAATGCAACAAAAGGATTTACTGTACTATAGCACCCTGCTGCATACATCATTTTTATGCATTCTGGTCAGGTATCAGTTACATATAAAAAGCTTAACATATCACATATAAATTATGTTTTTTATGCATTCTGGTCAGGCATCAGTTACATATAAAAAGCTTAGCATATCACATATAAATTATGTTTTTTATGCATTCTGGTCAGGTATCAGTTACATATAAAAAGCTTAACATATCATATATAAATTATGTTTTTTATGCATTCTGGTCAGGTAACCGTTACATATAAAAAGCTTAACATATATAAATTATGTTTTTTATGCATTCTGGTCAGGCATCAGTTACATATAAAAAGCTTAACATATATAAATTATGTTTTTTATGCATTCTGGTCAGGCATCAGTTACATATAAAAAGCTTAACATAACATATATAAATTATGTTTTTATGCATTCTGGTCAGGTATCAGTTACATATAAAAAGCTTAACATATCGTATATAAATTATGTTTTTTATGCATTCTGGTCAGGTATCAGTTACATATAAAAAGCTTAACATATCGTATATAAATTATGTTTTTTATGCATTCTGGTCAGGTATCAGTTACATATAAAAAGCTTAACATATCATATATAAATTATGTTTTTTATGCATTCTGGTCAGGTATCAGTTACATATAAAAAGCTTAGCATATCATATATAAATTATGTTTTTATGCATTCTGGTCAGGTATCAGTTACATATAAAAAGCTTAACATATCATATATAAATTATGAATGAAACTCATATTTTATTTATAAAATAAAGATGAGGATGAAAAATGTTTGCAAATGTAGTTTGATTACTCGGAACGATTGTTACAATAACAAGGATCCAGTAGCACTGCTTTCTCTAACTGCGATGTTCAGGAAACATCAGCTGAGCTACGTAACCAAAAGGGAGTTCCTAGCAGTGTGAGTATCCACCTCTTAGCCCAGCCCCTCCTGCAGCCTGCTTGTACACAGTAACACCCAGCCTGGAACTACTTGACCGTTACTGTGACGTAGTAGTGGGCATGTGCAGGCAGCCATATTTAGAAATGCTAATATGTGCGTACGAACGCACTTATTGGTGCATATCCGCTCATTTTCAGAGGGCTTGGGCTAGATTAAAACCTTGAAGGTAATATATATTTCAAAGCGTACATTTAATTTAATAAATGTCTATGGCAATATATTTTGAAATTTGAGGTTCTGTATGTAGATTAAATAAAAATGAGCAAGTTTACTATCCCTTTAATTCGCTGCTGGAGACGGGGGGGGGGGGGGGGCGAGTCTGCGCATGCATTGGCAATACCTTTGTTTTAATGTGCATGCGGGCGGCCATGATGTTTCTACCTAGGTAGAACATTGTACTAGGCACATATAATGAGCAGAAAATGGGTTTGGAGCAGTATTCATTTTTAAATAGTAATTACAAGGAATGTAAACAAAATTATACAAAGGTACCAATTACAAATGTACTTATTATATAAAGATGTTTTGATTGATTTAAAAATATTTTTTGGGTTTACTATCCCTTTAACCTCTTAAGGACATATGACGGAATTTTTCCGTCATAAAACAATTGAGCAAACTGAAAGCTGTGTCCTTAAAGGGTTAAAGAGCAGGGGTCTTAAGACCGGCGAGCCTGAAGTCGGGGAAACAGATGTATTTAAATTAATACGGGGCTTGATAAATCGGCCCCTTAGCCTTTATAGGGCATCCTGAGTTTATAAAATGTTCAGTTCTCTGTAATGAAACAATTGCAATATAGTTTAATTATTTAGTTTGACCCCTTTTCATGTAATTTAGCTCTGAAAAGAGCTGCACCTGCTGACTTATCAAGGATAACCCTGCTACATATGTGTCCCTAAATTGATTTAACTGATTACAGCTGCAAAACAATTCACTTTACACTGACTGTGACTCAAGTCCTTTCTGACTCTTCCTAATAAGGCAAATGGTGGGTAGGGTTTGGCTATTGAAACGCAGCAAACACGATTTTAAACATGTTAGGACTTGACTGCTATAGTATTCTATGGGAGCACACAGAACTATCTTGTAATTACACTGTTTACTGTCCCTTTATTCAGCGGTACAAGCAGAGGTTGTGGCTTTTCTGCCATATTATATACAACAGTCTGCAGACGGTACAGTGCTGAGCAGACAAACTGGTCATTGTCACCTCATATGGGTTATTATGTAACAGATGAGACATTCAGCGGTACAAGCAGACGTTGTGGCTTTTCTGCCATATTATATACAACAGTCTGCAGACTGTACAGTGCTGAGCAGACGAGCTGGTCATTGTCACCTCATATGGGTTATTATGTAACAGGATGAGGCATTCAGCGGTACAAGCAGACGTTGTGGCTTTTCTGCCATATTGTATACAACAGTCTGCAGACGGTACAGTGCTGAGCAGACGAGCTGGTCATTGTCACCTCATATGGGTTATTATGTAACAGGATGAGACATTCAGCGGTACAAGCAGACGTTGTGGCTTTTCTGCCATATTATATACAACAGTCTGCAGACGGTACAGTGCTGAGCAGACGAGCTGGTCATTGTCACCTCATATGGGTTATGTAACAGATGAGGCATTCAGCGGTACAAGCAGAGGTTTTGGCTTTTCTACCATATTGTATACAACAGTCTGCAGACGGTACAGTGCTGAGCAGACGAGCTGGTCATTGTCACCTCATATGGGTTATTATGTAACAGGATGAGACATTCAGCGGTACAAGCAGAAGTTGTGGCTTTTCTGCCATATTATATACAACAGTCTGCAGACGGTACAGTGCTGAGCAGACGAGCTGGTCATTGTCACCTCATATGGGTTATGTAACAGGATGAGACATTCAGCGGTACAAGCAGACGTTGTGGCTTTTCTGCCATATTATATACAACAGTCTGCAGACTGTACAGTGCTGAGCAGAAGAGCTGGTCATTGTCACCTCATATGGGTTATTATGTAACAGATGAGGCATTCAGCGGTACAAGCACAAGTTGTGGTTTGTCTGACATATTATATACAACAGTCTGCAGACGGTACAGTGCTGAGCAGACGAGCTGGTCATTGTCACCTCATATGGGTTATGTAACAGGATGAGACATTCAGCGGTACAAGCAGACGTTGTGGCTTTTCTGCCATATTATATACAACAGTCTGCAGACGGTACAGTGCTGAGCAGATGTGCTGGTCATTGTCACCTCATATGGGTTATTATGTAACAGGATGAGACATTCAGCAGTATAAGCAGACGTTGTGGCTTTTCTGCCATATTATATACAACAGTCTGCAGACTGTACAGTGCTGAGCAGACAAGCTGGTCATTGTCACCTCATATGGGTTATGTAACAGGATGAGACATTCAGCGGTACAAGCAGACGTTGTGGCTTTTCTGCCATATTATATACAACAGTCTGCAGACGGTACAGTGCTGAGCAGACGAGCTGGTCATTGTCACCTCATATGGGTTATGTAACAGGATGAGACATTCAGCGGTATAAGCAGACGTTGTGGCTTTTCTGCCATATTATATACAACAGTCTGCAGACGGTACAGTGCTGAGCAGACGAGCTGGTCATTGTCACCTCATATGGGTTATGTAACAGGATGAGACATTCAGCGGTATAAGCAGAAGTAGTGGCTTTTCTGCCATATTATATACAACAGTCTGCAGACGGTACAGTGCTGAGCAGACGAGCTGGTCATTGTCACCTCATATGGGTTATTATGTAACAGGATGAGACATTCAGCGGTACAAGCAGAGGTTGTGGCTTTTCTGCCATATTTATATACAACAGTCTGCAGACGGTACAGTGCTGAGCAGACGAGATGGTCATTGTCACCTCATATGGGTTATTATGTAACAGGATGAGGCATTCAGCGGTACAAGCAGACGTTGTGGCTTTTCTGCCATATTATATATAACAGTCTGCAGACGGTACAGTGCTAAGCAGACGAGCTGGTCATTGTCACCTCATATGGGTTATGTAACAGGATGAGACATTCAGCGGTATAAGCAGAAGTTGTGGCTTTTCTGCCATATTATATACAACAGTCTGCAGACTGTGCAGTGCTGAGCAGAAGAGCTGGTCATTGTCACCTCATATGGGTTATTATGTAACAGGATGAGGCATTCAGCGGTACAAGCAGAAGTTTTGGCTTTTCTGCTATATTATATACAACAGTCTGCAGACGGTACAGTGCTGAGCAGAAGAGCTGGTCATTGTCACCTCATATGGGTTATTATGTAACAGGATGAGGCATTCAGCGGTACAAGCAGACGTTGTGGCTTTTCTGCCATATTATATACAACAGTCTGCAGACAGTACAGTGCTGAGCAGACGAGCTGGTCATTGTCACCTCATATGGGTTATGTAACAGGATGAGACATTCAGCAGTACAAGCAGAAGTTGTGGCTTTTCTGCCATATTATATACAACAGTCTGCAGACAGTACAGTGCCGAGCAGACGAGCTGGTCATTGTCACCTCATATGGGTTATTATATAACAGGATGAGGCATTCAGCGGTACAAGCAGAAGTTGTGGCTTTTCTGCCATATTATATACAACAGTCTGCAGACAGTACAGTGCTGAGCAGACGAGCTGGTCATTGTCACCTCATATGGGTTATTATGTAACAGGTTGAGACATTCAGCGGTACAAGCAGAAGTTGTGGTTTTTCTGCCATATTGTATACAACAGTCTGCAGACGGTACAGTGCTGAGCAGACGAGCTGGTCATTGTCACCTCATATGGGTTATTATGTAACAGGATGAGACATTCAGCGGTACAAGCAGAAGTTGTGGCTTTTCTGCCATATTTATATACAACAGTCTGCAGACGGTACAGTGCTAAGCAGACGAGCTGGTCATTGTCACCTCATATGGGTTATTATGTAACAGGATGAGACATTCAGCGGTACAAGCAGACGTTGTGGCTTTTCTGCCATATTTATATACAACAGTCTGCAGACGGTACAGTGCTGAGCAGACAAGCTGGTCATTGTCACCTCATATGGGTTATGTAACAGGATGAGACATTCAGCGGTATAAGCAGAAGTTGTGGTTTTTCTGCCATATTATATACAACAGTCTGCAGACGGTACAGTGCTGAGCAGATGAACTGGTCATTGTCACCTCATATGGGTTATTATGTAACAGATGAGGCATTCAGCGGTACAAGGAGAAGTTGTGGCTTTTCTGCCATATTATATACAACAGTCTGCAGACGGTACAGTGCTGAGCAGATGAACTGGTCATTGTCACCTCATATGGGTTATTATGTAACAGATGAGGCATTCAGCGGTACAAGCAGACGTTGTGGCTTTTCTGCCATATTATATACAACAGTCTGCAGACAGTACAGTGCTGAGCAGACGAGATGGTCATTGTCACCTCATATGGGTTATTATGTAACAGGATGAGAGATTCAGCGGTACAAGCAGACGTTGTGGTTTTTCTGCCATATTGTATACAACAGTCTGCAGACGGTACAGTGCTGAGCAGACGAGCTGGTCATTGTCACCTCATATGGGTTATGTAACAGGATGAGACATTCAGCGGTACAAGCAGACGTTGTGGCTTTTCTGCCATATTATATACAACAGTCTGCAGACGGTACAGTGCTGAGCAGACGAGATGGTCATTCTCACCTCATATGGGTTATTATGTAACAGGATGAGACATTCAGCGGTACAAGCAGACGTTGTGGCTTTTCTGCCATATTATATACAACAGTCTGCAGACGGTACAGTGCTGAGCAGACGAGATGGTCATTCTCACCTCATATGGGTTATTATGTAACAGGATGAGACATTCAGCAGTACAAGCAGACGTTGTGGCTTTTCTACCATATTATATACAACAGTCTGCAGACGGTACAGTGCTGAGCAGACGAGCTGGTCATTGTCACCTCATATGGGTTATTATGTAACAGATGAGGCATTCAGCGGTACAAGCAGACGTTGTGGCTTTTCTGCCATATTATATACAACAGTCTGCAGACTGTACAGTGCTGAGCAGACGAGCTGGTCATTGTCACCTCATATGGGTTATTATGTAACAGATGAGGCATTCAGCGGTACAAGCAGAGGTTGTGGCTTTTCTGCCATATTATATACAACAGTCTGCAGACTGTACAGTGCTGAGCAGACAAGCTGGTCATTGTCACCTCATATGGGTTATTATGTAACAGGATGAGACTGTCATGAGCGCTTCCGTTCATCGCCGTGTCGCCGCGGCTCCCGGAACTCCTCTGTGTCTCTGACGTCATGTTGCTTAGCAACATGACGCTTTCTCTCACACCCCTCTGATGACGGTTACGCTCCTGCCCTTTAAATCTCGGCGGGAGATCTGAATCTGGGCCCGTTTGTTTGTTTCCCTGGATTGTGAGTACCATATCAGTTTTATTCTTCTGTGTACCGACTTCTGCCTGCCTGACCAAGCCTCTTGCCTAATCCCTACTTGCTGATATTTGGACATTGACTTCTGCCTGCCTGACCTTGCCTGTAGCTATTACCCTTTTGCTGTCTCTTGGATGCCGACTTCTGCTTGCCTGACCCTGTCTTTTGCCTATACCTTTTGCTGATATTTGGATGCCGACTTCTGCCTGCCTGACCTTGCTTTGGCCTTTACCTTTAAACCTATTCTTTGTTAAACAAGACCTGCTTAAAGGGACATTTTACTTTTACAAGCTGCAAAAGAGAACTTTGCCTTTCTGTTTGTTATACACCTGCTTAAAAGGGACATTTACTTTTACAAGCTGCAAAAGAGAACTTTGCCTTTCTGTTTGTTATACACCTGCTTAAAAGGGACATTTACTTTTACAAGCTGCAAAAGAGAACTTTGCCTTTCTGTTTGTTATAAACCTGCTTAAAGGGACATTATACTTTTACAAGCTGCAAAAGAGAACTTTGCCTTTCTGTTTGTTATACACCTGCTTAAAAGGGACATTTACTTTTACAAGCTGCAAAAGAGAACTTTGCCTTTCTGTTTGTTATAAACCTGCTTAAAGGGACATTATACTTTTACAAGCTGCAAAAGAGAACTTTTCCTTTGTTTTACAAGCCTGCTAAAGAGGACCTTTTTCAGAAGCTTCAAAGTAAGAGCATTTCCTTTTTGTTCTTTGTACTACTTAAAGGGACGTTTTATCCTTTGTGGCTTTCCTGCATTCTGGAACAATATTCATTTTTGTTATCTTCTAATCTGCTTCCTGAGTGGGTCACGTCCTGGATATTTCTCAGTGTGCTAGCGTGTGCTTTCAATTCACGCTAGCAGTTGGGTTACATCCCGGATTGATTCCAGAGCGGCTGACATTACAAACGGGCCATAAAAATGGACCCCACTGAATTATCTATGGCCGTGGCTCACCAGGGACAGCTCTTGGGTTCTCATGCCACTCACTTGCAGTCTCTGGACACTAAACTTGATCAAATTACTGCTCTATTACAAAATTTGGTTGCTACCGCACCTCCCAATCCTAATCCCAATCCAAATCCGATTGAGGCATTACCTCCTCCGATTCCTAACAATCAGTCTCAGGTACAACTAAGTCCCAGGATTCCTCTTCCGGATAAATATGATGGGAATCCTGAAGAATGTAGAGGCTTTTTGAATCAATGCCGTCTTCATTTCCGAAATAGCCCTACTCTCTTTGCTACTGCCTCTTCTAGAATCACGTTTCTTATTTCCTTAATGAAAGGAAAAGCCTTGGCTTGGGTGTCACCTTTGCTAGAAAAGAATGATCCTATACTGTTGGATGTTGATACATTTCTATCTACATTCTCAAACGTATTCGATAAACCTGGAAGGTCATCCGCTGCTGAAGCAACTCTCCTGGATTTACGTCAAGGAAATCAACCAGTCTCTCAATATGCAATTGAGTTCCGCACCCTTGCCTCTGAAACCACTTGGAATCAGGGAGCACTCAGAGCCGCTTTCCGTAAAGGACTTTCTGAGCGTCTCAAGGATGAATTGGTGTATCGTGAACTTCCAGAGTCCTTAGAAGCCTTAATAAATCTCTGTATCTGTCTCGACGCCAGGTTTCGTGAACGCCAACAAGAAAAGGATAGAACACAGAGGACTGCCACTCGAACTCCTTTTCGTTTAGCTCCTCGTTTTTCTAGTCCAGTCACTCCAGCCTCTCCTACTACTGATCAGGCTGAACCCATGGAAGTAGGAAGTATAAAATTAACTGAGACTGAACGCTTAAGAAGACGGACTCTTGGCTTATGTCTGTACTGTGGCCTTAAAGGACATTTATTAAGGGATTGTCCTACTAGGCCAGTAAAAGCCAGGGCTTAACTCTAGTCCAGGGAACTGAGTTAAGCCAAAATAGTGGTCATTCCCTATACAAGAAACTCTTTGTTCCAGTAACTCTTCTAATTGGACAAAAGAAGATCTATACCCAAGCCCTAATTGATTCCGGTGCTGGAGGTGTGTTCATTGACTCTACATTTGTTTCTACTCTTTCTATACCCTTACTAAAGAAGGAGTATTCCATTTCAGTCTCTACGGTCAGTGGAGATCCTTTGGGTTCTGGATACATTCAGTTTTCTACTCAACCCTTAATCCTCACCGTAGGAATACTTCATTCTGAGACAATTTGTTTCGATGTCATTCCCACTCCGCAATTTCCCATTATCTTGGGATTACCCTGGCTCCAGATTCACAATCCCATTTTTTCTTGGACTTTCGGTGAACTCACTTCCTGGGGATCTACATGCCAGACTAAATGTCTTCAAGAGATTACTAAGTTACCACTCACTATTGCTCTCACAGTTGAAACTCCGGAATCCTTACCTATGCATTACCATGACTTTGTGGATGTCTTCTCCAAAAAAGAAGCGGAACGTCTTCCTCCTCATCGCCCTTTTGATTGTCCCATTGACCTCCTTCCTGGGGCTGCCTATCCTCGAGGCAAAACATATCCACTTTCTAAACCAGAAAACATGGCTCTGGAAGAATATATAAAAGACAATCTGGCTAGAGGATTTATTCGACCCTCCTCTTCCCCTGTAGGGGCTGGTTTCTTTTTTGTGGGAAAAAAGGATGGCGGATTAAGACCCTGTATTGATTATCGTGGATTGAATCAGATTACCATCAAGAACAGTTATCCTCTGCCCCTTATTCCTGAACTTTTTACTTATCTTCAGGGAGCCACCATTTTCACCAAACTCGACCTACGTGGTGCATACAACTTGATCCGTATACGCAAAGGAGATGAGTGGAAGACTGCCTTTAACACTCGATTTGGGCATTATGAATATTTGGTCATGCCCTTTGGGCTATGCAATGCTCCGGCGGTTTTCCAGCATTTTGTAAATGAGATCTTTCGTGATTTTTTGAATATTTTTGTTATCATATACCTGGACGACATCTTAATTTTTTCTCAGAACCACCAAGATCATGTGCACCACGTCAAGAAAGTACTTCAACGTCTAAGAGAATTCCATCTGTTTGCTAAACTGGAGAAATGTTCTTTCCATCAAAAAATCATACCCTTTCTGGGTTATGTAATATCGGCATCTGGATTCGAAATGGACCCTACTAAACTTTCTGCCATTTTGGATTGGCCTAGACCTGATTCTTTGAAGGCTTTACAACGTTTCCTAGGCTTCGCCAATTATTACAGAAAGTTCATCAAGAATTTTGCTACTATTACTTCTCCTCTTACTTCTCTCACAAGAAAAGGACAAAACTGTAAAGTATGGCCGTCTGAGGCTATAGAAGCTTTTGAATCTCTCAAAGAAGCTTTTTCCTCAGCTCCTATCCTTCGTCATCCAAATCCTGAGTTTCAATTTATTCTGGAGGTGGATGCTTCCTCTGTTGCTGCTGGAGCGGTTCTGTCTCAACGAATACCAGAGACTGGAAGGATTCATCCTGTTGCTTTTTTCTCTAAAAAATTCACTCCTTCCGAATTTAACTATGACGTAGGGAATAAAGAGTTACTTGCCATCAAGATGGCATTGGATGAATGGAGACATTGGCTGGAAGGTACTTCTTTGCCATTTACTATACTTACTGATCATAAGAACCTTCTGTATCTCCAAACAGCCAAACGACTAAATTCCAGGCAAGCACGCTGGTCCTTATTCTTCTCTCGGTTTCACTATAATTTGTCTTACATACCTGGTTCAAAAAATATTAAAGCAGACGCACTTTCCAGACAATTTCAAGATACCCCAGTTCCTGAGTCTGGTACCATTCTCCAACCTCATGAAGTCATTGCCCAGTTAACAACTTCTTGGTTACAAGAATTACAGTCCGCTCAAGAGCGTCTTCCTTTGTCCTGTAAACCTCCCAATGGTTTACTCTTTGTTCCTGAACGCCTTCGTTCCAAGATTTTATTTTGGGCTCATGATAGTCCCCTTTCTGGACATCCTGGCATCAGTATTACCACTCGAAACCTCAAACAACATGTCTGGTGGCCTACACTCTCTCAAGATGTGAAGGATTACGTCTCAGTATGCACACAATGTGCCATGAACAAAACTCCACGCCAACTTCCTTCAGGATTACTCCAACCATTGCCTATACCTCACCAGCCTTGGACTCATGTATCCATGGACTTTATTACCGATCTTCCCTTGTCCACTGGGAACAATACTATCTGGGTGGTGGTCGACAGGTTCACTAAGACGGCTCATTTTGTACCCTTGCCAGGATTACCATCTGCCAAAAGACTCTCTGAACTTTTTATTCTACATATTGTAAGAATCCATGGATTTCCTCTTGATATTGTTTCAGATAGAGGGGTACAATTCGTTTCTCGATTTTGGAGGTCACTTTGTAAACATTTTGGTACTACTATATCTCTCTCTACTTCTCACCACCCACAATCGAATGGTCAGACTGAAAGAGTAAACCAGTGTCTTGAAACATATCTTAGACATTATGTGGATCATTATCATTCTAACTGGACTTCTTACCTTCCTTTGGCTGAATTGGCCCATAATGCCCGGTACAATTCCTCCCTTCAGACTTCTCCTTTTCATGCAGCTTACGGATATCAGCCTAGGACGTTCCCTTTGCATACTTCCTCCACAGTGAATCCTGCTTCTGATCTTACAGCCCGAAGATTAACTCGACATTGGCAGAAGATACATCGTATTCTTTCTGTAACTTCTAGACGTTACAAGTTCTTTTCGGATCTTCGACGGAAAAAGGCTCCCAAATATCGCCCTGGTGATAAAGTTTGGATTTCCTCTCGATTTCTTCGCCTGAAACAACCTTCTAACAAATTGGGACCACGATATGTGGGTCCTTTCCGAATACTGGGTCAGGTATGTTCCACTGCTTATCGGGTAGCTTTACCCAAGTCTCTCAAAGTCCATCCGGTATTCCATGTTTCTCTTTTAAAACCTGTGATGATTAACAGGTATTCTAAGCCTTTTTCTAAACCTCCACCGTTATTGGTGCATGGACATCCTGAGTTTGAGATCAGCCATATTCTAGATTCCAAATTGCGGGGCAAGAAATTGTATTATCTCATTCATTGGAAGGGTTATCCAGTCACGGAACGTTCTTGGGAACCTGCTCATCAAGTAAATGCTCCAATATTGGTCAAGACCTTCCACAAGACTCATCCTGATAGACCTGGTCCTGTCCCCCGGAGGGGCCCTTGAGGAGGGGGTGCTGTCATGAGCGCTTCCGTTCATCGCCGTGTCGCCGCGGCTCCCGGAACTCCTCTGTGTCTCTGACGTCATGTTGCTTAGCAACATGACGCTTTCTCTCACACCCCTCTGATGACGGTTACGCTCCTGCCCTTTAAATCTCGGCGGGAGATCTGAATCTGGGCCCGTTTGTTTGTTTCCCTGGATTGTGAGTACCATATCAGTTTTATTCTTCTGTGTACCGACTTCTGCCTGCCTGACCAAGCCTCTTGCCTAATCCCTACTTGCTGATATTTGGACATTGACTTCTGCCTGCCTGACCTTGCCTGTAGCTATTACCCTTTTGCTGTCTCTTGGATGCCGACTTCTGCTTGCCTGACCCTGTCTTTTGCCTATACCTTTTGCTGATATTTGGATGCCGACTTCTGCCTGCCTGACCTTGCTTTGGCCTTTACCTTTAAACCTATTCTTTGTTAAACAAGACCTGCTTAAAGGGACATTTTACTTTTACAAGCTGCAAAAGAGAACTTTGCCTTTCTGTTTGTTATACACCTGCTTAAAAGGGACATTTACTTTTACAAGCTGCAAAAGAGAACTTTGCCTTTCTGTTTGTTATACACCTGCTTAAAAGGGACATTTACTTTTACAAGCTGCAAAAGAGAACTTTGCCTTTCTGTTTGTTATAAACCTGCTTAAAGGGACATTATACTTTTACAAGCTGCAAAAGAGAACTTTGCCTTTCTGTTTGTTATACACCTGCTTAAAAGGGACATTTACTTTTACAAGCTGCAAAAGAGAACTTTGCCTTTCTGTTTGTTATAAACCTGCTTAAAGGGACATTATACTTTTACAAGCTGCAAAAGAGAACTTTTCCTTTGTTTTACAAGCCTGCTAAAGAGGACCTTTTTCAGAAGCTTCAAAGTAAGAGCATTTCCTTTTTGTTCTTTGTACTACTTAAAGGGACGTTTTATCCTTTGTGGCTTTCCTGCATTCTGGAACAATATTCATTTTTGTTATCTTCTAATCTGCTTCCTGAGTGGGTCACGTCCTGGATATTTCTCAGTGTGCTAGCGTGTGCTTTCAATTCACGCTAGCAGTTGGGTTACATCCCGGATTGATTCCAGAGCGGCTGACAGAGACATTCAGCGGTACAAGCAGACGTTGTGGCTTTTCTGCCATATTTATATACAACAGTCTGCAGACAGTACAGTGCTGAGCAGATGTGCTGGTCATTGTCACCTCATATGGGTTATTATGTAACAGGATGAGGCATTCAGCGGTACAAGCAGACGTTGTGGCTTTTCTGCCATATTATATACAACAGTCTGCAGACAGTACAGTGCTGAGCAGACAAGCTGGTCATTGTCACCTCATATGGGTTATTATGTAACAGATGAGGCATTCAGCGGTACAAGCAGAAGTTGTGGCTTTTCTGCCATATTATATACAACAGTCTGCAGACGGTACAGTGCTGAGCAGACAAGCTGGTCATTGTCACCTCATATGGGTTATTATGTAACAGGATGAGGCATTCAGCGGTACAAGCAGAAGTTGTGGCTTTTCTGCCATATTTATATACAACAGTCTGCAGACGGTACAGTACTGAGCAGACGAGCTGGTCATTGTCACCTCATATGGGTTATGTAACAGGATGAGACATTCAGCGGTACAAGCAGAAGTTGTGGCTTTTCTGCCATATTATATACAACAGTCTGCAGACGCTACAGTGCTAAGCAGACGAGCTGGTCATTGTCACCTCATATGGGTTATTATGTAACAGGATGAGACATTCAGCGGTATAAGCAGAAGTTGTGGCTTTTCTGCCATATTATATACAACAGTCTGCAGACGGTACAGTGCTGAGCAGATGAGCTGGTCATTGTCACCTCATATGGGTTATGTAACAGGATGAGACATTCAGCGGTACAAGCAGACGTTGTGGCTTTTCTGCCATATTATATACAACAGTCTGCAGACTGTACAGTGCTGAGCAGACAAGCTGGTCATTGTCACCTCATATGAGTTATTATGTAACAGATGAGGCATTCAGCGGTACAAGCAGAAGTTGTGGCTTTTCTGCCATATTATATACAACAGTCTGCAGACTGTACAGTGCTGAGCAGATGAACTGGTCATTGTCACCTCATATGGGTTATTATGTAACAGATGAGGCATTCAGCGGTACAAGCAGACGTTGTGGCTTTTCTGCCATATTATATACAACAGTCTGCAGACGGTACAGTGCTGAGCAGACGAGCTGGTCATTGTCACCTCATATGGGTTATTATGTAACAGGATGAGACATTCAGCGGTACAAGCAGACGTTGTGGCTTTTCTGCCATATTATATACAACAGTCTGCAGACTGTACAGTGCTGAGCAGACGAGCTGGTCATTGTCACCTCATATGGGTTATGTAACAGATGAGGCATTCAGCGGTACAAGCAGACGTTGTGGCTTTTCTGCCATATTATATACAACAGTCTGCAGACGGTACAGTGCTGAGCAGACGAGCTGGTCATTGTCACCTCATATGGGTTATTATGTAACAGGATGAGACATTCAGCGGTACAAGCAGACGTTGTGGCTTTTCTGCCATATTATATACAACAGTCTGCAGACTGTACAGTGCTGAGCAGATGAACTGGTCATTGTCACCTCATATGGGTTATGTAACAGATGAGGCATTCAGCGGTACAAGCAGAGGTTGTGGCTTTTCTGCCATATTATATACAACAGTCTGCAGACGGTACAGTGCTGAGCAGACGAGCTGGTCATTGTCACCTCATATGGGTTATGTAACAGGATGAGACATTCAGTGGTACAAGCAGAAGTTGTGGCTTTTCTGCCATATTTATATACAACAGTCTGTAGACGGTACAGTGCTAAGCAGACGAGCTGGTCATTGTCACCTCATATGGGTTATTATGTAACAGGATGAGGCATTCAGCGGTATAAGCAGAAGTTGTGGTTTTTCTGCCATATTATATACAACAGTCTGCAGACGGTACAGTGCTGAGCAGATGAACTGGTCATTGTCACCTCATATGGGTTATTATGTAACAGATGAGACATTCAGCGGTACAAGGAGAAGTTGTGGCTTTTCTGCCATATTATATACAACAGTCTGCAGACTGTACAGTGCTGAGCAGACGAGCTGGTCATTGTCACCTCATATGGGTTATGTAACAGGATGAGACATTCAGCGGTACAAGCAGACGTTGTGGCTTTTCTGCCATATTATATACAACAGTCTGCAGACTGTACAGTGCTGAGCAGACAAGCTGGTCATTGTCACCTCATATGGGTTATTATGTAACAGGTTGAGACATTCAGCGGTACAAGCAGAAGTTGTGGTTTTTCTGCCATATTGTATACAACAGTCTGCAGACGGTACAGTGCTGAGCAGACGAGATGGTCATTGTCACCTCATATGGGTTTTTATGTAACAGGTTGAGACATTCAGCGGTACAAGCAGAAGTTGTGGTTTTTCTGCCATATTGTATACAACAGTCTGCAGACGGTACAGTGCTGAGCAGACGAGCTGGTCATTGTCACCTCATATGGGTTATGTAACAGGATGAGACATTCAGCGGTATAAGCAGAAGTAGTGGCTTTTCTGCCATATTATATACAACAGTCTGCAGACTGTACAGTGCTGAGCAGATGTGCTGGTCATTGTCACCTCATATGGGTTATTATGTAACAGGAAGAGGCATTCAGCGGTACAAGCAGAGGTTGTGGCTTTTCTGCCATATTATATACAACAGTCTGCAGACTGTGCAGTGCTGAGCAGACAAGCTGGTCATTGTCACCTCATATGGGTTATTATGTAACAGATGAGGCATTCAGCGGTACAAGCAGAAGTTGTGGCTTTTCTGCCATATTATATACAACAGTCTGCAGACGGTACAGTGCTGAGCAGACAAGCTGGTCATTGTCACCTCATATGGGTTATTATGTAACAGGATGAGACATTCAGCGGTACAAGCAGACGTTGTGGCTTTTCTGCCATATTATATACAACAGTCTGCAGACGGTACAGTGCTGAGCAGACGAGCTGGTCATTGTCACCTCATATGGGTTATTATGTAACAGGATGAGACATTCAGCGGTACAAGCAGACGTTGTGGCTTTTCTGCCATATTATATACAACAGTCTGCAGACGGTACAGTGCTGAGCAGACGAGCTGGTCATTGTCATCTCATATGGGTTATGTAACAGGATGAGACATTCAGCGGTACAAGCAGACGTTGTGGCTTTTCTGCCATATTATATACAACAGTCTGCAGACGGTACAGTGCCGAGCAGACAAGCTGGTCATTGTCACCTCATATGAGTTATTATGTAACAGATGAGGCATTCAGCGGTACAAGCAGACGTTGTGGCTTTTCTGCCATATTATATACAACAGTCTACAGACAGTACAGTGCTGAGCAGACAAGCTGGTCATTGTCACCTCATATGGGTTATTATGTAACAGGATGAGACATTCAGCGGTACAAGCAGAAGTTGTGGCTTTTCTGCCATATTATATACAACAGTCTGCAGACTGTACAGTGCTGAGCAGACGAGCTGGTCATTGTCACCTCATATGGGTTATGTAACAGGATGAGACATTCAGCGGTACAAGCAGACGTTGTGGCTTTTCTGCCATATTATATACAACAGTCTGCAGACGGTACAGTGCTGAGCAGACAAGCTGGTCATTGTCACCTCATATGGGTTATTATGTAACAGATGAGGCATTCAGCGGTACAAGCAGACGTTGTGGCTTTTCTGCCATATTATATACAACAGTCTGCAGACGGTACAGTGCTGAGCAGACGAGCTGGTCATTGTCACCTCATATGGGTTATGTAACAGGATGAGACATTCAGCGGTACAAGCAGACGTTGTGGCTTTTCTGCCATATTATATACAACAGTCTGCAGACGGTACAGTGCTGAGCAGACAAGCTGGTCATTGTCACCTCATATGGGTTATTATGTAATAGATGAGGCATTCAGCGGTACAAGCAGAAGTTGTGGCTTTTCTGCCATATTATATACAACAGTCTGCAGACGGTACAGTGCTGAGCAGACGAGCTGGTCATTGTCACCTCATATGGGTTATTATGTAACAGGATGAGGCATTCAGCAGTACAAGCAGACGTTGTGGCTTTTCTGCCATATTATATACAACAGTCTGCAGACGGTACAGTGCCGAGCAGACAAGCTGGTCATTGTCACCTCATATGGGTTATGTAACAGGATGAGACATTCAGCGGTACAAGCAGAAGTTGTGGCTTTTCTGCCATATTATATACAACAGTCTGCAGACTGTACAGTGCTGAGCAGACGAGCTGGTCATTGTCACCTCATATGGGTTATTATGTAACAGGATGAGACATTCAGCGGTACAAGCAGAAGTTGTGGCTTTTCTGCCATATTATATACAACAGTCTGCAGACAGTACAGTGCTGAGCAGACAAGCTGGTCATTGTCACCTCATATGGGTTATTATGTAACAGGATGAGACATTTAGCGGTACAAGCAGAAGTTGTGGCTTTTCTGCCATATTTATATACAACAGTCTGCAGACGGTACAGTGCTAAGCAGACGAGCTGGTCATTGTCACCTCATATGGGTTATTATGTAACAGGATGAGGCATTCAGCGGTACAAGCAGAAGTTGTGGCTTTTCTGCCATATTATATACAACAGTCTGCAGACGGTACAGTGCTGAGCAGACGAGCTGGTCATTGTCATCTCATATGGGTTATGTAACAGGATGAGACATTCAGCGGTACAAGCAGAAGTTGTGGCTTTTCTGCCATATTATATACAACAGTCTGCAGACGGTACAGTGCTGAGCAGACGAGCTGGTCATTGTCACCTCATATGGGTTATTATGTAACAGGATGAGGCATTCAGCGGTACAAGCAGAAGTTGTGGCTTTTCTGCCATATTATATACAACAGTCTGCAGACGGTACAGTGCTGAGCAGACAAGCTGGTCATTGTCACCTCATATGGGTTATTATGTAACAGATGAGGCATTCAGCGGTACAAGCAGAAGTTGTGGCTTTTCTGCCATATTATATACAACAGTCTGCAGACGGTACAGTGCTGAGCAGACGTGCTGGTCATTGTCACCTCATATGGGTTATGTAACAGGATGAGACATTCAGCGGTATAAGCAGAAGTAGTGGCTTTTCTGCCATATTATATACAACAGTCTGCAGACGGTACAGTGCTGAGCAGACGAGCTGGTCATTGTCACCTCATATGGGTTATTATGTAACAGGATGAGACATTCAGCGGTACAAGCAGACGTTGTGGCTTTTCTGCCATATTATATACAACAGTCTGCAGACTGTACAGTGCTGAGCAGACGAGATGGTCATTGTCACCTCATATGGGTTATTATGTAACAGGATGAGACATTCAGTGGTACAAGCAGAAGTTGTGGCTTTTCTGCCATATTATATACAACAGTCTGCAGACGGTACAGTGCTGAGCAGACGAGCTGGTCATTGTCACCTCATATGGGTTATTATGTAACAGGATGAGACATTCAGCGGTACAAGCAGAGGTTGTGGCTTTTCTGCCATATTATATACAACAGTCTGCAGACTGTACAGTGCTGAGCAGACGAGCTGGTCATTGTCACCTCATATGGGTTATGTAACAGGATGAGACATTCAGCGGTACAAGCAGACGTTGTGGCTTTTCTGCCATATTATATACAACAGTCTGCAGACTGTACAGTGCTGAGCAGACGAGCTGGTCATTGTCACCTCATATGGGTTATTATGTAACAGATGAGGCATTCAGCAGTACAAGCAGACGTTGTGTCTTTTATGCCATATTATATACAACAGTCTGCAGACGGTACAGTGCTGAGCAGACGAGCTGGTCATTGTCACCTCATATGGGTTATTATGTAACAGGATGAGGCATTCAGCGGTACAAGCAGACGTTGTGGCTTTTCTGCCATATTATATACAACAGTCTGCAGACAGTACAGTGCTGAGCAGACGAGCTGGTCATTGTCACCTCATATGGGTTATTATGTAACAGGATGAGACATTCAGCGGTACAAGCACAAGTTGTGGCTTTTCTGCCATATTTATATACAACAGTCTGCAGACGGTACAGTGCTGAGCAGACAAGCTGGTCATTGTCACCTCATATGGGTTATGTAACAGGATGAGACATTCAGCGGTACAAGCAGAAGTTGTGGCTTTTCTGCCATATTTATATACAACAGTCTGCAGACGGTACAGTGCTGAGCAGACAAGCTGGTCATTGTCACCTCATATGGGTTATTATGTAACAGATGAGGCATTCAGCTGTACACGCAGACGTTGTGGCTTTTCTGCCATATTATATACAACAGTCTGCAGACGGTACAGTGCCGAGCAGACGAGCTGGTCATTGTCACCTCATATGAGTTATTATGTAACAGATGAGGCATTCAGCGGTACAAGCAGACGTTGTGGCTTTTCTGCCATATTATATACAACAGTCTACAGACAGTACAGTGCTGAGCAGACAAGCTGGTCATTGTCACCTCATATGGGTTATTATGTAACAGGATGAGACATTCAGCGGTACAAGCAGAAGTTGTGGCTTTTCTGCCATATTATATACAACAGTCTGCAGACTGTACAGTGCTGAGCAGACAAGCTGGTCATTGTCACCTCATATGGGTTATTATGTAACAGGATGAGACATTCAGCGGTACAAGCAGAAGTTGTGGCTTTTCTGCCATATTATATACAACAGTCTGCAGACTGTACAGTGCTGAGCAGACGAGCTGGTCATTGTCACCTCATATGGGTTATGTAACAGGATGAGACATTCAGCGGTACAAGCAGACGTTGTGGCTTTTCTGCCATATTATATACAACAGTCTGCAGACGGTACAGTGCTGAGCAGACAAGCTGGTCATTGTCACCTCATATGGGTTATTATGTAACAGATGAGGCATTCAGCGGTACAAGCAGACGTTGTGGCTTTTCTGCCATATTATATACAACAGTCTGCAGACGGTACAGTGCTGAGCAGACGAGCTGGTCATTGTCACCTCATATGGGTTATGTAACAGGATGAGACATTCAGCGGTACAAGCAGACGTTGTGGCTTTTCTGCCATATTATATACAACAGTCTGCAGACGGTACAGTGCTGAGCAGACAAGCTGGTCATTGTCACCTCATATGGGTTATTATGTAACAGATGAGGCATTCAGCGGTACAAGCAGAAGTTGTGGCTTTTCTGCCATATTATATACAACAGTCTGCAGACGGTACAGTGCTGAGCAGACGAGCTGGTCATTGTCACCTCATATGGGTTATTATGTAACAGGATGAGGCATTCAGCAGTACAAGCAGACGTTGTGGCTTTTCTGCCATATTATATACAACAGTCTGCAGACGGTACAGTGCCGAGCAGACAAGCTGGTCATTGTCACCTCATATGGGTTATGTAACAGGATGAGACATTCAGCGGTACAAGCAGAAGTTGTGGCTTTTCTGCCATATTATATACAACAGTCTTCAGACTGTACAGTGCTGAGCAGACGAGCTGGTCATTGTCACCTCATATGGGTTATTATGTAACAGGATGAGACATTCAGCGGTACAAGCAGAAGTTGTGGGTTTTCTGCCATATTATATACAACAGTCTGCAGACAGTGCAGTGCTGAGCAGACAAGCTGGTCATTGTCACCTCATATGGGTTATTATGTAACAGGATGAGACATTTAGCGGTACAAGCAGAAGTTGTGGCTTTTCTGCCATATTTATATACAACAGTCTGCAGACGGTACAGTGCTAAGCAGACGAGCTGGTCATTGTCACCTCATATGGGTTATTATATAACAGGATGAGGCATTCAGCGGTACAAGCAGAAGTTGTGGCTTTTCTGCCATATTATATACAACAGTCTGCAGACGGTACAGTGCTGAGCAGACGAGCTGGTCATTGTCATCTGATATGGGTTATGTAACAGGATGAGACATTCAGCGGTACAAGCAGAAGTTGTGGCTTTTCTGCCATATTATATACAACAGTCTGCAGACGGTACAGTGCTGAGCAGACGAGCTGGTCATTGTCACCTCATATGGGTTATTATGTAACAGGATGAGGCATTCAGCGGTACAAGCAGAAGTTGTGGCTTTTCTGCCATATTATATACAACAGTCTGCAGACGGTACAGTGCTGAGCAGACGAGCTGGTCATTGTCACCTCATATGGGTTATTATGTAACAGATGAGGCATTCAGCGGTACAAGCAGAAGTTGTGGCTTTTCTGCCATATTATATACAACAGTCTGCAGACGGTACAGTGCTGAGCAGACGTGCTGGTCATTGTCACCTCATATGGGTTATGTAACAGGATGAGACATTCAGCGGTACAAGCAGAAGTTGTGGCTTTTCTGCCATATTATATACAACAGTCTGCAGACGGTACAGTGCTGAGCAGACGAGATGGTCATTGTCACCTCATATGGCTTATTATGTAACAGGATGAGACATTCAGCGGTACAAGCAGACGTTGTGGCTTTTCTGCCATATTATATACAACAGTCTGCAGACTGTACAGTGCTGAGCAGACGAGATGGTCATTGTCACCTCATATGGGTTATTATGTAACAGGATGAGACATTCAGTGGTACAAGCAGAAGTTGTGGCTTTTCTGCCATATTATATACAACAGTCTGCAGACTGTACAGTGCTGAGCAGACAAGCTGGTCATTGTCACCTCATATGGGTTATTATGTAACAGGATGAGACATTCAGCGGTACAAGCAGAAGTTGTGGCTTTTCTGCCATATTATATACAACAGTCTGCAGACGGTACAGTGCTGAGCAGACGAGATGGTCATTGTCACCTCATATGGGTTATTATGTAACAGGATGAGACATTCAGCGGTACAAGCAGAAGTTGTGGTTTTTCTGCCATATTATATACAACAGTCTGCAGACGGTACAGTGCTAAGCAGACGAGCTGGTCATTGTCACCTCATATGGGTTATTATGTAACAGGATGAGACATTCAGCGGTACAAGCAGAAGTTGTGGCTTTTCTGCCATATTATATACAACAGTCTGCAGACGGTATAGTGCTGAGCAGACGAGCTGGTCATTGTCACCTCATATGGGTTATTATGTAACAGGATGAGACATTCAGCGGTACAAGCAGAGGTTGTGGCTTTTCTGCCATATTATATAAAACAGTCTGCAGACTGTACAGTGCTGAGCAGACGAGATGGTCATTGTCACCTCATATGGGTTATTATGTAACAGGATGAGACATTCAGCGGTACAAGCAGAAGTTGTGGCTTTTCTGCCATATTATATACAACAGTCTGCAGACGGTACAGTGCTGAGCAGACGAGATGGTCATTGTCACCTCATATGGGTTATTATGTAACAGGATGAGACATTCAGCGGTATAAGCAGAAGTAGTGGCTTTTCTGCCATATTATATACAACAGTCTGCAGACGGTACAGTGCTGAGCAGACGAGATGGTCATTGTCACCTCATATGGGTTATTATGTAACAGATAAGGCATTCAGCGGTATAAGCAGAAGTAGTGGCTTTTCTGCCATATTATATACAACAGTCTGCAGACTGTACAGTGCTGAGCAGACGAGCTGGTCATTGTCACCTCATATGGGTTATTATGTAACAGGATGAGGCATTCAGCGGTACAAGCAGAGGTTGTGGCTTTTCTGCCATATTATATACAACAGTCTGCAGACGGTACAGTGCTGAGCAGACGAGCTGGTCATTGTCACCTCATATGGGTTATTATGTAACAGGATGAGACATTCAGCGGTACAAGCAGAAGTTGTGGCTTTTCTGCCATATTATATACAACAGTCTGCAGACGGTACAGTGCTGAGCAGACGAGCTGGTCATTGTCACCTCATATGAGTTATTATGTAACAGATGAGGCATTCAGCGGAACAAGGTGAAGTTGTGGCTTTTCTGCCATATTATATAAAACAGTCTGCAGCTCCTCCTTATTCCTCAAACCACAAGGCTAAGATTGTCAAAACTAAGATCTGGAAGTCAAAATGTGTTTCTCTTATGAATTTTATCAGCTTGTCCATACTAGAAACTGTATGGAGAGAACGGATGGCAGCAAATAAACACTGAGACATGATCCCATATCCACTTCTGTAATACACAGGGTAATGATAGAACATGCACTGATAAAGCACACGTTTGTCCCTGATGATCAATGACAATATCATACATAAGAAAGAAATACAGAAAACCCAGAGTGGTAAAGCTAAGCTGGGTGAGGTTTATCTGCAGTTGTGCAGTTACAGTGACAACTGCCCATGAACTACCACTGAAGATGACTTGTATAGTTACTAGTGGAAGGTAATAGAGAGACGTATGCTCATATTTGTTTGTAATTAACCTCTTCAAAGTAATAATCAGCCAATTGTTAGCACAGCAAAGATAATTACTCATAACTGAAATGTTAAAGTGATGGTAAAGTTTCCAATTCGTAAAATCAGATCCAGAATGGAAAGAATATTTTAGATGGGCTTTTATTCATCCATTCTAATGAATATGCGTTATAACGTACTTTTTAATATAACAATTGGAAAACAGTTCAAACAGTTAACTCACAAAACAAAAATACTCTTGAATTTCATCACTTTATTAAAAAGTTATTTATTGCTCATCTTCATTAGAATGGAATTATTAAAGTCCAGCTAAAATATCTTTTCCATTTTGATTATACGAGTTTGAAACTTTACCATCACTTTAACATTACATTTATGAGCGTCAAACTTTTGCACGTAGCAACGCACGGGGAGCTTATCTGCAAGAAACTATAGATTCCTTAAAATGTTTTGTTGGCCAGTCTATAACCTCCTTTCCTTGCTCAGATGAGATTGGATATAGGAAAGCTGGTGGCTGGGAAGCACTTTGTCTTTACATACTGTTTCATATCTCCCTGTACTGACACTGTTGGTGAGCAGTAAATCTGTATAAAACAAAAAGAGAAGCGCAGCTTCAACTCAAGTGAGTTTATTACACCAATCAAGTGAGCCCAACACCTAAAACTACTCACAAGAACACAATTTAAAAACGCAGATCAGTCCTTAAAGCCAGTAGGTTGCTCACTGTTTCTAGAGACTGTCCTCTCCCACGGTTATATCAACGTGTTTTCTTTCCAATGGCATGGAGAGTCCACGATTCCATACAATTACTAGTTACTAGTGGGAATTTAACTCCTGGCCACCAGGAGGAGGCAGACACACCCCAGCAAAGCTTAAGTATCCCTCCCACTTCCCATACTCCCCAGTCATTATTTGCCTCCGTACAAGGAGGAAGCGAAGATAGTGCTCTGAATAAAAATTGAACTTAGTCCTTTAATGGGTATTTTTCCTTCAAGTAGGACTGGGGTAATGCTGTGTCCATGTAATCCTCTTGAGTAAGAGTTTTGGTAGCTGTTGGAGGTCGCAGGGAGGTTTCTCTGTTCTCTCTCCAACAACCTATGCTAACCCCCAACCTGGAAACCAAGGTTAGTTACACTGATTTCCTTCTACTTCAGGTCCCTGTCAGAAGTCTGGATGGATCTGTCAGACCTGAACGACTGTGCCTGCCCCACAGCAGATGTTCCAAGGTAAGTGCTCTTTCCCTTCACAGGTTGGAAGGTATAAGGCACCTTGCGGGTTAAATAGCCCTCTTATTTCCTAATGGAGCCTGGGGACTTGTTAAGGATTCCTTTTAATAGCTGGGAATTGTACAGGGCATGATTATTTCTGGGGCACTGCTGTCTAGGGACTGAGGCTGTCAGGGTTAACGTTTAGGAAATTTACAGATTCTGTATGCTCATTATGTGTGTAAGTAGAATATCCCCTAATACATTGTATTTTTCTTTATGGTATGATGGATCATGTTGTTTTTATTTGCGAAGGGTATGTTCTTTACACGCTGTACATCGCATGTCAGTTCCCTTTCTGTCAGAGAAGCGCCGCAAGTTTTCGCATGCTTCTCTGTGTATATTCTTCTCTCCTCTATTGCGGTCACGTGAACGGCCACATGGCTCTCTTCCTCCGATACTCTGAAGTGTGGCAAGCCGTGTGCTGCTAGGCGTTCAGATTCTTGCTGTCTAGGAGGTGGTGAGTGTCCCAGCACTAGCTGGGTTATAGAGGTGCCTTTTTATTTTTTCTTGGGAGTTTTTTTCGGTTTTTATTTAGTGTGTCTCCGGATTCAGCCTCCTTAAACTTAAGCAACATTTTTTCTAAGTATTTTTTTATGTGATCCGGTTTGACTTGCTCTGGATTTCTTAGTTACAATATTTCATTACAGTTTTATAGAAATAGATATTGTGGTGTGTTTTTTGTGTGGGGATTTTTCCTTTACTCCAGTATGGAGGACAGTTTGGAAAGGGGCTCTAGTTTATCTTTACATTTAGACAAATGTTTATTTTGTGAAGAGGCCCATTTGATTCAATGATGTTCCTCCCATGTTACAGATAAAGTCTGCTGTTGCTAAAAAAGTTAACCCCTCAGAGCCCTCTACCTCCCAAGACACCATTGTTCTTGACATGCCTCAACTTTCTCCTTAGTCCCTAGTAATTACGCCGGCAGTGCCCTGCGGCTCAGCTCAGTCTTTTTCTGGGGGTGTATTTTTACCAGGAGACTTTGCAGCACAGCTTAAAGGGCCACTAAACCCAAAATCTTTCTTTCATGATTCAGATAGAGAATACAAATTTAAACAACATTACAATTTACTTCTATTATTTATTTTGCTTCATTTTTTAGATATCCTTAGTTGAAGAAAAAGCAATGCACATGGGTGAGCCAATCACACGAGGCTTCTATGTGCAGCAACCAATCAGCAGCTACTGAGCATATCTAGATATGCTTTTCAGCAAAGAATATCAAGAGAATAAAACAAATTAGACAATAGAAGTAAATTAGAAAGATGTTTAAAATTGCATTCTCTTTCTAAATCATGAAAGAAAAAATGTGGGTTTCATGTCCCTTTAACTCAGCCGTTTCTGCTGCGCTGAGTACCTTGCCTATTGCAGGTAAGAGAAAAAAAAAAAGACTAAAGATATTTCCTCTGAAACAGGAATATCGTCTAACGCCAAGGCTGCTTTAGTCAGTTTATCTCAAATATCTGAGGATGACCATTCTTCTGCGGCCTCTAAAGGTGAGATCTCTGATTCTGATCCTGCTTCAGACAGTCCTGTAGAATCAGAGGACGTTAGTTTCAGGTTTAAGCTTTAGCACCTCCATTTACTACTTAACAAGGTTCTAGCTACTCTGGATGTCTCAGAGCCCACAACAACTGAGGCTCCTAAAGCTTCTAAGCTGGACAGGGTTTTTGATGTCAAGCTAAAGTCTCTGGAGGTTTTTCCAGTTAAGACTCGTATTTCTGATATTTCTAAGAAATGGGAGAAGCCAGGTTTTCCCTTTTCCCCCGTCTCCTATTTTTAAGATGTTTCCAGTCTCTGACTCTGCCTTGGATCTATGGATTACCGTTCCTAAGGTGGATGGAGCTATCGCCACCCTGGTCAAGAAAACTACTATTCCTCTGGAGGATACTACCTCTTTTAAGGGCCCCATAAATAGGAAATTGGAGGGGTATTTAAGTCTCATCAAAATTTGTTATGGATGCCTGTGGCAGGCATAGCGGCGGTCGCTAGAGCGGCTTCATATTGGTATGACTCCTGATCTGATTATAGAGGAGACTCCCTTGACAGAGATTCAGGACAGAATTAAGGCTTTCAAATTAGCCAATTCCTTTATTTGTGATGCCAGGATGCAGGTTGTGCGTCTAAAAGTGCAAAGACCTCGGGTCTTGCTTTTCTGTCTAGCAGAGCCTTGTGGCTAAAGTCTTGGTCAGCAGACATGGTTTCCAAATCTAGACTCCTTTCCTTACCTTTCAAGGGAAAGACTTTATTTGGTCCTGGACAGGATTCTATTATCTCCACTGTGACTCGAGGGAAGGGGGCCTTCCTAAGTCTAGGCCTAAGCAGGACCAATCTAATTTCTTTCATGTAATTAGCAAGAGTCCATGAGCTAGTGACGTATGGGATATACATTCCTACCAGGAGGGGCAAAGTTTCCCAAACCTCAAAATGCCTATAAATACACCCCTCACCACACCCACAATTCAGTTTTAAAAACTTTGCCTCCCATGGAGGTGGTGTGGTGAAGTAAGTTTGTGCTAGATTCTACGTTGATATGCGCTTCGCAGCAGGCTGGAGCCCGGTTTTCCTCTCAGAGTGCAGTGAATGTCAGAGGGATGTGAAGAGAGTATTACCTATTTGAATTCAATGGTCTTCCTCTAGGGGATCTATTTCATAGGTTCTCTGTTATCGGTCGTAGAGATTCATCTCTTACCTCCCTTTTCAGATCGACGATATACTCTTATATACCATTACCTCTACTGATTCTCGTTTCAGTACTGGTTTGGCTGTCTACTATATGTAGATGAGTGTCTTAGGGTAAGTAAATCTTATTTTTTATGACACTCTAAGCTATGGTTGGGCACTTTATATGTAAAGTTCTAAATATATGTGTTCAAACTTATATTTGCCATGATTCAGGATAATCAGTATTCCTTATTTCAGACAGTCAGTTTCATTATTTGGGATAATG
Organism: Bombina bombina; assembly: GCF_027579735.1. Classification (NCBI taxonomy): domain Eukaryota; kingdom Metazoa; phylum Chordata; class Amphibia; order Anura; family Bombinatoridae; genus Bombina; species Bombina bombina. Next base: position 9,422,961 of record NC_069501.1, read on the forward strand.
CATATGAAATATTTTTTTCTTACCTTAAAAGAATTTTTTCAATTGACTTTTTTTCCCTGTGGGCTGTTAGGCTCGCGGGGGCTGAAAATGCTTCAATTTATTGCGTCATTCTTGGCACGGACTTTTTTGGCGCCCTAATTGACGCCGGAACTTTGTGCATGGTTGCGTCATTTTTGACGTTCAGATGTTTTTTTGCGCCAAAATTGTGGGCGTCGTTTTTTTCGACGTCACAGGATGTGGCGTCATATTTGGCGCCAAAAAATATAGGTGTTGTACTTGGCGCCAATAATGTGGGCGTCATTCTTGTCTCCACCTTTTTTTCACATTATTTCAGTCTCATTTTTCATTGCTTCTGTTTGCTAGAGGCTTGTTCATTTGGCATTTTTTCCCATTCCTGAAACTGTCATTTAAGGAATTTGATAATTTTGCTTTATATGTTCTTTTTTCTATTACATTTTGCAATATGTCTCAACATGACCCTGGATCCGAATCTACTTCTGGAAAGACGCTGCCTGATGCTGGTTCTACCAAAGTTAAGTGCATCTGTTGTAAACTTTTGGTAACTGTTCCTCCGGCTGTTGTTTGTGATAACTGTCATGATAAACTCTCTAATGCAGATTGTGTTTCCATTAGTAATAATCCATTACCTGTTGTTGTTCCTTCAACATCTAATGTTCAGGATGTCCCTGTTAATGTAAAAGAATTCGTTTCTAAATCTATTAGGAAGGCTCTGTCTGTTATTCCTCCTTCCAGTAAGCGTAAAAAGTCTTTTAAAACTTCTCATATTTCAGATGAATTTTTAAGTGACCGTCATCATTCTGACTTATCTGTTACTGATGAGGATCTATCTGGTTCAGAAGATTCTGCCTCAGGTATTGACACTGATAAATCTTCATATTTATTTAAGATGGAGTTTATTCGTTCTTTACTTAAAGAAGTGTTAATTGCATTAGATATGGAGGAGTCTAGTCCTCTTGATACTAAATCTACTAAGCGTTTAAATTCGGTTTTTAAACCTCATATAGTTATTCCTGATGCTATTTCAGAAGTAATTTCTAGGGAATGGAATAGTCTGGGTACTTCTTTTACTCCTTCTCAAAGGTTTAGGAAATTGTACCCTGTGCCATCTGATAGATTAGGGATTTTATCCCAAAATTCTAAAGTTGATGGGGCTATTTCTACTCTTGCTAAACGTACTACTGTTCCTACGGCGGATAGTACTTCCTTTAAGGATCCTTTAGACAGGAAGCTTGAATCCTTTCTAAGGAGAGCTTATTTATGTTCAGGTAATCTTCTTAGACCTGCTATTTCTTTGGCTGATGTTGCTGCAGCTTCAACTTTCTGGTTGGAGGCTTTAGCGCAACAAGTGTCAGACCATAATGCTTATAGCATTGTTAAACTTCTTCAACATGCTAATAACTTTATTTGTGATGCCATTTTTGATATCATTAGAATTGATGTCAGATATATGTCTTTAGCTATCTTAGCTAGAAGAGCTTTATGGCTTAAATCTTGGAATGCAGATATGACTTCTAAGTCAACTTTGCTTTCTCTTTCTTTCCAAGGTAATAAATTATTTGGTTCACAGTTGGATTCTATTATTTCAACTGTTACCGGGGGGAAAGGAACCTTTTTGCCTCAGGACAAAAAATCTAAAGGTAAATACAGGGCTGCTAATCGTTTTCGTTCCTTTCGTCAGAATAAGGAACAAAAGCCTGACCCTTCCCCTAAAGGAACGGTTTCTGTTTGGAAACCTTCTCCAGTCTGGAATAAATCCAAGCCTTTTAGAAAGTCAAAACCAGCTCCCAAATCCGCATGAAGGTGCGGCCCTCATTCCAGCACAGCTGGTAGGGGGCAGGTTACGATTTTTCAAAGATATTTGGATCAATTCGATTCACAGTCTTTGGATTCAGAACATTGTTTCACAAGGGTACAGAATAGGTTTCAAGGTAAGGCCGCCTGTGAGAAGATATTTTTCTCTCACGCATTCCAGTAAACCCAGTGAAGGCTCAGGCATTTCTGAAATGTGTTTCAGACCTAGAGTTGGCTGGGGTAATTATGCCAGTTCCAGTTCTGGAACGGGGTCTGGGGTTTTACTCAAATCTATTTATTGTACCAAAGAAGGAGAATTCCTTCAGACCAGTTCTGGATCTAAAAATATTGAATCGTTATGTGAGAATACCAACATTCAAAATGATGACTATAAGGACTATTCTGCCTTTTGTTCAGCAAGGGCATTATATGTCCACAATAGATTTACAGGATGCATATCTTCATATTCCAATTCATCCAGATCACTATCAGTTTCTGAGATTCTCTTTTCTAGACAAGCATTACCAGTTTGTTGCCCTTCCGTTTGGCCTAGCAACAGCTCCAAGGATCTTTTCAAAGGTTCTCGGTGCCCTTCTCTCTGTAATCAGAGAACAGGGTATTGCGGTATTTCCTTATTTGGACGATATCTTGGTACTTGCTCAGTCTTTACATTCTGCAGAATCTCATACGAATCAACTTGTGTTGTTTCTTCAAAAACATGGTTGGAGGATCAATTTACCAAAGAGTTCTTTGATTCCTCAGACAAAGGTAACCTTTTTGGGCTTGCATATAGATTGTGTCCATGACTTTGTCTTTAACAGAAAAGAGACGTCTGAAGTTGGTTTCACTTGTCGAACCCTTCAGTCTCAATCATTCCCTTTGGTAGCTTTTTGCATGGAAATTCTAGGTCTCATGACTGCTGCATCGGACGAGATCCCCTTTGCTCGTTTTCACATGAGACCTCTTCAGCTTTGTATGCTGAACCAGTGGTGCAGGGATTATACAAGGATATCACAAATAATATCCTTAAATCCCAATGTTCGATCTTCTCTGACTTGGTGGTTGGATCACCATCGTTTAATTCAAGGGGCCTCTTTTGTTTGTCCAACCTGGACTGTGATCTCAACAGATGCGAGTCTTTCAGGTTGGGGAGCTGTATGGGGATCTCTGACAGCGCAGGGGGTTTGGGAATCTCAGGAGGCGAGATTACCAATCAACATTTTGGAAATCCGTGCGATTTTCAGAGCTCTCCAGTTCTGTCCTCTTCTGAAGAGAGAATCGTTTATTTGTTTTCAGATGGACAATGTCACAACCGTGGCGTATGTCAATCATCAAAGTGGGACTCACAGTCCTCAAGCTATGAGAGAAGTATCTCGGATACTTGTATGGGCGGAATCCAGCTCCTGTCTAATTTCTGCGGTTCACATCCCAGGTGTAGACAATTGGGAAGCGGATTATCTCAGTCGCCAGACGTTACATCCGGGCGAATGGTCTCTTTACCCAGAGGTATTTCTTCAGATTGTTCAGATCTGGGGACTTCCAGAAATAGATCTGATGACCTCTCATCTAAACAAGAAACTTCCCAGGTATCTGTCCAGATCCAGGGATCCTCAGGCCGAAGCAGTGGACGCGTTGTCGCTTCCTTGGAATTATCATCCTGCCTATATCTTTCCGCCTCTAGTTCTTCTTCCAAGAGTGATTTCCAAAATTCTAATGGAACGTTCGTTTGTTCTGCTGGTGGCTCCAGCATGGCCTCACAGGTTTTGGTATGCGGATCTCATCCGGATGGCCAGTTGCCAACCTTGGACACTTCCGTTAAGATCAGACCTTCTTTCTCAAGGCCCATTTTTCCATCAGGATCTCAAATCATTAAATTTGAAGGTATGGAAATTGAACGCTTGATTCTTAGTCATAGGGGTTTCTCTGACTCAGTTATTAATACTATGTTACAGGCTCGTAAATCTGTGTCTAGGAAGATTTATTATCGAGTCTGGAAGACTTACATTTCTTGGTGTTCTTCTCATAAATTCTCTTGGCATTCTTTTAGAATTCCTAGAATTTTACAGTTCCTTCAGGATGGTTTGGATAAAGGTTTATCTGCAAGTTCTTTGAAAGGACAAATCTCTGCTCTTTTCTTTTTCACAGAAAGATTGCTAATCTTCCTGATATTCATTGTTTTGTACAGGCTTTGGTTCGTATCAAGCCTGTCATTAAGTCAATCTCTCCTCCTTGGAGTCTTAATTTGGTTCTGAGGGCTTTACAGGCTCCTCCTTTTGAACCTATGCATTCTCTGGATATTAAATTACTTTCTTGGAAAGTTTTTTGTTTCTTTTGGCCATCTCTTCTGCTAGAAGAGTTTCTGAGTTATCTGCTCTTTCTTGTGAATCTCCTTTTCTGATTTTTCATCAGGATAAGGCGGTGTTGCAGACTTCATTTCAATTTTTACCTAAGGTTGTGAATTCTAACATGTTATATAATAAAGATAGGGATAGTGGTAATGGAAGTTGTATTTAATGATTCCCCGTCAAGTATTAGCTTACCACAATTTAACCAATAAAGGTAGTCACCCAAATTGGGGACAATAATACTAATATCTGATATAATGAAGTATAGACTAGTAATACCAGGGGAGGGTGCTCACTGTTCAAGTAAATGTAGAAAAAATAGGAGACAAGCGAACAGAAAGTAGAGCACTCGCAAAGGGAGACTAGTATAAGTGGCTATTCAGTGGGTATATAATATTAAAACTTAACATTTATTATTCAAAAAAATGATAAAAAAACCTACTATATAAGTAGTGATTAATACTTAGATTAAAACACAAACAAATAGTAAACGGCTGTATATCCACAATGACCCCAGAATGTATACCATAGAAACTCAGAATAGAGTAGGAGGGATTTTTAGGCAGATATACACCAAAAAATGGTTCACGGATTGCACCAAAATCTATCTAAAAAAGAGGATTGACCTCAAACAAAATTATACTATCTAGTGCAATACTGGACCGGTGTAGGTCTGTCCAAAATATTCCCTATGACAAAATTAGTATAGTGACTAAGAGGGGAAGTGTAGGTAGCAAGATTCACATAGTCCATACATTCAGCATATTACACAGACCCATTTGTATAGGCAAGAGTGAAGTGTTCACAAACACAAATTAAACCAAAAATATGATCAATGAAAGGTAATATGATTCTATAGATATGTTAGAATAAACACATTGACTAGTGAAATGTGACTTGCATAGTTACACTTAGTGGTTGATACAGCCATAGGAAGAGTGCCTGATGTACATTTCGCCTGGCTTGGCTTTCTCAAAGGCCGTTGAGAAAGCCAAGCCAGGCGAAATGTACATCAGGCACTCTTCCTACGGCTGTATCAACCACTAAGTGTAACTATGCAAGTCACATTTCACTAGTCAATGTGTTTATTCTAACATATCTATAGAATCATATTACCTTTCATTGATCATATTTTTGGTTTAATTTGTGTTTGTGAACACTTCACTCTTGCCTATACAAATGGGTCTGTGTAATATGCTGAATGTATGGACTATGTGAATCTTGCTACCTACACTTCCCCTCTTAGTCACTATACTAATTTTGTCATAGGGAATATTTTGGACAGACCTACACTGGTCCAGTATTGCACTAGATAGTATAATTTTGTTTGAGGTCAATCCTCTTTTTTTTAGATAGATTTTGGTGCAATCCGTGAACCATTTTTTGGTGTATATCTGCCTAAAAATCCCTCCTACTCTATTCTGAGTTTCTATGGTATACATTCTGGGGTCATTGTGGATATACAGCCGTTTACTATTTGTGTTTTAATCTAAGTATTAATCACTACTTATATAGTAGTTTTTTATCATTTTTTTGAATAATAAATGTTAAGTTTTAATAGTATATACCCACTGAATAGCCACTTATACTAGTCTCCCTTTGCGAGTGCACTACTTTCTGTTCGCTTGTCTCCTATTTTTTCTTCTTGTGAATTCTAACAACATTAGTAGAGAAATTGTTGTCCCTTCATTGTGTCCTAATCCTAAGAATTCAAAGGAGAGATCTTTACATTCTTTGGATGTAGTAAGAGCTTTGAAATATTATGTTGAAGCTACTAAAGATTTTAGAAAGACTTCTAGTCTATTTGTTATATTTTCTGGTTCCAGGAAAGGTCAGAAGGCTTCTGCTATTTCTTTGGCGTTTTGGTTAGAGTCTTTGATTCATCATGCTTATATAGAGTCGGGTAAGTCCCCGCCTCAAAGGATTACGGCTCATTCTACTAGGTCAGTTTCTACTTCCTGGGCTTTTAGAAATGAAGCTTCTGTTGATCAGATTTGCAAAGCAGCAACTTGGTCTTCTTTGCATACTTTTACTAAATTCTGCCATTTTGATGTTTTCTCTTCTTCTGAAGCAGTTTTTGGTAGAAAAGTACTTCAGGCAGCTGTTTCAGTTTGATTCTTCTGCTTATGATTTCAGTTTTTTTCATTATCAAGATTAAAACTTTTTGATTTGGGTTGTGGATTATTTTTTCAGCGGAATTGACTGTCTTTATTTTATCCCTCCCTCTCTAGTGACTCTTGCGTGGAAGTTCCACATCTTGGGTATCTGCTATCCCATACGTCACTAGCTCATGGACTCTTGCTAATTACATGAAAGAAAACATAATTTATGTAAGAACTTACCTGATAAATTCATTTCTTTCATATTAGCAAGAGTCCATGAGACCCACCCTTTTTGTGGTGGTTATGATTTTTTTGTATAAAGCACAATTATTCCAATTCCTTATTTTTGATGCTTTCGCTCCTTTCTTATCACCCCACTTCTTGGCTATTCGTTAAACTGAATTGTGGGTGTGGTGAGGGGTGTTTTTATAGGCATTTTGAGGTTTGGGAAACTTTCCCCCTCCTGGTAGGAATGTATATCCCATACGTCACTAGCTCATGGACTCTTGCTAATATGAAAGAAATGAATTTATCAGGTAAGTTCTTACATAAATTATGTTTTTCATTCCTTTTCGCAATTTCAAGGGACAGAAATCTTCGGCCCCCTCCAAGTCCGACCAGACAAAGAGTTCCTGGAAACCTAACCATCACTGGATCAAAAGCAAACAGTCCAAAAAGCCTGTCTCTGAAAATAAGTCAGCATGAAGGATCGGCCCCCGATCCGGGACTAGATCGTGTAGGGGGCAGACTTCCCTTCTTTCAGGATGCCTGGATTTGCGATGTTCCGGATCCTTGGGCAGTGGATTTTGGCTCCCATGGATACAAGATAGATTTCAAGTCTTGTCCTTCAAAAGGTAGATTTCTCTTATCAAGATTATCATCAAACCCAGTAAAAAGAAAGCCATTCTTAAAGGGACAGTCCACACCAGAATTGTTTTTGTTTAAAAAGATAGATAATCCCTTTATTACCCATTCCCTAGTTTTGCACAACCAACACAGTTATATAAATAAACTTTTTACCTCTGTGATTACCTTGTATCTAAGCCTCTGCAAACTGCCCCCTTATTTAAGTTATTTTGACAGACATCCATTTTAGCCAAACAGAGCCTGCGCATCTGAACTCCACGTGCGTGAGCACAGTTCTATATGACACACATGAACTAACACCCTCTAGTGGTGAAAAACTGTAAAAATGCCCTGAGAGAAGAGGCTGCCTTCAAGGTCTTAGAAATTAGCATATGAACCTCCTAGGTTTAGCTTTCAACTAAGTATGCCAAGAGAACAAAGCAAAATTGGTGATAAAAGTGCAGGGGTTAGGGTTTTATTCCAACCTTTTCATCGTTTTCAAGAAAGAGGGAACCTTCCGCCCTATCTTGGATCTAAAGTGCCTCATCAAATTCCTCAAGGTTCCGTCCTTCAAGATACTATCTTATCCATTCGTCCTTTGGTCCAGGAGAGTCAATTCATAACCACTATAGACCTGAACAACACTTACCTCCATGTTCCTATACGCAGGGAACATTTTAAATTTCTATGATTTGCCTTTCTAGATGAACACTTTCAATTTGCAGCCCTTCCTTTTGACCTGGCTACAGCTCCCAGAATCTTAACAAAAGTGTTGGTAGCTCTTCTAGCGGTGGCCAGATATCAAGGAATCGCTGTGGCCCCGTACCTGGATGATATCTTGGTTCAGGCTCCATCTCTTCTTTTGGCGAAATCTCACACAGACTATGTTATCCCTTCTTAGCTCTCACGGGTGGAAGGTGAATCTATGAAGATCTTCCTAACCGATGTGAGACAGTCCAAACTTCTCTCTGCCTGCTTTTCCCTCTAGTCCTCTGTTCGCCCCTCAGTAGCGCAGTGCATGGAGGTAATTGGTCACATGGTGGCCTCCATGGACATTAATCCTTTTGCTCGCTTCTATCTGAGACCTCCAACTATGTATGCTCAGACAATGGAATGGAGATCATTCAGACCTATATAAACGCATCATCCTAAACAAACGTGAGATATTCTCTCTTTTGTTGACTGTCAGGATCATCTGTGCTTTTTGAGACCATCTTGGGAGATTGTGACTACGAATGCCAGGCTTTCAGGCTGGGGAGCAGTTTGGGGTCCCTTAAGAGCTATGGGATCCTGGTTACTGAAGGAACAATATTCAGGAGTTGGGTGGCGGAGCTAGCGAGCCTCAAGTATGGCCGCATGATCTTAAAGCTCCGTAACACACTGCAGAAAAAATCGTCCACACCAGAAGATAAAGAGCAACAGAGGGGCGAAAAGATTCAGGAGAATGCTGGGGAAGGATCGATCGTTGTCCAAGGGCAATATAAAGGCAAAAGGCAGTAATTTTAAAAAGAAACCGGCGCCGCACATATAGGCCTACAGCTTCACTTATTTTTTTACTGCGCAACAGGCGGCTAAAACCTCTCACCTCACGGAAGTGGGGGAATTGCTGAAAGTCGCAGAAAAAGACCCAGCACTGCACCAGATCACTATAGAAGGAATGTGAGTACTATACTCCTGAATTAAAACCTTTCCCTGTACAGCAGGATAAGAAACACTTAGGTTAGTGCTATTTACACACAATCGAACAGGGAGATAGTGACACCATCTCAAGTAACCAGCCCTACACGTAACCCTCAAAGGACAGCTCTAAGAAAGGGTCACATAAAGAAACATACCGCATCTCTAAAGAATACTAAAACATACATTAAGATAAAGGCAGTGTTATAGCAACACACAAATTGCCATATACAGCTAATAAATTTTGGACTCAAAAATATTGAAAGGCAAATTTTTTCACTCTTCCAATAGAGGAAACTGTTGGACTGACTGGAACTAATACCTTTTAAGCACCTACTGAGCATTGAAGGCACAATAGACCAAAGGTGCTATATTTTTCAAGTTTGCAAATCCCCTCACTGGAGCTCATTAACTACCTCTCTGCCTGGTCTATAGTACCATCACTTCAATGGCAACTAGAAAATCAGTTAAATCTGACAATACAAACAAACCGGTGCATCAAACAACCCTCAAGCACTCCCATAATGAACTCATTTTTCAAGACCCTGGAAAATACAGCAGATACTTCTGTACCCTTACCTAACAGGTTGATCATACAAATGACCAAAAAGATACCTCTGCACCACTAACAAAAGCAGACCTTATGCACCTTCCAACTAAGGAAGATTTTTCTCAGTTAATCACCCAAGTTTGAAAACTTATAAAAGATGGACTAGCGGAGGTAAAAGCGGATGTATAACAGCTAGGATACAGATTGGAACAATTAGAAGAAGATACAGAAACACTGACAACAGACCGTGATTTGCTGACAGAACTGCAATCTCAAAGTGAGATAATTTACCAGCTACAAACTCAAATAGAGGACCTTCATAATACAGGGTGCAGACAGAATCTCGGAATAAGGGGCATCCCTGAAAAAATAACTCAACCTCAATTAAATGAATATCTACAAAATCTTTTTCTCTCAGTGGTGTAAGACACTGCTGAGAAAAGATTTATTCTAGATAGAGCCCATAGAGCTTTGCGACAGCCACCTAGAAACACAGCTCCCCCGAGAGATGTCATTCTCTGATTTCATAGATATGAAGATAAAGAGAAAGTACTAACAGCAGCCAGAAAGATAAAGCAAATCACCTTTGAGGGAGACCCGATTCAAATATTCCCCGATCTCAGTCTCCAAACCTTAAACAGAAGAAGAGAGGCTAGATACCTCACACTACACCTACAAGAATTGGGGATTGTCAGGGTGCCAGGAATCAGACTGAGACAAGAAGTGCAAAAATAATCACACCTTAATTTATAGCAAAAAATAATAAAAAGTCCACAAGTCAAATAACAAGCCAGGAATCATAACCAGAACTGGTAGTCAGACGAGCCGAGTCAGTAGCCAAAGCGAATAGTCAGATGAGCCGGAATCAGGAAGAAGGAGAACAGCAGAGTCAGGAACAAGCCAGGGATCAGGAACCAGGAGGGACGTCAGACAGCCAGGTAATACACAGGAGCTCACACTAACAGGTCTGAGACAACGCAAGGGCAAAGCTTACTGAACAGAGGCCCTTTAAATAATAAGTGATGACATCACAATTCTGAGACTGCATCCTGTCTCACACGGATGATGTACACCAGTCTGGCCATAAAAGGAAGTGCAGGAAATGAGCAGCATCACACAGTATGCACCAGAGTCGGGAAGAGAGGTGAGTAAAATGGCTGCCAGCAGCACATGTCAAACAGATCAGGGAAAAAACCCTGACAGGGATAAAATACAGATGGGGCTTTCCTTTCTGTCTTAAAATTGAAAAAGATAATCAGACTGCCATCTACCAGCCCCCATCCGATTTGGAGGACTTTTGCAAAAAATTAAACATTGATGCACCTTCTCTTCCATCGATGTTTGATGAGGAACTAACTACAGATCAATCATCAAGCCGCCCTAATCCTCAAAGACCCAATTAGACCAAAGTGACAAGAAAGAGACCCAGGAATCAAGTGGACGCCTCCACAAAGCCAACTCTAAGCTCGGAACCAGCAACATGAAAGTATACAGTAATGACTTGTTAGCTATATACCAGTAATAGTTGTTACTATTAAAGTTTCTAAATTTAACCACTAATGACTATAACAACCTAGCCCCTACTCTTAGGGCAGTATATATATATATATATTCCAGACAGTGTGCACTCCTGAACAACGTAAGGAACAGCCTTGGGTGCAGCCAAACAACAACAAATAGCTCCGCACTCCACAGGTCTTAGCAAACAAGTAGTCACTTTATTGTGAATGTTTTCGGTTTTAACAAACCGTCCTCAGACAAATAGTGAGAAAAGAAAGAGCACTTACGCACCACCAGACATATACCCTCTAGTGTAACAAACTGTCCGACACTACGTTCTCCCCAGTAGCTCCGCCCCTTCCATGCGCGCGAACATCCAGGGCAGCGTATGTCGGTTCTGGAAACTGTTAAAAACATAAAAAACAGCAAAACTTAACAAGTATTTGAATACACAGAGATAATATCATACACATTGTGCTTGTAGTAACAAGCACACAGGGGACCGGTGTATCATATTGGTAGCGCAAGGTCTCAAGGGTTACTATGGTAATGCATACAACAAATGCCAATAGGCAGAGACAACAAGTGCAATCGATATGATCAGCCAAAAGACTGTGCCAAGGGGTTATAGTAGAAAAGCACAGTAATATAACATAAATAAAGCAATAATAAGCAGCAATAAACCATTTAGATCTGTGTTAAGGTAAGCCATATATGGGAGATCTATTGAAACTAAACCCCACATTATCAAATGTCATTTATTCTTGGCTACAGCAGCAAGATAGAGATTACTGCCTGTGCTTAACCCTTAAAAAGCACAGATATACATGGATCCAAAACACTAATTGCTCTCCCAAGCAACAGGTGTTGTCCACTAGAAACAATGAACAGTTTTTTTTAGGCAGTAAATCTTCAAATATAAGTTATATGCATAACGATTTCTTACTCCTTGTCAATTCTGTGATTGTCTGTGAGCTGTTAATCCGACTTGTAACAATGAATAGTTCAAACACTCTGGTCTTTTAACAGTAAAACATAACCTTTATTGGATAAAAAGTAGATAAAAGTTCACAGACCTTGGTGTTGTCGGTGCATATAGCGAATAATGCAAAACTTTACCTCCGACCCCCTTAGACGCGTCAATGGTATCACCATCTATAAAGCTGCGGCGAAACACGTCTGGTGACGTGTCTAAGGGGGTCGGAGGTAAAGGTTAGCATTATTCGCTATATGCACCGACAACACTGAGGTCTGTAAACTTTTATCTATTTTTTATCCAATAAAGGTTATGTTTTACTGTTAAAAGACCAGAGTGTTTGAACTATTCATTGTTACAAGTCGGATTAACAGCTCGCAGACAATCACAGAATTGACAAGGAGTAAGAAATCGTTATGCATATAACTTATATTTGAAGATTTACTGCCTACAAAATACTGTTCATTGTAAACCCCACATTGTTAGAAATGGAATAATCCAATAACTGTCAAGTTGGATCCCTAACAAAAAGGGACAGATAAGATAATTACATCTACCAATTCCTAAGTATAGAAATAAGCACGTATGTATCGTTGGTCTCATTAAATATATATTGTTATTTACAAGAACACCTGCCAATCAAGATGGGTGTTCAAACCCTTGGGTATCAATGTGTCCAAATAAAAGGTCCATTTAGCTTCTCTCTGTAATAGAATTCTATTACGGTCACCCCCCCTAGGCATAGGGGGAACGTGATCAATGATAGTATATTTTAAGTCTGTTACTTTATGTTGTAAATCCACAAAATGCCGTGCCACAGGCTGCTCGGAAGTTCCATTCTTTAGGGCCGTCCGGATGGCAGAACGATGGTTCGCCATTCGTGTCCGTAAGTCGTCGGAGGGCTTTCCTACATAGTATAGGCCACAAATGCAATGTAGAAGGTAAATAATGTGGGTAGTAGTACAGGTCAAACGGTACCGGTGTTTGTACATTTTTATCTTATGGGGATGCGTGAAGGAGGTGCCTGTGATAAGACCCCCACAAGTCACACACCCCAAGCAGCGGAAGACCCCTGGTTTGTTAATGTCCATCCATGTAGTCTTTCTATAGCACTGTACTGGATCAGTTTTTACAAGAAAATCCCTTACGGATCTGGCCCTCCTATATCCCATCCATGGAGGTGATGTCTGTAACAACGGTAGAGCTTTATCCGTGTTGATAATCTGCTAGTGTCTATTAATAATATCAGGTAATGCCTTCTTATTGCTGGAATAAGTAGTCACAAATGTCATCCTATTGGTATCAGGGGCCCTCACAGTTTTTTTGTCCCCCAGCAGTTCAGCACACCGTCTGTCCAGAAGCTTATTAGGATAGCTACGTGTCTGGAACCTTTCTTTCATTTCACTCATTTGTTCTTCTCTGTTGCTTTCCTCCGTATTATTCCTCAGTACTTCTAAGAAATTGAGACTTGGGTAGTACGGTTTTAAGTGTTGGTGGGTGACAACTTGAAAAATGTAGGAGTGCATTACGGTCAGTATCTTTGCGATACAGAGTTGATTGTAATCTGTCCATGTTCTTATACAGCTTCACATCCAAGAAATCAATCTGTTGGATATTAGATTGCATCTTGAATTTTAATGCATGGTGTGTGGTATTCAACTTTGCGAACCAAACTTCCAATTCCTCCATAGATCCTGTCCATAATAGAAACAGGTCATCAATGTACCTTTTGAAGAAGATGATATTCTCCACCCTAAACAGTTCGGTACCAAACTCCTCAAAAAAGGCCATAAATAAGTTTGCATAAGATGTGGCCACATTGGACCCCATCGCTGTCCCGGTTAGTTGTAGAAAGAATTGTTGTTCAAATTTGAAATGATTTGTAGTAAGGCAGATTTCCAACAGCTGTAAAAGTACTTCAGCAGGAGGTCCCACATATGGGTATCTGTTGAGATAGAAAGCAACAGCTTGTATCCCCTCCTGATGGGGAATTACAGTATATAGACTCGTCACATCCAACGTGGCAAGTAGGACATCTTCACCGGTCTCTTCTATGTCTGCTAAAAGCTCAAGTAGGGTTGCGGAGTCTCTTAGATAGGAGGACATATGCATCTACATAAGTAGCTACAGGTTGTTGTAGAGAACCAATGGCTGACACTATAGGCCGACCTGGAGGGTGTCTGAGACTCTTATGTATTTTAGGTAATGCATAAAAAACGGGAATGCGGGGATGTTTGACTGTCAAGAAGGCCAAGACATCTTTATCAAAAAAGCCTTCATCATAACACAAGAGTTTTGCAATCAATCTGTTGCTTAAAGATTGTTATTGGATCCATATGTAACGATCTATACGTACTTTTGTCTGAGAGTTGGGACATAATCTCATTTTTGTAATCCACATAGTTCAACAAGACTACTGCTCCACCCTTATCCGCTTCGCGGATGACAATCTCAGTATTCTTGCCCAAATTCCTTAGAGCAGACCATTCCTTAGATGTGAAATTAGGCTTTTTTGATAAAGATGTCTTGGCCTTCTTGACAGTCAAACATTTTCACATTCCCGTTTTTTATGCATTGCCTAAAATACATAAGAGTCTCAGACACCCTCCAGGTCGGCCTATAGTGTCAGCCATTGGTTCTCTACAACAACCTATAGCTACTTATGTAGATGCATTTCTGCAACCACTTGTAAAACATATGTCCTATCTAAGAGACTCCGCAACCCTACTTGAGCTTTTAGCAGACATAGGAGAGACCGGTGAAGATGTCCTACTCGTACGTTATGGACAGGATCTATTGAGGAATTGGAAGCTTAGTTCGCAAAGTTGAATACCACCCACCCTGCATTAAAATTCAAGATGCAATCTAATATCCAACAGATTGATTTCCTGGATGTGAGGCTGTATAAGAACATGGACAGATTACAATCAACTCTGTATCGCAAAGATACTGACCGTAATGCACTCCTACATTTTTCAAGTTGTCACCCACCAACACTTAAAAGCGCACTTCCCAAGTCTCAATTTCTCAGAGTACTGAGGAATAATACGGAAGAAAGCAACAGAGAAGAACAAATGAGTGAAATGAAAGAAAGGTTCCAGACACGTAGCTATCCTAATAAGCTTCTGGACAGACGGTGTGCTGAACTGCTGGGGGACAAAAAAACTGTGAGGGCCCCTGATACCAATAGGATGACATTTGTGACTACTTATTCCAGCGATAAGAAGGCATTACCTGATATTATTAATAGACACTGGCAGATTATCAACACGGATAAAGCTCTACCGTTGTTACAGACATCACCTCCACGGATGGGATATAGGAGGGCCAGATCCTTAAGGGATTTTCTTGTAAAAACTGATCCAGTACAGTGCTATAGAAAGACTACATGGATGGACATTAACAAACCGGGGGTCTTCCGCTGCTTGGGGTGTGTGACTTGTGGGGGTCTTATCACAGGCACCTCCTTCACGCATCCCCATAAGAGAAAAATGTACAAACACCGGTACCGTTTGACCCATACTACTACCCACATTATTTACCTTCTACATTGCATTTGTGGCCTATACTATGTAGGAAAGACTTCCGACGACTTACGGACACGGATGGCGAACCATCGTTCTGCCATCCGGACGGCCCTAAAGAATGGAACTTCCGAGCAGCCTGTGGCACGGCATTTTGTGGATTTACAACATAAAGTAACAGACTTAAAATATACTATCATTGATCACGTTCCCCCCCCAATGCCTAGGGGGGGTGACCGTAATAGAATTCTATTACAGAGAGAAGCTAAATGGACCTTTTATTTGGACACATTGATACCCAAGGGTTTGAACATCCATCTTGATTGGCAGGTGTTCTTGTAAATAACTATATATTTGATGAGACCCACGATCCATCCGTGCTTATTTCTATACTTAGGTATTGGTAGATGTAATTATCTTATCTGTCCCTTTTTGTTAGGGATCCAACTTGACAGTTATTGGATTATTCCGTTTCTAACAATGTGGGGTTTAGTTTCAATAGATCTTCCCATATATGGCTTACCTTAACACAGATCTAAATGATTTTTGCTGTTTATTATTGCTTTATTTATGTTGTTATATTACTGTGCTTTTCTACAATAACCCCTTGGCACTGTCTTTTGGCTGATCATATCGATTGCACTTGTTGTCTCTGCCTATTGGCATTTGTTGTATGCGTTACCATAGTAACCCTTGAGACCTTGTGCTACCGATATGATACACCGGTCCCCTGTGTGTTTGTTACTACAGGTGCAAGGTGTATGATAATATTATCTCTGTGTATTCATATGCTTGTTAAGTTTTGCTGTGATTTATGTTTTTAACAGTTTCCAGAACAGACATACGCTGCCCCGGATGTTCGCGCCCACGGAAGGGGCGGAGCTACTGGGGAGAACGTAATGTCGGTTTGTTACACGAGAGGGTATATGTCTGGTGGTGAGTAAGTGCTCTTTCTTTTCTCACTATTTGTCTGAGGACGGTTAAAACCGAAAACGTTCACAATAAAGTGACTACTTGTTTGCTAAGACCTGTGGAGTGTGCTTTATCCGGAGATATATAGAGATATATAGATATATATATATATATATATATATATATATATATATATATATATATATACACACAATTCTGAACACAGCTACATCCCCAGTTATAAAAGGGTGTTCACACTTATGCAACCATATTATTTTAGTTTATTTTTATTTCCCTTTTACCTAAAAAAAATCAGTTTGTTATTCAATTGAGTTGTACAGTTTATAGGTCACATTAAAGGTGGAAAAAGTTCTGAAATGATTTATCTTTGTCTCATTTTTTTACATCACAGAAACCTGACATTTTAACAGGGGTGTGTAGACTTTTTATATCATATATATATATATATATATATATATATATATATATATATATATATATATATATATATATATATATATATATATATATATACACACGTTATCTTCCCTAGATATATTCACGACTGCCGGTCGTGTTTTTCCTAAATTCAGATAACCCCATTGACTTACCACCCACAAGCCCCCATATTGCATTCTACAATGTAATAGTGTCTAATAAATTGAGTATCATCCTTCTAAGCATAGCTAACACTAGAGGGGTTTTATTGTTCTCAAGTTTGTTATATAATGTTTTTGAATTATATTGTTTCTCTTATTATTTTTACTTAGATGGTCATGGCTCCAGCATTTTAATACATATTCACGACTCTGTCTCTCTCCCTCTAATGCCCCTTCTATCCCTGTCCCCTTCCAGATGGATGACCCACCCAACTGATTCGGTGAGTGACTGGTATCCAGCTAACCTTGCCCTGCCCCACATGGAAACACCCCAATATTTTAGGAAACCACAACACCAAATAAGACTAATTTTCATATACAATGCATACACAAAGACTTAAAATCTTGACACAGAATGTCAAAGGACTAAATTCACCCCACAAGAGATCAATAGCCCTTAATTGGTTTAAATGCTACCACAGAGATATATTGTATTTATGCAAGAGACACACTTTGCTCTAAACTCTCAACCTAGATGTAGCTCCAGGGATTACCCACTAGGGTACTTAAGCTTGGCACAAACGAAACATAATGGAGTAGTTATTCTTTTCCACAGAAAAATCCCTTTCCACCTCATCCACAAAGAAATAGATGACGAAGGCAGGTTCATCATTCTAGTAGGCCTGTTATACAGCAGACCAATAACCTTAATAAATGTATACAGTCTGAACACGAGGCAAATACCATTTATTAGCAAAATATTACAAAAAATCTGGACTGTTAAGAAAGGCACAATAATTTTAGGGGGAAACCGTAATGTAGCACTCGAACCCTTGCTAGACTGCTCCCACCAAAGGAATGCACTAACACAAACAGCCCTCTCTAACTTGAAAAAGAAACTATGGGAACTAACACTAATAGATACCTGCAGAATTCTGCACCCCAAAATAAAAAATTATACGTTCTATTCATACCCGTGTCAGGTGTAATCTATAATTGATTATATTCTCATAGACCAAAATAGCCTATCTATGACACTAGCGACGGACATAATTCATACGTCTTGGTCAGATCACTCCATGGACTTGACTTGGTCCTCAATACCTATTACTCCATACTAGTGGAGGTTGAATGAAGCTCTGCTTCACAAAACTGAAGTGAATAATAAGATCTCCCTAACACTACAGGACTACTTCTCACATAACACCACAGAATTGCATAATCCACAACTGATCTGGGATGCCCATAAATCAGTGAGGGGAGAATTTATTAAAATACAAGCTACTACTAAAAAAAAACAAATAATAAAAAAATATGATCAACTCTTACTACAACTTAAATATCTAGACATAGCACATAAAAAAGATCCTACGAACATAAGCCTACAAACAACCCGGACAGAAGCAAGAGAGTCACTTAACCACCCTTTGAAGGAAGAGGCCTATAAAAAAGCTTTTTATTTAAATAAAACTTACTTTGTAGAAGGCAATAAGGCAGGCACCCTTTTAGTTAGTGTTAAAACAAAAATAAAACGTAATTACCATGTACAAAAAATAGAACCCAAAATTGGGGAACCCACTTCTGATAGCGATAAGATAGCTGAAACGTTCCGCACATATTGCAAAGAATTATATCAATTGCCCAATAACTTATGAACAGATACACAAGAAGAAATGTTAACATACGTCATTAAGGCTGAATTACCTAAAATAGAACAGGAACAGCAAACAGATCTAGACTCAACGATCACCTTGGAAGTCCTACATACCATAGAATAACTGCCACCTAGGAAGAGCCCAGGACCAGATGGTCTTAGTAATAAATATTACAAAACATTTAAACAAATGTTCTCTTTTTAATTACATTGATGATCCCTATGCCTAACAAACAAACATTGCGTAATTATAGACCCATTTCCCTATTAAACACGGATTTAAAAATATATTCTAAAATACTAGCCACAAGAATCAACAATATTCTTCCAGAGGTGATACATGTTGACCAGGCAGGATTTGTTCCCCATAGAGAGGCCAGGGATAACCCTATTAGGGTGCTTCAGTTAATTGATTATATAAAACTTCAAGATATCCCCGCCATCATGATCTCAACTGACACTGAAAAAGCAATTGATAGGCTTAGTTAGGGTTTCCTATCAATAGTTTTAAAACAAATCAGAAATGCTTAATATTCAGAAATGCTAAATATTACACTATGCCCAAAAAACATTTCCAAACATAGCCAATATATGCACATATAAAAGGAACAACACTTTAATTCAATATTTGGGCATTGAGCTAACAGCACAACTATCCACATTTTTTTACCTAAATTATAGGAAATTATTGAAAACCATTGACTCAGACTTCTTTTGTGGTGGGAGAAAATACAAAGGTAAAAATAAATATATTACCTAGAATACTATATTTACTCCAATCGGCACCAACCCCACTGTCACCAATATTCCTTAAAAATATGCAAAAAAATATTAATACATACATCTGGGGAAACACTATACCACGAATTAATAGCACTACAATGGATAGATCCTTAGATGAGGGTGGCCTGGGAGTTCCTAAATCACATTGTTACGACAAGTCTTTCGAAATTGGGATAAACTAATTACTAATTTTAAAGGCCTATCTACACTCAAATCCCCATTGTCCCCTTTAGCAATATAAGCAGAATTCACTGGTGGAATAGATATTGGGGTGGGAGTAGGCGGAGGAACTGGATGGTCAATACCAATACATTCTCTCATAGAAAACCACAAGTTAAAACCCAGACAAGAATTAGAGACCGTAGCAGGTGGAATTTTCACTAAATGGCTGAAATACTCCCACAATATTTTTTAAAATATGTACCATTGGGTCCCCAATACCAAAAACACTCTCAATTGCTAGGAAATTACTGATTGGTCTCAAAAGCTCGCTACTCCCCACTTACACAGAAAAATGGACAAAGGAATTGAGTGAAAATAGACAATAAAACCTGGAAATACATATTTCAACGCACACATAAATCATCGGTTTCGGACCAAATTTTAGAACTAAACTTCAAAATTTTGACAAGATGGTATCTTACACCAAATAGACTACGGCCATCTTTAAACACAATAGACTATGCTGGTGAAATTGTGGGTCGGCAGGTAACATGACACACATATGGTGGAAATGTAGTAAGATTAGAACTTTGTGGGAGGAGGTGGAAAAATTGGGGAAGAAACTATTTGGAGCAGAATATGTAATACACCCTAACCATGCTCTCCTCAACATGAAACCCAGTAAACAATGCAAAATCAGAATGGCAGTGTTTTAAATAGCAATTAATGGAGCTAAATCCATCTTCTCCCAAAACTGGAAATCCCTCACCACACTTACAAAACAGATGTGGTTGGCACAGGTAGACAAATTGTTCACACTAGAGGGTTATGGGTACTATAAATAACAGAAAATGGAATTATTTTCCATCTCATGCAATTCTATTCGGATGAATATAAATTTACCCCCTCACAAATGAGATAAGAAAGTGTAACAAAATCGGAAATGGGTCCTCCATTATATCAACATACCATCAATCCTTCATTTACTCATGCAACACTTATCAATTATCATTTCCAAATCATCTCACATCTTTTTACCATTCCTCCATCACATGCCCATCCTTGCCCCACTCCGACATTCCCTACCTCTCACACCCATAAATAACAAAACCCTAAGAACCTAATATCCTATCTGACAATTCAGAATGCCTTCTCTGACACTATGAATATCTATAAATTTCCTGAAATGTCAGTTCCCTTTTTAGTCCCTGAAGAAGATGATCTATCATTTTATGGATAAACCATGACCTATTTCATTTTATTTTACTTTGTTGTTTTTATTTTATTTTTACTTTAATTTTAATTTATTCCATTTTATATTATTATTATGTTGTTCAATTACTTGTGTTCATATATTTGTTAGTTTACTATTGTTGAATGCAGTTTAAATCAGACAAAGAAATTAAAAAAAGGCACATTTCAGTATCATTAATAGTTTTTTTTTCCAACAATGCATAAACAGGACTTATTAGGATATAGTTCATACAAGGAAATTCCGACGGACTGAAAACTCAATGTATCCTATTGCTTGGCTTTATACTGTATATTTCATGTTAATACTATGTTTTACAATGTCTTGAAAAAAGATAAATAAAAAATATTCTGGAGTTGAGAGCAATCTACACTGCCCTGGTAGTGTGGCCTCAACTGAGTTCTGTTCGGTTTATCAGATCAGACTACATAACATCTGTGGCTTATATCAACCATCAGGGAGGAACGAGGAGTTCCTTAGCCATGAAGGAGGTCTTGCACATCCTTCAGTGGGCAGAATCCCACAATTGCCACATTTCGGCCATTCATATCCCATGTGTGGACAACTAGGAAGCTAACTGAGCAGACAGACGTTCCACCCAGGGGAGTGGGCTCTTCATCCGGAGGAGTTTTCTGAGTTAACCCTCAGGTGGGGTGTCCCAGGAAATAGATCTAATGGCGTATTCGATCTGATGTATCTGTTTCCTCCGTTTGCCCTTCTTCCCAGAGTCATAGCCCACATCAAGCAGGAGTGGTCCGCTGTTATGCTATTTGTCCCGGCTTGGCCCCGCAGGACCTGGTTTGCGGACATGTTGAAGATGTCGTTGTCCTCCCCTCCGTGGAGGTTTGCCGCTGAGGAAGGACCTTCTACTTCATGGTCCGTTTCTTCATCCAAACCTAGATTCTCTGAGGCTGACTGCATGGAGATTGAACGCTTAGTTTTGTCTAAACAAGGTTTTTCAGATAGGGTCATTGACACTTTGATGCAGGCTAATAAGCCGGTGACTTGCCGGATATTTCATAAGGTCTGGCACACTTATTTAGTCTCGAGGTTTCCCTTGGCACAAGGTGAGAGTTCCTTGTATATTGTCTCTCCAGGAGGGTTTGGAGAAAGGTGTGTCAGCCAGTTTTCTGAAGGGACAGATCTCTACCCTTTTGGTTTTGTTGCACAAGAGGTTAGCTAATCTGCCAGCCGTTCATTCCTTTGTTCAGACCCTGGTTAGAATCAGGCCTGTGTTTAAACCTGTTACTCCTCCTTGGAGCCTTAATTTAGTTCTTAGTGTTCTGCAGCAGGCTCCGTTTGAGCCTATACATTCTATTGATTAGGTATCTTAGAAAATGTTATTTTTGTTAGCTATTTCTTCTGCTCATAGAGTTTCAGAATTATCTTGCAGTATTTTTCTCCTTATCTTATTTTCCATGCGCATAAGGCGGTTCTATGTACTAAATTGGGATTTCTTCCCAAGGTGGTTTCGGACCGCAATATCAATCAGGAAACTTTAGTTCCTTCCTTGTGTCGTAATCCTTCTTCTCAGAAGGAACGTTTGCTACACAACCTGGATGTGGTTTGTGCTCTAAAATTCGTGCTACTAAGGATTTCAGACAATCTTCTGCCCTTTTTGCGGTGCACTCCGGTAGGCACAAGGGTCAAAAGGCCACTGCAACTACTCTCTCTCTTTTTGGTTGAGGAGTGTCATTCATTTTTCTTATGAGACAGCTGGAACAGCCTCCTGAGAGGATTACGGCTCACTCTACCCGTGCTGTTTATTCTTCCTGGGCTTTTAAGAACGAAGCTTCCATAGGACAAATTTGCTAGGTGCCAACTTGGTCCTCTTTACATACCTTTTCTAAATTTTACAAATTTGATGTTTTTGCCTCGGCTGAGGCTTCCTTTAGGAAAAAGGTGCTTCAAGCTGTGGTGTCCTCAGTTTAGGTCCACCTGCCTCTAGTTCTCCCTCCCTTTCCATTCTGTGTCCTGGGTATTGGTTTTCCACTAGTAATTTAATGGAATCATGGACTTTCCATGCCATTGGAAAGAAAACAAAATTTATGCTTACCTTGTATGATTTTTAAGGTGTTTTTTGTTTTTCCCTAAACTTCAGGCACCTATATACCGCTTGAGTTCCTCTTTCTCTTTCCTTATTCCCTTGACTGAATGACTGGGGAGTATGTGAAGTGGGAGGGATACTTAAGCTTTGCTGGGGTGTCTTTGCCTCCTCCTGGTGGTCAGGAGTTGAATTCCCACTAGTAATTGAATGGAATTGTGGACTCTTCATGTTAGAAAGAAAATAATTTATCATATCAATACACATATTTACCTACATACCCACCTCCCTCTGGATGTTCACCTATCCGCTTTCAAACATTATTGCAGAGGGGACTTCCTGTGATTTATGTCTTAGATCGTATCTTACGCTTCACTTGGCTAATATTTAGTGCCTGTTAAACATCTGTTCCACTATCTTTATATTTGTGTTTAAATAAAAATTTCTAAAGTTTGATCTTTGGCCATCCAAGTGAAAAAACTCCTGTGTGTTCTGACTGGACCACTGATAAAATGTATAGGTATAGGGGTCCATCTATCAAACATCCGCAATATGGGCATTTGATTGTACAGTGATAACTGCAGGCAACCGAGAAGTTGTGGTTTGTCATTGCTCTGTAACTCATGTGCTCTCAATAGCTACACCGTCCTTGCTCTCTGACACATGTGCTCTCAATAGCTACACAGTCCTTGCTCTCTGACATGTGCTCTCAATAGCTACACCGTCCTTGCTCTTTGACACACATGCTCTCAATAACTACACTGTCCTTGCTCTCTGACACACGTTCTTTTAATAGCTACACCGTCCTTGCTTACTGACACATGCTCTCAATAACTACACCGTCCTTGCTCTCTGACACATGTGCTCTCAATAGCTACACTGTCCTTGCTCTCTGACACATGTGCTCTCAATAGCTACACCGTCCTTGCTTACTGACACATGCTCTCAATAGCTACACCATCCTTGCTCTCTGACACATGTGCTCTCAATAGCTACACCGTCCTTGCTCTCTGACACACGTGCTCTTAATAGCTACACTGTCCTTGCTCTCTGACACGTGCTCTCAATAGCTACACCGTCCTTGCTCTCTGACACATGTGCTCTCAATAGCTACACCGTCCTTGCTCTCTGACACATGTGCTCTCAATAGCTACACCGTCCTTGCTCTCTGACACATGTGCTCTCAATAGCTACACCGTCCTTGCTCTCTGACATGTGCTCTCAATAGCTACACCGTCCTTGCTCTCTGACACGTGCTCTCAATAGCTACACCGTCCTTGCTTTCTGACACATGTGCTCTCAATAGCTACACTGTCCTTGCTCTCTGACACGTGCTCTCAATAGCTACACCGTCCTTGCTCTCTGACACATGTGCTCTCAATAGCTACACCGTCCTTGCTCTCTGACACGTGCTCTCAATAGCTACACCGTCCTTGCTCTCTGACACGTGCTCTCAATAGCTACACCGTCCTTGCTTTCTGACACGTGCTCTCAATAGCTACACCGTCCTTGCTTTCTGACACATGTGCTCTCAATAACTACACCGTCCTTGCTCTCTGAAACATGTGCTCTCAATAGCTACACCGTCCTTGCTTACTGACGTGCTCTCAATAGCTACACCGTCCTTGCTCTCTGACACATGCTCTCAATAGCTACACCGTCCTTATTCTCTGACACGTGCTCTCAATAGCTACACCGTCCTTGCTCTCTGACAAATGTTCTCTCAATAACTACACCGTCCTTACTCTCTGAAACATGTGCTCTCAATAGCTACACCGTCCTTGCTCTCTGACACATGTGCTCTCAATAGCTACACCGTCCTTGCTCTCTGACACGTGTGCTCTCAATAGCTACACCGTCCTTGCTCTCTGACACGTGTGCTCTCAATAGCTACACCGTCCTTGCTCTCTGACACGTGCTCTCAATAGCTACACCGTCCTTGCTCTCTGACACACGTGCTCTCAATAGCTACACCGTCCTTGCTCTCTGACACACGTGCTCTCAATAGCTACACCGTCCTTGCTCTCTGACACACGTGCTCTCAATAGCTACACCGTCCTTGCTCTCTGACACATGTGCTCTCAATAGCTACACCGTCCTTGCTCTCTGACACACGTGCTCTCAATAGCTTCACCGTCCTTGCTCTCTGACACGTGCTCTCAATAGCTACACCGTCCTTGCTTTCTGACACATGTGCTCTCAATATCTATCCTGCCCTCGATCTCTGATGCGTGTGATTTCAGTTGCTTGTTTGTATTTGCTCTGTGATGTTTATGCTCTTCATAGCTGCCCCCTGACAGCCCTAACTGTTTTCAGGATGCTGGTTCATCTGAGTCGTGCAGGAGCTGAAGTGAAGATGTTTGCTCCGGATGTCGCTCAGATGCATGTTATAGATCACAACAAAGGCCAGCCTGCAGAAGAGAGCAGGTACTACGACTCTTAGGTCCCCCTGTAGGTGTGTGAAGTAAACCTATAATATTACCCCTGCTAATCACAAACACCACATGTGCCACTGTTCCCAGGATGAGCAGATACCCTACACAGCTCTTTGATTGAGAATGTAGTTACTGTGTGTGTATGTATATGAGTCCAAGAAAGTTCGCTTTCACCCATTATATAAACATCCACCAGGGTGCCAGCCTCTTTATATAAAATGAAGACAATTAGGTACTTGCTAGTCCTTTTAAAGTGGTAGATTTAATGTGAGTTATGTTTTGAGGATACTCTCCCCTTCATCAGACCTGGTCTTAACAAAAAGCAAAATGGAAGAGTTAGTTATAGCATTTGGCCAAATGGTGAAAGGCCCAGGACCACGTCAAGGTCTTTTCCTCCCTGGGTTCCTAACCTACAGCCACATAATGCATCCCTTCAACTAAACACACTGAGATACAAGCAAGGGGGACAGCTGCACAGCTTTTAGGGACGCAGTTAATACCTGACAAGCCTAGCAATGCATGCCTTCACCTAAACACACTGAGATACAAGCAAGGGGGACAGCTGCACAGCTTTTAGGGACGCAGTTAATACCCGACAAGCCTAGCAATGCATCCCTTCACCTAAACACACTGAGATACAAGCAAGGGGGACAGCTGCACAGCTTTTAGGGACGCAGTTAATACCCAACAAGCCTAGCAATGCATCCCTTCACCTAAACACACTGAGATACAAGCAAGGGGGACAGCTGCACAGCTTTTAGGGACACCTGACAAGCCTAGGGATAATTACAAAGCAAAATTATTAACACAATACATAGAAAGTCTGGCACTCTTGTAAGCACACAGCTAGACTAAAAGCAACATAGAAGAGTTAGTTACAGCATTTGGCCAAATGTAGGCTAATTGGGTCCTTAGCTTACAGCCATGCAATGCATGCCTTCACCTAGGACTGTGAGGCTTGCAGGGTGAAATAACCCCCCCCCCCCCCCACGTCCCTAAAAAACACTACACTAAAACTAAAGTAACCTCACAAATAAAAATAAAAAAATATTCTAAAACACTTTTCTAAAATAAAATTAATATATATAATGTGTGAAGTCCATTTCTCTCTCTTAGGAATGTTCTTGTGGAGTCAGCCCGGCTTGCAAGAGGTGACATCACGGCCTTGTCACAGCTGAAAGCACAGGATCATGATGCTGTCATATTCCCTGGCGGGTTTGGGGCAGCCAAGAACCTGTAAGTCTGTATTGGGGGTTTGTTTCATGTAATGAAGTCTGCATGATGGTGCATGGATTGTTTTAGTTTTACTTTCTGTAACGGGGTAATTCTGTAACTGGGAGTATGTGTGTAGCTTGGTTTCTTGATGCCTTTGGTGAGTTGGGTGTGTTTGTGTACCACATGTTTGTGTATTTTTACTTTCTGTAACTGGGAGTATGTGTGTAGCTTGGTTTCTTGATGCCTTTGGTGAGTTGGGTGTGTTTGTGTACCACATGTTTGTGTATTTTTACTTTCTGTAACTGGGAGTATGTGCGTAACTTGGTTTCTTGATGCCTTTGGTGAGTTGGGTGTGTTTGTGTACCACATGTTTGTGTATTTTTACTTTCTGTAACTGGGAGTATGTGCGTAGCTCGGTTTCTTGATGCCTTTGGTGAGTTGGGTGTGTTTGTGTACCACATGTTTGTGTATTTTTACTTTCTGTAACTGGGAGTATGTGCGTAGCTTGGTTTCTTGATGCCTTTGGTGAGTTGGGTGTGTTTGTGTACCACATGTTTGTGTATTTTTACTTTCTGTAACTGGGAGTATGTGCGTAACTTGGTTTCTTGATGCCTTTGGTGAGTTGGGTGTGTTTGTGTACCACATGTTTGTGTATTTTTACTTTCTGTAACTGGGAGTATGTGCGTAGCTCGTTTTCTTGATGCCTTTGGTGAGTTGGGTGTGTTTGTGTACCACATGTTTGTGTATTTTTACTTTCTGTAACTGGGAGTATGTGCGTAGCTTGGTTTCTTGATGCCTTTGGTGAGTTGGGTGTGTTTGTGTACCACATGTTTGTGTATTTTTACTTTCTGTAACTGGGAGTATGTGCGTAGCTTGGTTTCTTGATGCCTTTGGTGAGTTGGGTGTGTGTGTGTACCACATGTTTGTGTATTTTTACTTTCTGTAACTGGGAGTATGTGCGTAGCTTGGGTTCTTGATGCCTTTGGTGAGTTGGGTGTGTTTGTGTACCACATGTTTGTGTATTTTTACTTTCTGTAACTGGGAGTATGTGCGTAGCTTGGTTTCTTGATGCCTTTGGTGAGTTGGGTGTGTTTGTGTACCACATGTTTGTGTATTTTTACTTTCTGTAACTGGGGAGTATGTGTGTAGCTTGGTTTCTTGATGCCTTTGGTGAGTTGGGTGTGTTTGTGTACCACATGTTTGTGTATTTGAGTGGTAGGTGTTTATGGCCTGTGACATTATTGTGTGTCTGTGTTGCAGATCCTCATTCGCTGTAGATGGGGAATCTTGTTGTGTTCACCAGGATGTTGAGCGTGTTCTACAGGAGTTTAGCAAAGCTAAGAAACCTATTGGGTGAGTGACCCCCGTGGGGACTCAAGTAGTCACATGTCTGTCTGATTATAATTCTGTTTCCGTTTATTTGCATGTTTATTGTTTATCAGATGTGTAAAACAATATGTGCTTGTTCATGGGTTTAAATAAAATATTTTTAATTAAAATGTCACTTTCTTTCATACAGGTGGTGAGAGTCCACAATCCATTACTCCTGTAAATTACTCTTCCCTACCACTAGGAGACAGCAGATTTCCAAACCTTAAGAGCTCTATAAAACCCCTCTCACCTCACTGGTAAACTAGTCTTGTCTTTCCCTCTACTGGAAGAAAGTGAAGAATGAAGATGTTATTCTTCAGAGATAGGGGTTCTCAGACTGAGTTGAAGGCCGTTTTCCTTCAGATTACAGTGCTTGTCAGGGGGTTGTGTATGGAGTATGGTAGTGTCTTGTTTTTCACCTCATGGGAAATTTGTCACAAGCCTTCCACAGGTGTTGCAGGGACTTGTCCTTTGCCTCTTCCTGCTGGGTCTTTAGTATACTCCTATTCTATATCCTCTGCTATGTTTCAGCACTGGTTTGGCTTTCTACTGTTTTTTTCAGTAGATGAGTGTCTTTTGGTAAGTAGTATATGCTTCTTTTTTTGCACTCTATAAGCCCTTTTGGGTATTAAAGTATATATGTTCTTATTTTTTTCCAATGGCATGGAGAGTCCACAATTCCAATCATCACTGTTGGGAAATTCACCACCTGGCCACCAGGAGGAGGCAAAGACACCCCAGCCAGAGCTTAAGTATCCTCCCACTACCCATACTTCCCCAGTCATTCTTGGCCTCTGTAACTAGGAGGAAGTGAAGATGGTGCTCTGAAGAAATGTAAGTCCTTTAATGGGTAGCTTCCCTTCAAGATAGGACTGGGGTAATGCTGTGTCCATGTAATCCTCTTGAGTAAGCGTATTGGTAGCTGTTAGCTGCTTTCCTTGTACTTCAGGTCCCTGTCAGAAGTCTGGATGAAGCTGGCAGACCTGGGCGTGCTGTGACTGCTCCATAGCAGAGAGCCTGGAGGGTAAGTCTTTTTCTTATATATTTCTGGACACTAATATCCTTGAGAACACACAAGAAGAAAATGACTAATATTTAATTCAGGGACCTGGTGGGACCTGCTAACCCTCATAAGGTGTGACTCTTAATTTTCTATATATCCGCATGTCTGGGATATTTGGCGGCTGGTGCAGATACCTGGTCTTTTGAACAGAGTCAGGGACTTTGCTGTGATAGACAGCCATTCCCCGGTTCTCCTTTGTAAGACCGGGTCAGACCTGATATGGTTAGGAAAGGGGAACTCTGTTTTTTTAAAGCCCGGCTGCAGCCTGTTAGCGGCGCATTTTCGTGCTCTACACTACCGCTGCACACCTCTCCACTCTGTCAGGTTCGTTCACGGGCTTTAAAGGCCTTTATTTGTGGACCGGAGAGTAGTATGTGGCGAGTAGAGGCAGAGTGCGACAAACTGTAAGCGCTTGGGCTTTGGAGTTTGTTGTGAGGTTCCTTCCATCCCTCTCTTTCTGAGAGGGAGTTTTCTCGTTTCCCGCCTGTCTGTGGACACCTGAGAGGTAGAACGAATTTGGCGGGAGTGAAGGAGAATGTCTCTGTTGGGGCATTTTTGAGCACGATTCTGTACAGGAAGGCAGTGTAAAGAAAGCAGTGGTGGCTGAGGAGCTGAGTGGTGACAGCAGGTACCCATCTCCTTGTCTCACTATTATTACACGCTCTGTAATCTGGCACTTTCCGTTTAGGTGTGGGTTTTTCTCATTGTCCCGGGCCGCCTACACACTTGATTGTGCGTCTCTCTCCACTTCGAGGCTGCTGAGCTCAAGGAGAAACGTGTATGCTTTTTCGAGGAGATATGTCTATTGAGGCTGCATGTTCGGCTCTTTGAGCTTTTTTGAGGCTGGGCGTGACATGGTGTAGAGCAAAGTGCGAGTTAAGGGATTGCAATTTTTACCACCGTGGGAGGTTAGATTTTATACCATTAGCACTGGTGGGAGGTTAGATTTTATACCGTGGGAGGTTAGATTTTATACCGTTAGCATTGGTATAGGAGTGGATGAGGCTAGGATATATATATAATATATATTTATGCCTCTTTGGAGTCTCCCTTAGCTCTTGGGTTGTTTAGATAGTCTTGCATATCTTATTTTTATATATTTGTGGGATTTCTGTTTTCACTTGCCCCTTTCATCTTAGCAATAAACATATTTTTAAAAGCCTAATCAGACTGGGGGTATATTTACCACTTGGGATTTGCCATTATTGGATCATTAAAGTCCTGTCACCAGTGTGAGTCATTTTCTCTGAGACATTTTATCCTATGTTCTAGAGCAGGGGTGAGCAATTATCAACCAGATGTTATGGACTACATCTCCCATAATGCTCTTTCAGCCATAATGCTGGCAATGCATCATGGGAGATGTAGTCCATAACATCTGGAAGGCCGATTGTTGCCCACCCCTGTTCTAGGGGATCTGGACAAATGGGTATATTTGTCCAGTAGTGGCATATTTTCAGCTAGTGATGTATATATCTGGGTCTCGTGGTAATTGCCTTTACCTGGTAATTCAGAGAACCAGTTCAATCCCTCATTGGAATATTTAAGTGGCAGCATATCTTTGTTCTATGTAACATACATATTTTATTGCTGATTCTTATGTCCCCAGTATGTTTATTTCATACTTGCATCTTTTATGTACATGGGTTCCATAACTGATCTCTCTGAGTGAGGAGATTTTTAGCATGTTGCAAGTGTGTGTTAACAATTATACACAGATCTGGTGATATTGCTGTATATAGTATATATCACATATATAAATGTGTTTTTATTTATATGTACCATTTAATTTCTAACCTTATAAATCTGCTCGCCATGCCGTGTATTTAGTTCTGCTCTACAGTGTCATTCTTATAGTGATATTCACTAGAGTTATGTGTTTTAGTCCTCTTTTTTTTTTTCAGATGCTGACACAGATGGGGTTTGAAGCAGTGTGTGTATAGGGACTTATTCTATATAATTCTCCCTCTGGCTGTATTGTGTACTTATCTTTTAGCTGATATGGGTTATCCCAGTGGGTGAGGTTTACTCACTTTATCAGTGTAGGGTTTTGCAGTTTATTCATTATGAGAATCGTTCTGTTGTCTCTAGAATTCTCTAGACAAGTAAATCTGCATGGCACTGAGAAAAGCTATTGATGTCATTTTTTCTCCAGACTTAAAGGGACACTCAATCAAACTTAAACTTTCATTATCCAGATAGAGCATGCCATTTTAAACAACTTTCCAATTTACTTCCATTAACAAAATGTGCACATCCTTTTTATATTTAAAAGTTTTGAGTCACCAGCTCCTACTGAGCATGTGCAAGAATAAGTGTTTATGCATTTGTGAATGGCTGATGGCTGTCACATGGTATGTGTATGCATTTGTGAATGGCTGATGGCTGTCACATGGTACAGGGGGAGTGGAAAAAGACACAACTTTTAAATTGTCAGAAAAAAAATCTACTACTCATTTGAAGTTCAGACTAAGTGCTATTGCATTGTCTTATCTTGCATTTGTTAATTATGCAAATCTACTGTGTTGACTGGTCCTTTAAAGGGACAGTCTACCATAGAATTGTTGTTTTAAAAGATAGATAATCCTTTTATTACCCATTCCCCAGTTTTGCATAACCAACACAGTTATATTAATACACTTTTTACTTCTGTGATTACCTTGTATCTAGGAACCTTCTTCCAGCCCCCTGATCACATGACTGTGACTGTTTATCATCTATTGTCTTGCAGTTAGCATTGTGTTGTGCTAGATATTAAATAACCCCCTGTGCCTGAACACAGTGTTATCTATATGGCCCATATTTAAAAAGCATGTGATAAGAGGCAGCCTCAAGGGCTTAGCAATTAGCAAATAATACCAAGAGAAAAAAGCAAATTTGATGATAAAAGTAAATTGGAAAGTTGATTAAAATTAAAAGTCCTATCTGAATAATGAAAGTTTAATTTTGACTAGACTGTCCCTTTAAGATCAGGGTTAAAACTCAATGTATTAGTTTTTTTCCTGTTCAGCAGGGATTCCCTGATAAAGCTGATATAGTAACACTATAGGTGTTACCCCTTTTTTGTGTTGTGTTTATTTCTGGGCAATAGTACATTTATTTCCCCTATGGGAATAATTCATATGTTGTATGTGTACTGTGTGTGTACTGTGTGTGTACTGTGTGTGTACGTACTGTGTGTGTACTGTGTGTGTACTTTGTGTGTACTGTATGTGTACTTTGTGTGTTCTCTGTGTGCTTTGTGTGTG
Source organism: Bombina bombina (assembly GCF_027579735.1). Classification (NCBI taxonomy): domain Eukaryota; kingdom Metazoa; phylum Chordata; class Amphibia; order Anura; family Bombinatoridae; genus Bombina; species Bombina bombina. The sequence goes on from NC_069501.1 coordinate 9,455,031, forward strand.
CTTTGTGTGTGCTTTGTGTGTTCTTTATGTGTACTTTATGTGTACTTTATGTGTACTTTATGTGTACTTTATGTGTACTTTATGTGTACTTTATGTGTACTTTATGTGTACTTTATGTGTACTTTATGTGTACTTTATGTGTACTTTGTGTACTTTGTGTGTACTTTGTGTGTTCTTTATGTGTTCTTTATGTGTACTTTGTGTACTGTATGTGTTCTTTATGTGTACTGTATGTGTTCTTTGTGTGTTCTTTATGTGTACTTTGTGTACTGTATGTGTTCTTTATGTGTACTGTATGTGTTCTTTGTGTGTTCTTTATGTGTACTGTATTTTTTCTTTGTGTGTTCTTTGTGTGTACTGTATGTGTACTTTGTGTGTTCTCTGTGTGCACTTTGTGTTCTTTGTGTGTTCTTTGTGTGTACTTTGTGTGTACTTTGTGTTCTTTGTGTTCTTTATGTGTACTTTGTGTTCTTTATGTGTACTTTGTGTTCTTTATGTGTACTTTGTGTTCTTTATGTGTACTTTGTGTTCTTTATGTGTACTTCGCGTGTTCTTCGTGTGTTCTTCGTGTGTTCTTCGTGTGTTCTTCGTGTGTTCTTCGTGTGTTCTTCGTGTGTTCTTCGTGTGTTCTTTGTGTGTTCTTTGTGTGTTCTTTATGTGTACTATGTGTACTTTATGTGCTATTTGTGTGTTCTTTGTGTGTACTTTGTTTGTACTTTGTGTGTTCTTTGTGTTATTTATGTGTACTTTATGTGTACTTTGCAGACATCTGGTGTCTTTGGCGTTTTTAAAACTCCCTGACAGTTTTTGGTCTATCTATTATGAATATATTCAGGATAACCGGCTCCTTGTATGTGCAATGAAGAGAACTTCACCTGTTTCTTATATAAAAACAGTTTTATTTTTCACAACACGTTTCATCCCCATGCCGTTCTTGATATTTCTCTGCCTTCTTTTTTCTTTAGTAAGAGGAGCGGCGCCATTTTGGGCTATTCTTAGCAAGCGCTCTGATTTTCATGTAGCCCCGCCTTGGCTTTGGTTGTGATCGGAGCGGCGATCTTTTGTGTTTGTGTCTGAGTCGACTCCGTTACAGAGTCAGTTTAGACACAGGTTTTCTTGTGCAGTTCCATAAGTTGTTTCCGATGTTTAGAGTTAGTCACACATTCTTAAGAGGTGTTTACTCTAATGTATTGTTGTAGTACGGTCCGTTTTGGAGAGTTTACTTGCACTAAGTTGTTAATCCTTTTTTAGGTATCCTCCTGTAGTTAGTGGATAAACAGCCAGGGTGGATTTTATTTTTCTTAGGCTAAAATTAATGCAGGGCATATTTATGTATATGCTAAGTTTTGTTCAGGGATCTGTTTCCAAGAAGAGGTATTTTCTTGTCCCATATATATTTTTTCAACAATACAGTTTTTCTAATACTCTGCAAGTTTTAACTATAAGTATATATTTTATTAGTGCTACAGGAATATGCTTTTCAGGGCTTTTTATACTGGGTGGGGGAATTTTAAAAGTTAATTCTCCCTGAGTCTCATGTCTCCCAGGATGATGCTGTTCAGGCGATGCCACAGCTTCTCCTTAATTGTCCCTAGCCTATATGGCGTCACATGCAGTGCTCTGTGGTTCCTCTCTTTCTCCTGGAGGAGTGTTTTTGCTTAGAAGTTTGCAGCTCAGGTATCTTTTGTGATATCTGCAGCTTTCTGTTTTTTCATACATACAGGGAAAATGCAAGAGGACGTTTGCTTTTTCAGATAGTAAGGTTTCTGCTCATTTTATAATTCATATCGCCTCCTCTTTTAGACTGGTGACGAGGTTCCGCTGGTGGTTCCTGGTGGGAATTTCAGTTTTGAGCGGTATTTCTTCTGTTAAGTGTGATCAGTCCACGGGTCATCATTACTTGTGGGATATTAACTGCTCCCCTACAGGAAGTGCAAGAGGATTCACCCAGCAGAGTTGCTATATAGCTCCTCCCCTCTATGTCACCCCCAGTCATTCTCTTGCACCCAACGACTAGATAGGATGTGTGAGAGGACTATGGTGATATATTTAGTTTTTATATCTTCAATCAAAAGTTTGTTATTTTATAATAGCACCGGAGTGTGTTATTCCTTCTCTGGTAGAATTTGAAGAAGAATCTACCTGAGTTTTTCTATGATTTTAGCCGGAGTAGTTAAGATCATATTGCTGTTTCTCGGCCATCTGAGGAGAGGTAAACTTCAGATCAGGGGACAGCGGGCAGATTAATCTGCAAAGAGGTATGTAGCAGTTTATTATTTTCTGACATGGAATTGATGAGAAAATCCTGCCATACCGTTATAATGTAAACTCAGCCTTGAATGCAGTAGATGTAGCTGATATCAGGCTGTCATGTATGTATATTTTACACTTCAGTTTTCTGGGAAATGGTACTTCTCTGGCTTTTAAACTGTATACATAGACTTAACCTATTTTGCAGGGACTTGCAATAGGTTTTAAATGACAATTAATTATTGAGGTAAAACGTTTTTTTGCTGGCATGTAAAAACATTTTTTTCTCTGAGGTACTGGGTGAAAAAATGTTTTGGGCACTTTTTTTCCACTTGGCAATAGTTTTGATTTAAATTAGAGCAGTTCACTGATCCCTCTCACTGTTATGTGTGTGGGGGAGGGGCCATTTTGGTGCTTTCACTATGCATCAGAAAAACTCAGTCAGAGGTTCATTTTCTTCCTGCATGATCCGGTTCATCTCTACAGAGTTCATGGATCTCAAGAGTCTTTTTTGAGGGAAGTAATCATTCACAGCAGAGCTGTGCTGATTGTATTGACTGTGATATAAAAAACGTTTATTTGTGTATTTTTTTCTGCTGCCTGGGTTAGTTATCATTTGCTGAGGGGAACAATCCTTTGCTAAAACTGTATATTCTGACAAAGATTGATGCTATAACTTAATTATTTTATCTGTTATAATATTTTCTGTGCTTCTTAAAGGCACAGTTCGTTTTCATATTATTTGTAAATTACTTTGAAAAGTATTTCCAAGTTGCTGTTTATTTGCTAGTGTGTTAAACATGTCTGATTCAGAGGAATATCTCTGTGCTATATGTGTTAATGCCAAAGTGGAGCCCAATAGAAATTTATGTACTAAATGTATTGATGCTACTTTAAAAAATAGTCAATCTGTACAAATTGAACATATTTCACCAAACAACGAGGGGAGAGTTATGCCGACTAACTCGCCTCACGTGTCAGTACCTGCATCTCCCGCTCAGGAGGTGCGTGATATTGTAGCGCCGAGTGCATCTGGGCGGCCATTACAAATCACATTACAAGATATGGCTACTGTTATGACTGAAGTTTTGGCTAAACTACCAGAACTAAGAGGTAAACGTGATCACTCTGGGATGAGAACAGAGTGCGCTGATAATGCAAGGGCCATGTCTGATACTGCGTCACAGTTTGCAGAACGTGAAGACGGAGAGCTTCATTCTGTGGGTGACGGTTCTGATCCAAATAAACTGGACTCAGACATTTCAAATTTTAAATTTAAGCTTGAGAACCTCCGTGTGTTACTAGGGGAGGTATTAGCGGCTCTGAATGATTGTAACACAGTTGCAATCCCAGAAAAAATGTGTAGGTTGGATAAATATTTTGCGGTACCGACGAGTACTGACGTTTTTCCTATACCTAAGAGACTTACTGACATTGTTACTAAGGAGTGGGATAGACCCGGTGTGCCTTTCTCACCCCCTCCTATATTCAGAAAAATGTTTCCAATAGACGCCGCCACACGGGACTTATGGCAAATGGTCCCTAAGGTGGAGGGAGCAGTTTCTACTTTAGCTAAGCGTACCACTATCCCAGTGGAGGATAGCTGTGCTTTTTCAGATCCAATGGATAAAAAATTAGAGGGTTACCTTAAGAAAATGTTTGTTCAACAAGGGTTTATATTGCAACCTCTTGCATGTATTGCGCCTGTCACGGCTGCAGCAGCATTTTGGTTTGAGTCTCTGGAAGAGACACTTCAATCATCCACACTAGATGACATCACACACAAACTTAAATTCCTTAAGTTAGCTAATTCATTTATTTCAGATGCCGTAGTACATTTAACTAAACTTGCGGCTAAAAATTCAGGATTCGCCATTCAGGCACGCAGAGCTCTGTGGCTAAAATCCTGGTCAGCTGATGTTACGTCTAAATCTAAATTGCTTAATATTCCTTTCAAAGGGCAGACCTTATTCGGGCCCGGCTTGAAAGAGATTATTGATGACATTACAGGAGGTAAAGGTCATGCCCTGCCTCAGGACAAGGCCAAAGCCAAGGCTAGACAGTCCAATTTTCGTTCCTTTCGTAATTTCAAAGCAGGAGCAGCATCAACTTCCTCTGCACCAAAACAGGAAGGAGCTGTTGCTCGCTACAGACAAGGCTGGAAACCTAACCAGTCCTGGAACAGGGGCAAACAGGCCAGAAAACCTGCTGCTGCCCCTAAGACAGCATGAATTGAGGGCCCCCGATCCGGGACCGGATCTAGTGGGGGGCAGACTTTCCCTCTTCGCCCAGGCTTGGGCAAGAGATGTTCAGGATCCCTGGGCGTTAGAGATCATATCTCAGGGATACCTTCTGGACTTCAAATCCTCTCCCCCAAGAGGGAGATTTCATCTGTCAAGGTTGTCAACAAACCTAACAAAGAAGGAAGCGTTTCTACGCTGCGTACAAGATCTTTTATTAATGGGAGTGATCCATCCAGTTCCGCGGTTGGAACAAGGACAAGGGTTTTACTCAAATCTGTTTGTAGTTCCCAAAAAGAGGGAACCTTCAGGCCAATCTTGGATTTAAAGATCCTAAACAAATTCCTAAGAGTTCCATCGTTCAAGATGGAAACTATTCGAACAATTTTGCCCATGATCCAAGAGGGTCAGTACTTGACCACAGTGGATTTAAAGGATGCTTACCTTCACATACCGATTCACAGAAGTCATTACCGGTATCTAAGGTTTGCCTTTTTAGACAGGCATTACCAGTTTGTAGCTCTTCCATTCGGACTGGCTACGGCTCCAAGAATCTTCACAAAGGTTCTGGGCACTCTTCTGGCGGTACTAAGACCGCGAGGAATTTCAGTAGCTCCGTACTTAGACGACATACTGATACAAGCTTCAAGCTTTCAAACTGCCAAATCTCATACAGAGATAGTACTGGCATTTCTAAGGTCGCATGGATGGAAAGTGAACGAAGAGAAAAGTTCTCTCTTTCCACTCACAAGAGTTCCCTTCCTGGGGACTCTGATAGATTCTGTAGAAATGAAGATTTACCTGACAGAGGACAGGTTAACAAAACTTCAAAATGCATGCCGTGTCCTTCATTCCATTCAAGAGACCAGAAATTCTCTTCTATGGTGGCTTTATCGGCCACATCTGTCCAGGGGAATGCCATTCAGCAGGCCAGACTGGTCAATTGTAACAACAGACGCCAGCCTACTAGGTTGGGGCGCTGTCTGGAATTCTCTGAAGGCTCAGGGACTATGGAATCAGGAGGAGAGTCTTCTTCCAATAAACATTCTGGAATTGAGAGCAGTCCTCAATGCTCTTCTGGCTTGGCCCCAGTTAGCAACTCGGGGGTTCATCAGGTTCCAGTCGGACAACATCACGACTGTAGCTTATATCAACCATCAGGGAGGGACAAGAAGCTCCCTAGCAATGATGGAAGTATCGAAGATAATTCGCTGGGCAGAGTCTCACTCTTGCCACCTGTCTGCAATCCACATCCCGGGAGTGGAGAACTGGGAGGCAGATTTCTTAAGTCGTCAGACTTTTCATCCGGGGGAGTGGGAACTTCATCCAGAGGTCTTTGCCCAAATACTTCGACGTTGGGGCAAACCAGAGATAGATCTCATGGCGTCTCGACAGAACGCCAAGCTTCCGCGCTACGGGTCCAGATCCAGGGATCCGGGAGCGGTCCTGATAGATGCCTTGACAGCACCATGGACCTTCAGGATGGCTTATGTGTTTCCACCTTTCCCGATGCTTCCTCGATTGATTTGCCAGAATCAAACAGGAGAAAGCATCAGTGATTCTAATAGCGCCTGCATGGCCACGCAGGACTTGGTATACAGATCTGGTGGACATGTCATTCTGTCCACCTTGGTCGTTACCTCTGAAACAGGACCTTCTGATTCAGGGTCCTTTCAAACATCAAAATCTAACTTCTCTGAAGCTGACTGCTTGGAAATTGAACGCTTGATCTTATCAAAGCGTGGTTTTTCTGAGTCAGTTATTGATACCTTAATACAGGCTAGGAAGCCTGACACCAGAAAGATTTACCATAAAATATGGCGTAAATACCTATATTGGTGCGAATCCAAAGGTTACTCTTGGAATAAGGTTAGGATTCCTAGGATATTGTCTTTTCTACAAGAAGGTTTAGAAAAGGGGTTATCCGCTAGTTCCTTAAAGGGACAGATCTCAGCTCTGTCCATTCTGTTACACAAGCGTCTGTCAGAAGTTCCAGACGTTCAGGCTTTTTGTCAGGCTTTGGCCAGGATTAAACCTGTGTTTAAAGCTGTGGCTCCACCATGGAGTTTAAACCTTGTTCTTAACGTTTTACAGGGTGTTCCGTTTGAACCCCTTCATTCCATTGATATAAAGTTGTTATCTTGGAAAGTTCTATTTTTAATGGCTATTTCCTCGGCTCGAAGAGTCTCTGAGTTATCAGCCTTACATTGTGATTCTCCTTATTTGATTTTTCACTCGGATAAGGTAGTTCTGCGTACTAAGCCTGGGTTCTTACCTAAGGTAGTCACTAACAGGAATATCAATCAGGAGATTGTTGTTCCATCCTTGTGCCCAAATCCTTCTTCGAGGAAGGAACGTCTTTTGCACAATCTGGATGTAGTTCGTGCCCTTAAATTTTATTTACAGGCAACTAAAGATTTTCGACAAACGTCTTCCCTGTTTGTCGTTTACTCTGGTCAGAGGAGAGGTCAAAAAGCTTCTGCTACCTCTCTCTCTTTTTGGCTTCGTAGCATAATTCGTTTAGCTTATGAGACTGCTGGACAGCAGCCTCCTGAAAGAATTACAGCTCATTCCACTAGAGCTGTGGCTTCCACTTGGGCCTTTAAGAATGAGGCCTCTGTTGAACAGATTTGCAAGGCTGCAACTTGGTCTTCGCTTCATACTTTTTCCAAATTTTACAAATTTGACACTTTTGCTTCCTCGGAGGCTATTTTTGGGAGAAAGGTTCTTCAGGCAGTGGTTCCTTCTGTATAAAGAGCCTGCCTATCCCTCCCGTCATCCGTGTACTTTTGCTTTGGTATTGGTATCCCACAAGTAATGATGACCCGTGGACTGATCACACTTAACAGAAGAAAACATAATTTATGCTTACCTGATAAATTCCTTTCTTCTGTAGTGTGATCAGTCCACGGCCCGCCCTGTTTTTTAAGGCAGGTAAATATTTTTTAAATTATACTCCAGTCACCACTACACCCTTGGCTTCTCCTTTCTCGTTGGTCCTTGGTCGAATGACTGGAGGTGACGTAGAGGGGAGGAGCTATATAGCAACTCTGCTGGGTGAATCCTCTTGCACTTCCTGTAGGGGAGCAGTTAATATCCCACAAGTAATGATGACCCGTGGACTGATCACACTACAGAAGAAAGGAATTTATCAGGTAAGCATAAATTATGTTATTTCCGTGGGTTACTTCAGATGTATGCTTGCACACCTTGTGTACTGTTAAAGGAGGTTTTAGCTACTTGGACGACACCGATACTCCTGTTGTTGTCTCTTTTGGAAGTTTGGTAAACTTTATCAGTTTCTATGATTTTCCTTCCTAGGTGGAAGTGTTTCTAGTCGTGCTATGGAGATTCCTCAGGAATAGGAGGTTCTGGGGATTCCTTTTCCTCTGTCTTCTGTCCTTTAAAGGATTTTTCTGTAACTGACTCCCTTTAAAAGCATGGTGCAATTCGTAGAAGCTTTTCTCCTGGGGCCAGAGAGCCTAGACCCCTATGGAGGGTAGTTGCTCCTTTTGGATCCTTAGATAAAAGGTCAGATAGCTCAGCATGCTAGTGCACTGTGGCTGAGCTCCGTAGCAGCCAAAGGGTTTCAGGTTTGATCCCCGGTGAGATCCCCTCAGCGTTTCATCCTTCCGAGGTCGAAGAAATGAGCAGCGCCTTGAGATCCTTACGGGGGATTAGGCGGCGGCGCGCCTTACAAGTTCTTTCAGAGCAATGCATTGTCGTCCTATACTTGCTGTGCTAGCCCGCTGGTGGCAGTTATAGCTTAGTGGTTAGCAAGCCTGGCTTGAAGGCTCATGGTTCAGAGATCAAGCCCGGTCATGGGCCTTTGTGTCCTTCTTTCAATACTTAACAAAGCAGCATATCTTTTAAAGCATTGTGGCTGATTCTTGGTCAGAGGAGGAACCTACCTGTTCAGCCTAGGTTTATTGCTCTGCAATGGCAGTTTTTTTTTTTTTGTTTTTTTAGGTTTCTGCAATTCCACCCTTCTGGTTTTTCCTTTCAAGGATGAGACCATTGTTGGATTTGGTCTGGCAGAATTATCTTTCTACCACAGGTCAAGAGTGGGACTAATGGAAAGTTTTTTTTCTTTTCCTTTTTCTGCAGGATTTGTCAGGTCTTGGTATCCAACTAATCTTAGTTTAATCTAAGATTTTCTTCCGTAGGCAGACTTTTCCTTCAAGAGTATCTGCTGTCCAGTTTTTATAAGAAGTTTTCCTTAGCCTGGGTTCAAGATCTTCATCTCTGGGAGTGATTGTTCCAGTCTGGGAACGAGTTCTAGGTTTTTCGTCAAGTTCTCTCAGGTTCTGACCTTTGAAGTAGTATCTATTTTCCTGGATTCAGGAAGGGTCTGTTCATAGCGAACATAGACATGAAGGATATGTATTGTTTGTTCCCAGGATCGGTATCCTCAAGTTTCTGAGTTTTTTGTTATCCTAGAAGGACTTTTAGGTGTCGGAATATTGCTAGGGGGATTTTGGATTATATATGATCAGTTGTCTTTCTTCCTTTGAGCAGTTTCTTTTTCAAGAGATTTTGTCCAGTCTTCTTTCCTAGGCTTGGGAAATGATTATGGGGAAGAGTTCCTTTGTTCCATCTGCATGGGTGTTTTGTGGGGACTTTCATAGCTGCTTTATCTAGTAGAAGTTTTCTTTCTGGGTCTCCCTGCTGTCTTTTGTCCGGCCATCAGCAATCTCTGGTAGTTCGGTAGGTAGCTTATTAGTTTTGTATTCCGAAGGGATTTGGTCTGATGAGTTCTGTAGATATCATTCCCTTTGCTATTTTATCTAATATGAAGATTGTTAGGATCTGTTTCAGTGGATAGATCTAGATCAGTAGATAATAGTCTCCCTCCGGTACTGGTTTTCAGGAGTACTTGTCAGAGCGTGCTTCTGGAAACATTTCTGGGAGGTATGGGGATTTTGGAAGTGTCTGCGTTCCTCTTTTACAGTTGAGGGCGAGTTGTTTTACTCTGCTGGTTTGGCCTCAGTTGTCATTAAATTGACATTTTCGTCTCTTTGACTTACATCATCTACTAGGGTGGAACTCAGTGTTCCTTAGTCTTGTAAGATGTGGTTTGTGGTTCAGTAGCATCTCACAATAGCTGTCTGTTTTCCTCTCTTTAGGGGTGAATAATTGGATTTTTGATCAGACAGATTTTTCACTCTGGGGAGTGGTTCTCCGTCTGGAGGTGTTTTTCAGGTAAACCCTAAAAATGGGGGGTTCTGGAGTTGGCTTCTGTCATTTCGGCAGACTGCCAAGCTTATGTGGTTAGGTTCATGATCAAGTGTCGTAGACCGCCTTGATAAATGTTCTGGTGGTAATTAGTCTTGCATAACTATTCCTATCCTTTCACAAGTTATTTTTTTTTTTTTTTGGTTTTTTTTTGTGTTTTTTTTTAAATTTTATTTTTATTGTCAGTGCAAATAATACATACACAATAAATGTTTAAACAGAAAAGTGAGCCTTGCAAGGCTGTCATATCTCCCATGCTAGGTTACAATTGAGGGGACTGGATAATCAAAACAAACTTATACATAAACTTCAAAAGATACTAGAATCCATTTCTACTTGTTGCCCACAACTAATATTCACAATCCTCTCCAGTTTATACTTATACAACCTTGACTGGATCCTCCGTCTGCTTACATTCTTTTAATCCAACAAACACATAAACATAAAATACATTTGAGGAGAGAGAAGAAAAAAAAAATATATATATATATATATATAATCCTCTCCCCCTCTGCGCCCCTCCGGCCCCCCACCCGCTCCGGTCCCCATCCTCTCAATTCGTACCTAGCCTAATCATGGCTAGGAAATTCATTTCTGGCAACCGCGTTAGTCAGAGTTTCTGAATTCCTAAAAGGATATATTAACCGTACTTGTACTTCTTCGGAGAATGATTGAATAAACTTTTTCCATTTTCTAAAGAAACGTTTAATTTGCGATTCGGAATTAACTGAAGTGTCATATTGTTCCACTATCAATTGTCCCTTAATCTTATTAATACATTCTAACAAATTGGGACATTTTTTGGCTTTCCAATATTTCAATATTAATGATCTCCCTACTAGTATTACCGTATTCACAAAGCTAGAGTTTACTTGTGAATTAGGGGTTTGAAACATAAACAAAATATCATCTTTATCTAATTTAATCTCTTTCTTATTAATTTTGTTCAACCAGTAATTCAACTTACCCCAGAATTTTTGAATTTTTGGGCATATCCACAAGCAATGAACTAGGTCTGCTAGTGGCAAGCTGCATTTGCAGCATTTATTTTCCCATTTTGCTTTTACAGCTGGAGTAATATATGCCTTATTTACTACTTTAATATGAGATTCTCTCCATCCCATAGACAAAGTTGCTTTTTCTACCATGTCAAAGCTCTTTTGTAGCTTCTCCACTGACCGACCCCAACTCGCTGCCAATGCCCCTATTCTTGTTATCTCCTGAAACTTTGTAATAGTTTTATAAAAGAAAGATATAGAGTGGGTTCCTTGACTATACAGATTTATAACCATTTTAATCCGTCCACCCCAATTATCTTCTTTAAAATCTTTATTTAGTTCCTGAAAGAAGTGCCGCACTTGCAGGTAGGCAAAAAAACTCCTTTATTAGGGATTTAAAATTCTCTTTTGAGTTCTTGAAATGTTCTACATCCTCTTGTTTCTTTATCTCTTAATTGATACACGGAGGTCAAACCCTTGATTTTCCATCTATGGAAGATTTTAGATTCTATTGCCGGTATAAACTTAGGATTCCCCGTTATTGTCAAATATTCTGAATATTCAGAGTTTATTCGCAGAATTTTCAGAAGTTTATGCCATGCCAGAATTACATTCTTTATCACGGTAATTTTTTTAACCTTATCTGGTAATTCCCCTTTACAATGTATTAGTGCTTTTAACTTATATGGGGCCACTAAATGTTCTTCTAATTCTGTTGTGGCATAATAATTTGCCTCCGTTAACCATTCAAGTCCGAATTTCCCCATACATATTAGGTTATATAATTCAAAATCTGGGAGCGACAAACCTCCCCCTGTTTTAAGCAGGGTCAGATTATGTAAAGCCATTGCCTTGCATTTCTTCCCCCATAAAAACTTTAAGCAGTCCCGTCTAAACAATATAAGATCTTTGCGCTTAATAAATATGGGTAAATTTTGTAGGAGGTATGGAATTTTGGGCAATAAGACCATTTTAATTAAATTAATTTTGCCAGACAAAGTCAGTGGAAAATTGGACCAATTTGACAAATCTTTGGACATTTTTGTCCATATTTGGGAATAGTTGGATATATACCATTTCTCTGAATCCCTGGTCAATACAATGCCCAAATACTTCAACTTTCCATTTGCTTCTTTAAATGGGGAATTCTTATAACTGTTTTTATGTTTCTGCAGCCATAAGATCTCTGATTTATTAAATAACTTTATATCCTGCAAACATACCAACATTTTCTAATATCTGGATTAATACTGGGATATTTCTGTTAGTATCTTTTATGAAAACTAGCAAATCTTCTGCATATAATAATAATGTAGTTCTTCTCCCCCCCAATCAAAAACCCTCGATTTCCTTCCTTAAATATACAGCTAATGGTTCAATAGCTAGGTTGAACAAGTAAGGGGAGAGTGGACATCCTTGTCTGGTTCCCTTTTGAAGTATAAGATTTGGTGTTATGCTACCATTTATTAGAATACTAGCCCGGGGTTCTTTATAGATCATCTGTACCAATCTGAGGAAAGGGCCTGAAATTCCAAATTTCCCAATTGTCGTGAATAAATGATCCCATGTAATCATATCGAAAGCCTTTTCAGCGTCAATAGATGTAATTGCCATGTCTGTTTCCCAGATTCACTTTTTTTGGTTTTTCCTTGGTTCCAATATGACTCGATTATTAATTGCAATTTCCTCAGATTGGTTGTTGAACTTCCATTTGGCATAAAGCCTACTTGGTCTTTGTGAATTAATGGCACTATCGCCTTTTTTAATCTTTGAGAAATCACATTCGTAAGTAATTTATAATCATTATTTAATAATGAGATGGGTCTATATGACCCCATATCTTCCGGGTTCTTGTCTTTTTTAAGAATAAACGAGATTATTTTATAGAATACTATCGGGATCTGATCAGAGCCAGGTGCATTACTTGATGCCGTATTCCGGATAGCTTTCTTTATCTCTTCTTGTGTTAATGGCTTATTTAATTCTTCTAAGTCTTCTCTGCCTACCTTAGGTAGTCTGATTTTCTCCCAGAATTCTGCCTTCGCTTCCAAATTTATATTATCTGCTGTATAAATTTTTTGGAAATATTTATATATGCTGTCATTTATTTCTTCATTATTTGTCACTCTCTCCGTTCCCTTGCTAATGGCTTCTATAACTCGTTTTTTCTTCCTGATTTTAACCAAATTTGCTAGAAATTTTCCTGATCTCCCAGTGTGTCTATAAAAAAAAAGGCCCTCATTCTGATATCCTCCTGTTTTAATTTTTGCATCAAGAAAATTTCTCTTACTTGTCTGGCTTTCATGTATTTATCCCACAATTCATCTGACCTATCACTTAAAAATGTGTTATAACAATTACGCACCTGCCCAGCTAGCTGCAAGTCTTTCTGTTGTGTTATTTGTTTATTTCTAACTAGATAGGCCTTTATTTCACCTCTAATAAATGCTTTAAACGCTTCCCAGAATATTTCATATTTAGTTTATCCAAAGTTGGATACATTACCATATTTAAGTCGCCTCCCAGAATTATATTTTCCACCCCAAAATTCATTAATTTAACTTGAAGTTTATTCCAAAAACTTTTATCTAAATTATTTTCCCATATATATTACACAGAATAAGCAATCTTTCCTGAACTTCAATACACAAAATTATAAATCTCCCTTCCACATCTAACTCTTTTGCCACAATTTTGTAATCCAACTGATATCGCCACTCCTCTTTTCCTTGCTATACATGGAGTTGCGAGCACCTCCCCAACCCAACCTACTTGCAATTGACCAATTTCTTGTTCTTTTAAACGGGTTTCTTGTAACATAACTATGTCTGCTGAGTGTTTTATACATTGCTTCAAAATATTCTTTCTTTTCCATGGGGAGGATATCCCGCCCACATTCCATGATATACATTTTAATTGTTCAACCATTTAATGAATCAAGTATTTCGATCCACAAGAACAACAAGGGGCAGGGGAGCGCAGAAAAAGAAGAGAAAAAACAAACAAAAAAAAAAAAAAAAAAAAAAACACCTTTATACATATCACATAAAAAGAGCGTATGGAGGAAAACACCCCCATGCATCTCTTGCACATCAGATTGATCGTATTTCAAATAAAAACTGATATAAACCACACCTCTTGAGGGAATTACCCTCCTAAACCTTTGGCATATTGCCTTAGTCTTATCTTGAGCCTCCATATCTCATATTTAAATTAGTAACTCATCGTACTATTTATTTCGAACCATGCCCTACGCATTCTGTTTTGTACACAAAAATGCTTTAGCTTCCTCATAGTTGTTCAGCACAATGTTTCCTTGCTCACTGAAGATTTTAATTTTGGCCGGGTATATAATTGTAGCTTTAAAACCTATTTTGATTAGATTTGTGCATATAGGTACCATTTCTTTCCTTTTTCTGGAGGTTTCTATTGAAAAATCCTGAAAAAGTAGTATATTCTGTTCTCCAATGGCTAATGGTAATTTTTTTTGTAATGACTCATGATATTAACTTTATCTTGATGGTTCAAGTATTTAACAATAATTGGCCTATTTCTAATCTTACCATCTGCAAGGGTTCTAACATTACCTACCCTATGTGCTCTTTCTACTTGTAACCCCTTTGGCGGAATTTGCATACCTATGGATAAGGGCAGTTTAACTGCTGTAACCTGAATTAAGTCCTGGAATTCTACTGATTCTGGTAGCCCTATAATTCTAATATTATTGCGCCTTGCGCGATCTTCTAATTCCTACACTTTGTTCTGTAATACATGTATCTGACTGGTCTGTTCTTTGATTCTTGCCTCATGCTGCTATCTTCAATATCTGATACTCTGTTTTCTACCTCCACCAATCTCTCTGAGAACTCTTTTACTTCTGATCTTAGCTCTGAAATATCTTTTTTGACCTGGTGAAATTGTGGTAGCATGATATCTGAGAGTTGTTTTACCAAATCCTGAGACTCTATTGTTTGCATATTTGGACTTATTGTTTCCACCATACTTCCATTAGCTGTATCTAGACTGTTCCATTTCATTTTTTTCTTATCTTTCCCTTTGGGTGGCATTGCCGGTGATTTATTTTTAATAGTGACAAATTTTTCCATAAGTCTATATTTTGGACTGTGAAGTAAATTGCGGGCCTCTACTGGCCGTGTGTGAAAAACACAAGACGAAGGGAAAGGGATTAATAAACTATAAGGGGATAATCCCTACGTGTACGCTAGTGATTTCTTGTGCAATATAAGTCTAAATGGCAACACCCCACTTATAACCAGAACAGTTAAACTTATTGATCCTTAAAACCTTTCCTTAGATACAAGAATACACTATAGTTAGCAGCTATGGCTTATTAAGTAAACCTTTATCAAGACTGCCTGAGATTCAGCAACTGGTATTTACAGCGTATAATGCCTGCAGTATCTTATTTTGCCCTTCTAATATCTCTACAAGCAGAGCAAAGAACTCTTATTGTTATCCCAGCTGACGTATTACTTTGTCATATTATCATCAGCAAAATATCTTATTCCAGAAATAGCAAATTTCCAGAAGGACCTATAACACAAATTATATCTGCATAGCTATACACATTTTTAAAGCAAACATCTCCTTAATTCCAGCTGTATTTTCACATATGAGCCTCTGAAATCTGTTTTGTTATGGAAGAAAACAGGGCCGAACTATGAAGGCCTTATTAATGAATGTCACCTTCAAGTATTTTTATAACAATTATTTTGCTTTCTAGCAGAGTTTTATGGACCATGTATCTTGGTAGTGTCCCCTTTGTGCCACTTTTAGAACACCTAGCAGCTTCTTCCAGGACACTGTATAAGATTGTCCTGTGTTAAGCGACCATTGCACCAGTTATCTCACAAAAGCAATTCATATTTTCCACAGGATTATTGCTTACTTGCTCTGCCATTACTTCTAGCAGCCAGGCTGCCCCTTTTATTGTAAATGTTAGCTCCACTTATATTAGAGCCACTTCAACTCTGTCAAACTCCTTAGCTTATACCATTTAGCCAAATAGTTCTTTATCTTCAGTTCATTTCTTCCCTTGTTTCAAGCTTCTCCTTACAATACACTGTATATATTACTGCCGATACTCTAGATGTCCAGACCAATTGGCCAACATAAAACAGAGCACACCAGGTCTTCACCCACTGTGCGGTACCTGGCTCCAAATAATGTACCCTCTATATCCTTTGGCTTGCCGGATGAGGAGCTTATATATCTCCTTCTCAAATTAAGGTTCACCTTTAGAATAGGAAACTGCCAGAACAGACAGACGATTAATTATTTGCCACAATTTTGGCTACAGGTTTTTTTGTTTATTTTTTATGAGGGGGGGACACTTATCCTAGAACAAGGAGACCACTTTTCTCTGCAGTTAGACTTAATTTTCTGTTTATAGATTCTTACCTGAGCCTTACAGGTCTATCTTCGCCCAACAAGAGAGAGAAACAAGAAGAGCACTCTGCTCCGGTTTTATTCTGAACTGTCAGTCCAATATCTCAGCTTTTTTGTACAGTTCTTGCTGCCTTATCTTCGTTCCCCCCACTCACCTTAACTTGCTTCCCTGTCTGTTACCTTGCTCCACAGTTTATTTACGTTGTTCTGGTCCTGTATTTGGATGACCTGTGCAGCCTCTCACTTCGGCTCCATTCAGTACTTCCTCCAAGAGGTGACCCAGGCAACGGGTCAAAGAAAAAAACGCCTGTTGAGTGGCGGCCGTGGTGTTCCCCACCTCACGGGTGTCAAGCGTTCCCGCTGCAAACACGGGTACCAGACACACAGAGTGCCTAAAGGTTCAGCTTGGATCGATTCCTCGGAACACTTGGGGCCTGTTACACGCTCTATCCCTGTCAGAGCGCTTGCTGCACGCTGCCACCGTGTAGCTCCTCCCCTTCCGGCTGCCGTCTCGATCACATCTACAGGAGTGCTACTGTCAAATTAGCAAACTGATTCTGGAAAAGTCATGTAGCATCCAGTCACAAGTTATTTTGTATCAGACAGGAGAGAGTTGGTTAGTCTACTAGCTCTTGCGTGGCTTTGCAGGATCTGGTATGCAGACCTGGAGGAATGGTTTCCTCTCCCTCCTTGGTGACTGTCTCTGAGGAAGGGATTCCTTCTTTCATTTTATTTGTATTTTTGTTTCTCTAAAGCTGACTGCTTAGATATTGATCGCTTAGTTGGTCTAAGCGTGGTTTTTCTGACTTGGTCTTTGAGAACATGTCAGGTGTTTTTGCCAGTTACTGGAAAGTTTTCCATAAGATTTAGCGATGGAATCCAAGGGTTTCTCTTGGAGTACGGTCAGGATTCCTGGGCGTTGTCTTTCTCCAGGAAGGCATAGAGAAGGGGTTTTTGATTAGTACCCTCAGGGGTCAGGTCTCTGCCCTATCCATTCCGCTGTACTGGCGTCCCATAGACGTGCCACATGTCCAATCCTTTTCTCAGGCCTGGGTCAGCAACAGGCCTGTTTTTTATTAGTTGCTCCATTTTGGAGTTCGTACCTTGTTCTTTTAGCCTGCTTCAGGCGTGGTTTGAGCCTATACATTCCTTAGATATTAAGATGTATCTTGAAAGGTTTTGTTTTTGCAAGAACAGTCTCTGAATTCTCGGCATTGCAGTATGTTTCCCCTTATCTTATCTTTTGTTCGAATAACGTGCTTATTGCAGGAGCAGGATACATCAGTATATAACGTGCTTATTGCAGCAGTGAGATACATCAGTATATAATGTACTTATTGCAGTAGTGAGATATATCAGTATATAATGTACTTATTGCAGGAGCAGGATACATCAGTATATAATGTACTTATTGCAGCAGTGAGATACATCAGTATATAATGTACTTATTGCAGGAGCAGGATACATCAGTATATAATGTACTTATTGCAGCAGTGAGATATATCAGTATATAACGTACTTATTGCAGCAGTGAGATACATCAGTATATAATGTGCTTATTGCAGCAGTGAGATACATCAGTATATAATGTACTTATTGCAGCAGTGAGATACATCAGTATATAACGTACTTATTGCAGCAGTGAGATACATCAGTATATAACGTGCTTATTGCAGCAGTGAGATACATCAGTATATAACGTACTTATTGCAGCAGTGAGATATATCAGTATATAACGTACTTATTGCAGCAGTGAGATACATCAGTATATAACGTGCTTATTGCAGCAGTGAGATACATCAGTATATAACGTACTTATTGCAGCAGTGAGTTACATCAGTATATAACGTGCTTATTGCAGCAGTGAGTTACATCAGTATATAACGTGTTTATTGCAGCAGTGAGATACATCAGTATATAACGTACTTATTGCAGCAGTGAGATACATCAGTATATAATGTGCTTATTGCAGCAGTGGGATACATCAGTATATAACGTGCTTATTGCAGCAGTGAGATACATCAGTATATAATGTGCTTATTGCAGCAGTGAGATACATCAGTATATAATGTACTTATTGCAGCAGTGAGATACATCAGTATATAACGTACTTATTGCAGCAGTGAGATACATCAGTATATAACGTGCTTATTGCAGCAGTGAGATACATCAGTATATAACGTGCTTATTGCAGCAGTGAGATACATCAGTATATAACGTACTTATTGCAGCAGTGAGATACATCAGTATATAACGTACTTATTGCAGCAGTGAGATACATCAGTATATAACGTACTTATTGCAGCAGTGAGATACATCAGTATATAACGTACTTATTGCAGCAGTGAGATATATCAGTATATAACGTACTTATTGCAGCAGTGAGATACATCAGTATATAACGTGCTTATTGCAGCAGTGAGATACATCAGTATATAACGTACTTATTGCAGCAGTGAGTTACATCAGTATATAACGTGCTTATTGCAGCAGTGAGTTACATCAGTATATAACGTGTTTATTGCAGCAGTGAGATACATCAGTATATAACGTGTTTATTGCAGCAGTGAGATACATCAGTATATAACGTACTTATTGCAGCAGTGAGATACATCAGTATATAACGTACTTATTGCAGCAGTGAGATACATCAGTATATAACGTACTTATTGCAGCAGTGAGATACATCAGTATATAATGTACTTATTGCAGTAGTGAGATACATCAGTATATAATGTACTTATTGCAGCAGTGAGATACATCAGTATATAACGTGCTTATTGCAGCAGTGAGATACATCAGTATATAACGTACTTATTGCAGCAGTGAGATACATCAGTATATAACGTACTTATTGCAGCAGTGAGATACATCAGTATATAATGTACTTATTGCAGAAGTGAGATACATCAGTATATAATGTACTTATTGCAGGAGCAGGATACATCAGTATATAATGTACTTATTGCAGCAGTGGGATACATCAGTATATAACGTGCTTATTGCAGCAGTGAGATACATCAGTATATAATGTACTTATTGCAGCAGTGAGATACATCAGTATATAATGTACTTATTGCAGCAGTGAGATACATCAGTATATAACGTACTTATTGCAGCAGTGAGATACATCAGTATATAACGTACTTATTGCAGCAGTGAGATACATCAGTATATAACGTACTTATTGCAGCAGTGAGATACATCAGTATATAACGTACTTATTGCAGCAGTGAGATACATCAGTATATAACGTGCTTATTGCAGCAGTGAGATACATCAGTATATAATGTGCTTATTGCAGCAGTGAGATACATCAGTATATAACGTGTTTATTGCAGCAGTGAGATACATCAGTATATAATGTACTTATTGCAGCAGTGAGATACATCAGTATATAACGTACTTATTGCAGCAGTGAGATACATCAGTATATAACGTACTTATTGCAGCAGTGAGATACATCAGTATATAACGTACTTATTGCAGCAGTGGGATACATCAGTATATAACGTGCTTATTGCAGTGGTGAGATACATCAGTATATAACGTGCTTATTGCAGCAGTGGGATACATCAGTATATAACGTACTTATTGCAGCAGTGGGATACATCAGTATATAATGTACTTATTGCAGCAGTGAGATACATCAGTATATAACGTGCTTATTGCAGCAGTGAGATACATCAGTATATAATGTACTTATTGCAGCAGTGGGATACATCAGTATATAACATGCTTATTGCAGCAGTGAGATACATCAGTATATAACGTGCTTATTGCAGCAGTGGGATACATCAGTATATAACGTACTTATTGCAGCAGTGGGATACATCAGTATATAACATACTTATTGCAGCAGTGAGATACATCAGTATATAACGTGCTTATTGCAGCAGTGAGATACATCAGTATATAACGTGCTTATTGCAGCAGTGAGATACATCAGTATATAACGTGCTTATTGCAGCAGTGGGATACATCAGTATATAATGTGCTTATTGCAGCAGTGGGATACATCAGTATATAATGTGCTTATTGCAGCAGTGAGATACATCAGTATATAACGTACTTATTGCAGCAGTGGGATACATCAGTATATAACATACTTATTGCAGCAGTGAGATACATCAGTATATAACGTACTTATTGCAGCAGTGGGATACATCAGTATATAACGTGCTTATTGCAGCAGTGGGATACATCAGTATATAACGTACTTATTGCAGCAGTGGGATACATCAGTATATAATGTACTTATTGCAGCAGTGAGATACATCAGTATATAACGTACTTATTACAGCAGTGAGATACATCAGTATATAACGTACTTATTACAGCAGTGAGATACATCAGTATATAATGTACTTATTGCAGCAGTGAGATACATCAGTATATAATGTACTTATTGCAGCAGTGAGATACATCAGTATATAACGTACTTATTGCAGCAGTGAGATACATCAGTATATAACATACTTATTACAGCAGTGGGATACATCAGTATATAACGTGCTTATTGCAGCAGTGAGATACATCAGTATATAATGTGCTTATTGCAGCAGTGAGATACATCAGTATATAATGTACTTATTGCAGCTTTGGGATACATTGGTATATAACGTACTTATTGCAGCAGTGAGATACATCCGTATATAACGTACTTATTGCAGCAGTGAGATACATCCGTATATAACGTACTTATTGCAGCAGTGAGATGCATCAGTATATAATGTACTTATTGCAGCAGTGAGATACATCAGTATATAACGTGCTTATTGCAGCAGTGGGATACATCAGTATATAACGTACTTATTGCAGCAGTGGGATACATCAGTATATAATGTACTTATTGCAGCAGTGAGATACATCAGTATATAACGTACTTATTACAGCAGTGAGATACATCAGTATATAATGTACTTATTGCAGCAGTGAGATACATCAGTATATAATGTACTTATTGCAGCAGTGAGATACATCAGTATATAACGTACTTATTGCAGCAGTGAGATACATCAGTATATAACATACTTATTACAGCAGTGGGATACATCAGTATATAACGTGCTTATTGCAGCAGTGAGATACATCAGTATATAATGTGCTTATTGCAGCAGTGAGATACATCAGTATATAATGTACTTATTGCAGCTTTGGGATACATTGGTATATAACGTACTTATTGCAGCAGTGAGATACATCCGTATATAACGTACTTATTGCAGCAGTGAGATACATCCGTATATAACGTACTTATTGCAGCAGTGAGATACATCCGTATATAACGTACTTATTGCAGCAGTGAGATACATCAGTATATAACGTGCTTATTGCAGTAGATGGTGTGATGCATCAGTATAGGGACCCTTCAGTAAATAACATGATATGCTGTGGAAAGAAGAGTGGAGACAGCGCAATCTCGATTCAAGGTAGAATTTATTAAAACATAACACGCTATTAGTAACACACTTACTAGACATAGAATAAAAATAGGCACAACAGCATGAATCTCAGAAGGTGCAGAGTGGGTCCGTATCCGTGCGTTCAGCGGTTGTGCTCTAAGCCTACTGAAACTGTTCTGTTTAAAATTCGTGGCTTCCGGCACTTCCGTACACGCTGACGTCACTCTCCTACGGATGCTTGCACTGAACAAAAGTAATCAACGCGTTTCGCTGGATGAACGCCCGACTTTGTCAAGAGTGTATTAGTTCTTGCCAAGAGATTTCCTTTATTTCAAGGAGGTCTGCAGGGGGTATTGGTTTAACCGTGATTAGGGCGAACACATAAACCACAGTTAATGATTCTGCAAGTCCATATTTGAATAGGACAAGCAATGAAATGTACAAAAGAGAAACAACATTAATATGGATATCAATACATCAGTAATTTACATAAAATCATGTTAACTTGATCTAGATTTAAAACATCTTAAAATGTAATAAATGTGCTACAATAGATACTCATATAAAACATATGTACACAATGATTAAAAACATGCTTTTCAAATACGGATATGCACATAAGTTCATCATATAATTAGTAAATGAAAGACATACTAAATTAATCACTATAATAAAAATAGGGTTCTATACTAAAAAACATACCTAATTTTAAAAACACAACCCTATAATATTGTAATAACAACGATGCATCACATAATATCGATGTATTATTAGAAAATGTACAGGCGCACTGTGCTTATCAAAGCCTATTTTGATGTTATACAAAATCTTTTGCTGGTTTTTCTTTTAGTTATTATTGATTATTTGTAGAGCGCCATTTAGTTTGACCAATGTAAATTAAATTGCATTTACAAGATAATAGATACACTGTATAAGTAGTTTGGCAATTGCTTCTGTCTCATGCTAAACTGTTCTGACACCCATTAAAGTTGAAAAAAGTATCTCCCCCCCTTAACGTATGAACACATACTACATTTATGTTTATTACATTTGAAAGTCCCTCTAGGGGCTAATAACCAGTTACATAAATATTTTTTATGTTCAATCTCACCAGGTTCAGCTGTACGTAATTTACTAGGTGCCAGATGGTTCTTTAAATTCTTATTCTTCTTAAACATAATAAATGTTTTTTCACTAACTTCATTGTGTAGAACGGGATCAGATTTAAGGATACCCCAGTGTTTGAGGATCTTTCTAATGATTGGAGCCCCCTCGTTATACTTTGTAATAAAACGGGTGTGACCCTTTTTCACTTCATTATTATTGTTTGAAGAAAGCTGATTAGTTTTTAGATTTACTAATCAAAATATTTACTCTATAACATTCTATGGCTCTATTTGACTTTTTCAAGGGTTTCCCTATCCTTTCTTTTGAAATGTCTCATCTAAAATGGATGCTTCTTTGTTAAAATCTAAAATATTGGTGCAGTTGCCGCTAATGCGTATATATACCGACTCACTGGTATGTTCTCTTTCCAGCTTTTCAAATGTGCGCTATCTGCATTTATAAAGCTATTTCTATCCACTAATTTTCTAAAATTACAAACAATAACCTTATTATTTGCATCAATCAGAAGTTGTATATCCAAAAATTCTATACTCGTACTAGAATTACTGCCACTACATTTTAAATTAAAATTATTGTTAATATACTCCGTAAAGCTATCAAGAGTCTCCTCTGGGCCCTTCCAAAGTATAACAACAACATCATCAATGTATCTAAAGTATTTAATAAGATTGTTCTTAAAGGGATTGTTGTTCCAAATACATTTTTGTTAAAAATTATCCACAAAAAGATTTGCATAAGAAGGGGCAAAGGTGGTGCCCATCGCAGTCCCCTTTAACTGCAAATAAAATTTAATTTTCAAAGTAATTGTGAGATAAAATGAACAAAATCGAGGATAAATTTAAGATGGTTATCAGGGATGTCATACCATTTAAATGCTACTTCAATTGCTTCCAAACCTTTACCATGGGGAATAACTGTGTATAGTGATGTGATGAAGCAGTTTTACGTACTTGAACAAGTTGATGCCATTTTGAGTACCGAGTGTAGTATGTAGATCATCTCTGTGAGTACAGGTTTATTGCACTATGTCATATTGTGCTGCGTGATGGATTAAACGTTTTATAGAAGGGGACAAGGCAAAGCCTGGGATGTTCCCACTTCCCAATACTTAGTTTGTTGTGTAAGAACAACAATAAATCATACTTTTTTTAAATAAATGAATAAACAACCTTGCATGATTCCATCATATACTGAGGATTTTACCCCTAAAGTCATTATACTGGTACCCTGTAAATACCACTTTTAGCTGCTGAAGTCCTGTGCACATCCTCAGTATGCACTAAATGTTATAGGAACCCTATCTGCAGTATTGTACGCTCTTCATATGATGAACATGCTTAGTCTATTTATTGTGATTATTGTGTTCCAGGTTGTGTTGCATCGCCCCCGTGCTTGCAGCTAAGGTGCTTCCTGGAGTGGAGGTGACAGTGGGGCAGGAGGATGAGCAGGGAGGAAAGTGGCCATATGCAGGAACCGCAAAAGCCATTTCTGCCCTAGGAGGGAAGCACTGCGCCAAGGAGGTGCATATATCCTTTGTGATACATACTGTGATATTCAGTTGGTTATGTGTGCTAGTGTGTACAATACTCACCAGTCTGTGTGTGCTAGTGTGTACAGTACTTGCCTTTGTGTGTACACTAGTGTTTACAGTACTTGCCTCTGTTTGTGCTTGTGTGTACAATACTCACTTCTCTATGTGTACACTAGTGTTTACAGTACTTGCCTCTGTTTGTGCTTGTGTGTACAATACTCACCTCTCTGTGTACACTAGTGTTTACAGTACTCACATCTGTATGCGCTAGTGTGTACAGTACTCACCTCTCTATGTGTACACTAGTGTTTACAGTACGTGCCTCTGTTTGTGCTTGTGTGTACAATACTCACCTCTCTGTGTACACTAGTGTTTACAGTACTCACATCTGTATGCGCTAGTGTGTACAGTACTCACCTCTCTATGTGTACACTAGTGTTTACAGTACTTGCCTCTGTTTGTGCTTGTGTGTACAGTACTCACCTCTCTATGTGTACACTAGTGTTTACAGTACTCGCATCTGTGTGTGCTAGTGTGTACAGTACTCACCTCTCTATGTGTACACTAGTGTTTACAGTACTCGCATCTGTGTGTGCTAGTGTGTACAGTACTCACCTCTCTGTGTGCGCTGATGGGTATGTTGTTCACCTATCTGCATTCGCTAGTGTCTACGGTATGTACGGTATTCACTTGCCTGTGTGCACTAATGTGTGTGGAAGTTACTTGGTTCAGTGCGCTAGTGTGTACGGTATTAACCTGGCCACGTACACTAGTGTGTGTGTGGTATTCACTTGGTTTAGTGCACTAGCATGTGTGGTTTTCACCTGGCTTAGTGCGCTCAAGTGTACGTTTCTCAACTGGCTGTGTGAGCTAGAGTGTAGGGTATTCACCTGGCTGAGTGCACTAATGTGTACGGTATTCACCTGGCTGCGTGCACTAGTGTGTATGGTATTGACTTGGTTGAGTGCGCTAATGTGTATGGTATTCACCTGGCCGCATGCACTAGTGTGTATGGTATTCACTTGGTTGAGTGTCATGTGATAGTAATATGCACTAGTATGTGTGTGATATTAATATGCACTAGTGTGTATGGTATGTCTGTGATAGTGATATACACTAATGTTTATGGTATATGTGTGATGGTAATATGCACTTGTGTGTATGGTATGTGTTTGATAGTGATATGCACTTGTGTGTATGGTATGTGTTTGATAGTGATATGCACTAGTGTGTATGGTATGTGTTTGATAGTGATATGCACTAGTATGTATAGTATGGGTGTGATATTAATATGCATTAGTGTATGGTATGTTTGTGATAGTGATATGCAGTGGTGTCCTGTGATAGTAATATGCACTAGTATGTGTGTGATAGTAATATGCACTAGTGTGCATGGTATGTGTGTTATAGTGATATGCACTAGTGTATATGGTGTGTGTGTGATAGTGATATTCACTATTGTGTATTTTATGGGTGTGATAGTAATATGCAGTAGAGTGTATGGTGTGTGTGTGTGATAGTGATTTGCACTAGTGTGTATGGTATGGGTGTGATAGTAATATGCACTAGTGTATGGTATGTGTGTGATAGTAATATGCATTAGTGTGTATGGTATGTGTTTCATAGTGATATGCACTAGTATGTATAGTATGGGTGTGATAGTAATATGCAATAGTGTGTATGGTATGGGTGTGATAGTGATATGCACTGGTGTGTATGGTATGGGTGTGATAGTGATATGCACTAGTGTGTATGGTATGGGTGTGATAGTAATATGCGCTAGTGTGTATTGTATGGGTGTGATAGTGATATGCACTGGTGTGTATGGTATGTGTGATAGTGATATACACTGGTGTATATGGTATTTGTGATAGTAATATGCACTACTGTATATGGTATGTGTGTGATAGTTATATGCACTAGTGTGAATGGTATGTGTGTGATAGTGATATGCACTGGTGTGTATGGCATGGGTGTGATAGTGATATGCACTGGTGTGTATGGTATTCACCTGTCCATATTCACTAGTATGTATGGTATTCACCTTGCCACGGCTTTAGGATAGTGGTAAGTGTGCAAAAGTTTAGTTTGAAGATTCTCAGGAACAAAACACTTACCACTAGGTTTCTCAGGAGGTGCATTGATTTGTGCAGCCAGGATCTCCTCCCCCAAGGGAGAAGTCAAATTAGTATGTATGGTAGCCAAAATATGGTCAGGAGGTATAACAGGAGTAGGTACAGGCTCCTCCTTGGACAGAGGCGAAAATTGTCGAGAGAGGGCATCAGCCCTAACATTCTTACTACCAGGCAGGTAGGAGTACACATAATTAAACCGAGACAAAAATAGCGCCCATCTGGCCTGTCGGGGTGACAAACGTTTTACTTCAGATAGATAAGTTAAATTCTTGTGGTCAGTAAGAATGAGCACTGGCACGCTAGTACCCTCAAGAAGAGGCCTCCATTCCTTGAGTGCCAAAATTATGGCCAGTAATTCCGTCTCCAATTTCATAATTGCACTCCGCTGGAGACATTTTCTTAGAGAAGAAACCACACGGATGCAAGGAACCTTCAGGCGTAGGACGTTGAGACAAGAGGGCACCTACTCCAGTCTCAGACGTATCGACCTCAAGAACGAAAGGCAAGACAAGGTTAGGATGAGCCAGAACTGGAGCGGCAGCAAAGGCAGTCTTAAGACTATCAAAGGCCTTAATGGCAGTAGGTGACCAATGGAGTGGATCATTCTCTTTACGGGTCATGTCTGTGATAGGTTTGACCAAGGAAGAAAAGTTTTTAATAAACTTTCTATAGTAATTGGCGAACCCCAAAAAACATTGAATAGACCGAAGAACAACTGGGCGAGCCCACTGCAGAACTGCAGATAACTTGTCAGGATCCATGGAGAACCCTGCAACGGATATAACATAACCTAGGAAGGTTACTTGAGTCTGATGGAACTCACATTTCTCAAGTTTTCAAAACAGGCCGTTCTCACGTAGTCTCTGAAGAACCGTGTAACATCAGAACGATGAGCCTCAAGTGTGGGTGAGGGTATGAGGATGTCGTCTAAGTACACCACAACACACAGTTGCAACATATCTCATAGGACATCATTAATAAATTCCTGAAAAACAGCAGGAGCATTACATAAGCCAAAGGGCATTACAAGATACTCATAATGCCCGCTCCTGGTGTTAAATGCTGTTTTCCATTTGTGACCCTCCTTAATCCTAATGAGATTGTACGCTCCTCTCAAATCAAGTTTAGTAAAGACCGTAGCTCCCTTGAGGCGGTCAAAGAGTTCCTTAACCCCTTAATGACCACAGCACTTTTCCATTTTCTGTCCGTTTGGGACCAAGGCTATTTTTACATTTTTGCGGTGTTTGTGTTTAGCTGTAATTTTCCTCTTACTCATTTACTGTAACCACATATATTATATACAGTTTTTCTCACCATTAAATGGACTTTCAAAATATACCATTATTTTCATCATATCTTATAATTTACTATAAAAAAATTATAAAATATGAGGAAAAAATGGAAAAAAACACACTTTTTCTAACTTTGACCCCCAAAATCTGTTATACATCTACAACCACCAAAAAAAACATATGCTAAATAGTTTCTAAATTTTGTCCTGAGTTTATAAATACCCAATGTTTACATGTTCTTAGCTTTTTTTGCAAGTTATAGGGCCATAAATACAAGTAGCACTTTGCTATTTCCAAACCACTTTTTTTCAGAATTAGCGATAGTTATATTGGGACACTGATATCTTTCAGGAATCCCTGAATATCCCTTGACATGTATATTTCTCCAACATAGGTGTGTCCGGTCCACGGCGTCATCCTTACTTGTGGGATATTCTCTTCCCCAACAGGAAATGGCAAAGAGCCCAGCAAAGCTGGTCACATGATCCCTCCTAGGCTCCGCCTACCCCAGTCATTCTCTTTGCCGTTGTACAGGCAACATCTCCACGGAGATGGCTTAGAGTTTTTTAGTGTTTAACTGTAGTTTTTCATTATTCAATCAAGAGTTTGTTATTTTCAAATAGTGCTGGTACGTACTATTTACTCAGAAACAGAAAAGAGATGAAGAATTCTGTTTGTATGAGGAAAATGATTTTAGCAACCGTAACTAAAATCCATGGCTGTTCCACACAGGACTGTTGAGAGCAATTAACTTCAGTTGGGGGAACAGTTTGCAGTCCCTTGCTGCTTGAGGTATGACACATTCTAACAAGACGATGTAATGCTGGAAGCTGTCATTTTCCCTATGGGATCCGGTAAGCCATGTTTATTACGATTGTAAATAAGGGCTTCACAAGGGCTTATTTAAACTGTAGACTTTTTCTGGGCTAAATCGATTGATTATTAACACATATTTAGCCTTGAGGAATCATTTTATCTGGGTATTTTGATATAATAATATCGGCAGGCACTGTTTTAGACACCTTATTCTTTAGGGGCTTTCCCAAAGCATAGGCAGAGTCTCATTTTCGCGCCGGTGTTGCGCACTTGTTTTTGAGAGGCATGGCATGCAGTCGCATGTGAGAGGAGCTCTGATACTTATAAAAGACTTCTGAAGGCGTCATTTGGTATCGTATTCCCCTTTGGGTTTGGTTGGGTCTCAGCAAAGCAGATACCAGGGACTGTAAAGGGGTTTAAAGCTTAAAACGGCTCCGGTTCCGTTATTTTAAGGGTTAAAGCTTCCAAAATTGGTGTGCAATATTTTCAAGGCTTTAAGACGCTGTGGTGAAAATTTGGTGAATTTTGAACAATTCCTTCATGTTTTTTCGCAATTGCAGTAATAAAGTGTGTTCAGTTTAAAATTTAAAGTGACAGTAACGGTTTTATTTTAAAACGTTTTTTGTACTTTCTGATCAAGTTTATGCCTGTTTAACATGTCTGAACTACCAGATAGACTGTGTTCTGAATGTGGGGAAGCCAGAATTCCTATTCATTTAAATAAATGTGATTTATGTGATAATGACAATGATGCCCAAGATGATTCCTCAAGTGAGGGGAGTAAGCATGGTACTGCATCATTCCCTCCTTCGTCTACACGAGTCTTGCCCACTCAGGAGGCCCCTAGTACATCTAGCGCGCCAATACTCCTTACTATGCAACAATTAACGGCTGTAATGGATAATTCTGTCAAAAACATTTTAGCCAAAATGAACCCTTGTCAGCGTAAGCGTGGCTGCTCTGTTTTAGTTACTGAAGAGCATGACGACGCTGATATTAATATCTCTGAAGGGCCCCTAACCCAATCTGAGGGGGCCAGGGAGGTTTTGTCTGAGGGAGAAATTACTGATTTAGGGAACATTTCTCAGCAGGCTGAATCTGATGTGATTACATTTAAATTTAAATTGGAACATCTCCGCATTTTGCTTAAGGAGGTATTATCCACTCTGGATGATTGTGAAAATTTAGTCATCCCAGAGAAACTATGTAAAATGGACAAGTTCCTAGAGGTGCCGGGGCTCCCAGAAGCTTTTCCTATACCCAAGCGGGTGGCGGACATTGTTAATAAAGAATGGGAAAGGCCCGGTATTCCTTTCGTCCCTCCCCCCATATTTAAAAAATTGTTTCCTATGGTCGACCCCAGAAAGGACTTATGGCAGTCAGTCCCCAAGGTCGAGGGAGCGGTTTCTACTTTAAACAAACGCACCACTATTCCAATAGAGGATAGTTGTGCTTTCAAAGATCCTATGGATAAAAAATTAGAAGGTTTGCTTAAAAAGATGTTTGTTCAGCAGGGTTACCTTCTACAACCCATTTCATGCATTGTCCCTGTCACTACTGCCGCATATTTCTGGTTTGATGAACTGCTTAAGGTGCTCGATAGTGACTCTCCTCCTTATGAGGAGATTATGGACAGAATCAATGCTCTCAAATTGGCTAATTCTTTCACTCTAGACGCCTCTTTGCAATTGGCTAAGTTAGCGGCTAAGAACTCTGGGTTTGCTATTGTGGCGCGCAGAGCGCTTTGGTTGAAATCTTGGTCGGCTGATGCGTCTTCCAAGAACAAGCTACTAAACATTCCTTTCAAGGGGAAAACGTTGTTTGGTCCTGACTTGAAAGAGATTATCTCTGATATCACTGGGGGTAAGGGCCACGCCCTTCCTCAGGATCGGCCTTTCAAGGCAAAAAATAGACCTAATTTTCGTCCCTTTCGCAAAAACGGACCAGCCCAAGGTGCTACGTCCTCTAAGCAAGAGGGTAATACTTCTCAGGCCAAGCCAGCTTGGAGACCAATGCAAGGCTGGAACAAGGGAAAGCAGGCCAAGAAACCTGCCACTGCTACCAAGACAGCATGAAATATTGGCCCCCGATCCGGGACCGGATCTGGTGGGGGGCAGACTCTCTCTCTTCGCTCAGGCTTGGGCAAGAGATGTTCTGGATCCTTGGGCGCTAGAAATAGTCTCCCAGGGTTATCTTCTGGAATTCAAGGGACTTCCCCCAAGGGGGAGGTTCCACAGGTCGCAGTTGTCTTCAGACCACATAAAAAGACAGGCGTTCTTACATTGTGTAGAAGACCTGTTAAAAATGGGAGTGATTCATCCTGTTCCATTAAGAGAACAAGGGATGGGGTTCTACTCCAATCTGTTCGTAGTTCCCAAAAAAGAGGGAACGTTCAGACCAATCCTAGATCTCAAGATCTTAAACAAATTTCTCAAGGTCCCATCGTTCAAGATGGAAACCATTCGAACTATCCTTCCTTCCATCCAGGAAGGTCAATTCATGACCACGGTGGATTTAAAGGATGCGTATCTACATATTCCTATCCACAAGGAACATCATCGGTTCCTAAGGTTTGCATTCCTGGACAAACATTACCAGTTCGTGGCGCTTCCTTTCGGATTAGCCACTGCTCCAAGGATTTTCACGAAGGTACTAGGGTCCCTTCTAGCGGTGCTAAGACCAAGGGGCATTGCAGTAGTACCTTACCTGGACGACATTCTGATTCAAGCGTCGTCCCTTCCTCAAGCAAAGGCTCACACGGACATTGTCCTGGCCTTTCTCAGATCTCACGGCTGGAAAGTGAACGTGGAAAAGAGTTCTCTATCCCCGTCAACAAGGGTTCCCTTCTTGGGAACAATTATAGACTCCTTAGAAATGAGGATCTTTCTAACAGAGGCCAGAAAAACAAAGCTTCTGGACTCTTGTCGGATACTTCATTCCGTTCCTCTTCCTTCCATAGCTCAGTGCATGGAAGTGATCGGTTTGATGGTGGCGGCGATGGACATAGTTCCTTTTGCGCGCATTCATCTAAGACCATTACAACTGTGCATGCTCAGTCAGTGGAATGGGGACTATACAGACTTGTCTCCGAAGATACAAGTAAATCAGAGGACCAGAGACTCACTCCGTTGGTGGCTGTCCCTGGACAATCTGTCTCAAGGGATGATGTTCCACAGACCAGAGTGGGTCATTGTCACGACCGACGCCAGTCTGATAGGCTGGGGCGCGGTCTGGGGATCCCTGAAAGCTCAGGGTCTTTGGTCTCGGGAAGAATCTCTTCTACCGATAAATATTCTGGAACTGAGAGCGATATTCAATGCTCTCCAGGCCTGGCCCCAGCTTGCGAGGACCAGGTTCATACGGTTTCAATCAGACAACATGACGACTGTTGCGTACATCAACCATCAGGGGGGAACAAGAAGTTCCCTAGCGATGGAAGAAGTAACCAAAATTATTCTTTGGGCGGAGTCTCACTCCTGCCACCTGTCTGCTATCCACATCCCAGGAGTGGAAAATTGGGAAGCGGATTTTCTGAGTCGGCAGACATTGCATCCGGGGGAGTGGGAACTCCATCCGGAAATCTTTGCCCAAGTCACTCACCTGTGGGGCATTCCAGACATGGATCTGATGGCCTCTCGTCAGAACTTCAAAGTTCCTTGCTACGGGGCCAGATCCAGGGATCCCAAGGCGGCTCTAGTGGATGCACTAGTAGCACCTTGGACCTTCAAACTAGCTTATGTGTTCCCGCCATTTCCTCTCATCCCCAGGCTGATAGCCAGGATCAAGCAGGAGAGGGCGTCGGTGATCTTGATAGCTCCTGCGTGGCCACGCAGGACTTGGTATGCAGATCTGGTGAATATGTCATCGGCTCCACCTTGGAAGCTACCTTTGAGACGAGACCTTCTTGTTCAGGGTCCGTTCGAACATCCGAATCTGGTTTCACTCCAGCTGACTGCTTGGAGATTGAACGCTTGATTTTATCGAAGCGAGGATTCTCAGATTCTGTTATCGATACTCTTGTTCAGGCCAGAAAGCCTGTGACTAGAAAGATTTACCACAAAATTTGGAAAAAATATATCTGTTGGTGTGAATCTAAAGGATTCCCTTGGGACAAGGTTAAGATTCCTAGGATTCTATCCTTCCTTCAAGAAGGATTGGACAAAGGATTATCTGCTAGTTCCCTGAAGGGACAGATTTCTGCCTTGTCGGTATTACTTCACAAAAAGCTGGCAGCTGTGCCAGATGTTCAAGCCTTTGTTCAGGCTCTGGTTAGAATCAAGCCTGTTTACAAACCTTTGACTCCTCCTTGGAGTCTCAATTTAGTTCTTTCAGTTCTTCAGGGGGTTCCGTTTGAACCCTTACATTCCGTTGATATTAAGTTATTATCTTGGAAAGTTTTGTTTTTAGTTGCGATTTCTTCTGCTAGAAGAGTCTCAGAATTATCTGCTCTGCAGTGTTCTCCTCCTTATCTGGTGTTCCATGCAGATAAGGTGGTTTTACGTACTAAACCTGGTTTTCTTCCAAAAGTTGTTTCTAACAAAAACATTAACCAGGAGATTATCGTACCTTCTCTGTGTCCAAAGCCAGTTTCAAAGAAGGAACGTTTGTTGCACAATTTGGATGTTGTTCGCGCTCTAAAATTCTATTTAGATGCTACAAAGGATTTTAGACAAACATCTGCCTTGTTTGTTGTTTATTCAGGTAAAAGGAGAGGTCAAAAAGCAACTTCTACCTCTCTCTCTTTTTGGATTAAAAGCATCATCAGATTGGCTTACGAGACTGCCGGACGGCAGCCTCCCGAAAGAATCACAGCTCATTCCACTAGGGCTGTGGCTTCCACATGGGCCTTCAAGAACGAGGCTTCTGTTGATCAGATATGTAGGGCAGCGACTTGGTCTTCACTGCACACTTTTACCAAATTTTACAAGTTTGATACTTTTGCTTCTTCTGAGGCTATTTTTGGGAGAAAGGTTTTGCAAGCCGTGGTGCCTTCCATTTAGGTGACCTGATTTGCTCCCTCCCTTCATCCGTGTCCTAAAGCTTTGGTATTGGTTCCCACAAGTAAGGATGACGCCGTGGACCGGACACACCTATGTTGGAGAAAACAGAATTTATGTTTACCTGATAAATTTCTTTCTCCAACGGTGTGTCCGGTCCACGGCCCGCCCTGGTTTTTTTAATCAGGTCTGATATTTTATTTTCTTAACTACAGTCACCACGGTACCATATGGTTTCTCCTATGCAAATATTCCTCCTTAACGTCGGTCGAATGACTGGGGTAGGCGGAGCCTAGGAGGGATCATGTGACCAGCTTTGCTGGGCTCTTTGCCATTTCCTGTTGGGGAAGAGAATATCCCACAAGTAAGGATGACGCCGTGGACCGGACACACCGTTGGAGAAAGAAATTTATCAGGTAAACATAAATTCTGTTTTTTTTTTTAGAAGACAACCCAAAGTATTGATCTAGGCCCATTTTGGTATATTTCATGCCACCATTTCACCGCCAAATGCGATCAAATAAAAAAAAATTGTTCACTTTTTCACAATTTTTTTCACAAACTTTAGGTTTCTCACTGAAATTATTTACAAAAAACTTATGCAATTATAGCATACATGGTTGCAAATGCTTCTCTGGGATCCCCTTTGTTCATAAATAGCAGACATATATGGCTTTGGTTTAGCTTTTTACTAATTAGAAGGCTGTTAAATGCGACTGCGCACCACATGTGTATTATGCCCAGCAGTGAAGGGGTTAATTAGGGAGCATGTAGGGAGCTTCTAGGGTTAATTTTAGCTTCAGTGTAGTGTAGTAGACAACCCCAAGTATTGATCTAGGCCCATTTTGGTATATTTCATGCCACCATTTCACCGCCAAATGCAATCAACTTAAAAAAAACGCAAAATTTTTCACAATTTTAGGTTTCTCACTAAAATTATTTACAAACAGCATGTGCAATTATGGCACAAATGGTTGTAAATGGTTCTCTGGGATCCCCTTTGTTCAGAAATAACAGACATATATGACTTTGGCGTTGCTTTTTGGTAATTAGAAGGCCGCTAAGTGCTGCTGCGCATCACACGTGTATTATGGCTAGCAGTGAAGGGGTTAATTAGGTAGTTTGTAGGGAGCTTGCAGGGTTAATTTTAGCTTTAGTGTAGAGATCAGACTCCCACTTGACACATCAGACCCCCTGATCCCTCCCAAACAGCTCCCTTCCCTCCCCCACCCCACAATTGTCCCCGCCATCTTAAGTACTGGCAGAAAGTCTGCCAGTACTAAAATAAAACGTTTTTTTTTTAAAAAAAAAAAAAAATACATTTTTAGCATATTTACATATGCTACTTTGTAAGATCCCCCTTAGCCCCCAACCTCCCTGATCCCCCCCAAAACAGCTCTCTAACCCCCCCCCCTGCCTTATTGGGGGCCATCTTGGGTACTGGCAGCTGTCTGCCAGTACCCAGTTTGCAAGAAAAATGTTTTTTTTTTAATTATTATGTTATGTTTCTGTAGTGTAGCTTCCCACCCCCTGATTAATGTATTTTATATATATAAATACTATTTTTTTATTAACTTTTTAACTTTTAATACAACCTTTTTTTCTGTAGTGTAGCGGTTCCCACCCGCTCCCTCCCCTTGCACCCGCCCGCCCCCGCCCTCCCGTGCATGCGCACGCGCCCGTGCGCACCTCCGATCACCCCCGCCCCCCTACACATCATTAAGGCCATCGATGGCCGCCACCCGCCTCCCGAACCGGCTCCCACCCACCAACGAA
The DNA here is from genome assembly GCF_027579735.1 of Bombina bombina. Lineage (NCBI taxonomy): Eukaryota > Metazoa > Chordata > Amphibia > Anura > Bombinatoridae > Bombina > Bombina bombina. Next base: position 9,490,243 of record NC_069501.1, read on the forward strand.
TTTAGCCGGTGATGTCCGGTGCAGAGAGGGCCACAGAGTGGCTCTCTCTGCACCGGATTGCTAAAAAAGGTTATTGCAGGATGCCTCAATATCGAGGCATCACTGCAATAACCGGAAAGCAACTGGAAGCGAGCAGGATCGCTTCCAGCTGCTTTCCAGACCAAGGACGTACGCCACACGTCCTCGGTCATTAAGTGTATTTTTTTTGAGGACGTGTGGCGTACGTCCTTGGTCGTTAAGGGGTTAATGAGCGGAATAGGGTAAGCATTCTTTTTTTTTTTTTTTTATATCTTTATTTTATACCAGCATGAATATATACAATGACAACAAAAGAAAATCAATTTTAGAGCCATTATACAGAGTATTGAAACCTTATATAAATCCTAAACATCTCAAAACAAAAACCAGACATTTAATTAAACCAACTAAATCCGTGTCTTCTTATTGCTCTAAATAATAGGAAAACAAAACAACAAAAATATCCATATGTGTTCCATTACTCTAATGCTAGAGCTAGCCATGCTGGTAATTTTCTGAATTCTATAACACCCACTAAAACAATATAAAAATAAAGAGAACAACAAAACAAAGAAGAAGAAGAAAAAAAAAAAAAGGGAGAAAAGAACAAATAATCTCAGATGCTATCCTTTCATCATAATTTCCTAAACCTTTATGTCTCCGGCTACCTAATAGCTGCTGTCATGTTTCTAAATGGATACATTATCTGTTCCTGTTGTATTTTACCCAGGGATCTTATCAATGGATCCCACTTTTTAAGAAACAATTTTACCTCATTTTCTTTGAAAGCTTGTGTTGCGTGTTGTTCTAAGATCAACTGTTTCATAAGGAAATTCTTCCATTCCGGGAAACTAGGTTTTTTTTATTTTTCCAATTTTTAAATATGATATTTCTAACCGTTAACACCACTATGTTAACTAGATTAATATCTTGAATCCAAACCTCTTTCTCAACCAAAAAAAATAATTTGCTCTAAGTTGAAATGAATCTGTCTATCAAGAATATTAGAGAGCCAAAATTCAATCTTTCGCCAAAATTGTTTGATGATAGGGCACTCCCATAACATGTGAATAAGATCCACTGCTAGCATTTTACATTTGGGACATTTATCAAACTCTTTATTTCCCCAATCTGAACCTTTCTTGGGAGTATAATAAGCTTTATATAGTAACTTTATATGCGCCTCCCTCCACGTCTCTGATAACGTTATTTTAGCCACACTTTGTATTGATTTTTTTAAATAGTCTGGATCTGTCTGAAAGTGGGAACTCCACTTTCCAGCTATATACTCTAAGTTAGCAAGACCTTCTTGTATTGATAACATTTTATACCATGGTGAAATTGAATAGATTCCATGCTTAACCATTCCTATCCAAGATTGGATTTTCTCCCAATTCCAATCGTATCCGTTATTTTTAGCCAATTTATCTGTATAATGTTTCACTTGTAAATATGCATAGAAATTTTTGTTAAGTAAGCCGAACTCTTCTTTTAACATCTCAAAGGATTTCACTAATTTACTCTCTAAGTTTAAAATTTGATGTATATATTTGAGACCTTTTCTTTCCCAATTTTTAAATATTGCAGAATTTATGGCTTCAGGAAAAGCCGGATTATTCTGAATTTCCAAATATTTAGATATCTTAAATTGAACTTTAAGCTTTTCACATATTTTTTGCCATGCCCATATAGGATAATATATCGTTTTTAACCTCTTCAATTCTATTGGTAGTTCTGGTCCTGCTATGTGCAAAAAATTTATCATTTTAAATGGAGGGAAAAAATATAATTCTATTTCGGGTATTGTATAATATGCAGCTTTTGTGATCCACTCTATCACTATCCTACTCAAAACTACCCAGTTATAATATTCTAGATTCGGGAGTGCCAAACCCCCGCTTTCCTTCTGTAAAGATAATTTTTTCATTGAAATTCTAGATTTCTTTCCATTCCAGATAAACTTTTGAATGTCTGATTGTAATTTTTTTAAATCTTTTTTAAAAATTGGTATTGGGATACTTTGCATAGTATAAAGTATTTTAGGGAAGGTTATCATTTTGTATAAATTTATTCTACCCACAATAGAGAGAGGTAGCTTAGACCAAAATTTAAGCTCTTCACTAATTTTTTTAAACAGAGGAGTAAAATTCATGCTATACCACCTGTCTTCCGAGAGAGAAATATGTATTCCTAAGTATCTTATACCTTCAGGTGAATTTTTAAAATATTCCTTAATTTTAGTATTAATTTGCCCTTTGATCATCATTAATTCCGACTTACTTGAATTTATTTTATAACCAGAAAACGTGCTGAAATGATTTATTATTTCCATTATTATAGGAATATTTTTTTCTAAATTACTTACAAACAAAAGCAGATCGTCTGCATATAGGGCGATCTTGCATTCATGCTGCTCTATTTTGATTCCCTCTATCATCTCTCTTAAAACACATGCTAAAGGTTCTATGACAATGTCAAATAACAAGGGTGACAAAGGGCATCCCTGTCTAGTACCTCTCTTTAGGATGATATCACCCGAAATTTGACCATTAACTAATAACGCTGTGTGAGGAAAATTATATAACTTTTCAATCAGCTTAATTATCCTTTCATGAAAGCCGAACTGCCTTAAAGAAGTATATAGATGGTTCCAATCTATAGAATCAAACGCTTTATGAGCATCTAATGCGATAATAGCGGCATCACAGATCCTATCTCGTATCTTCATATTACTTTGCTTTTTAAAGTGATCTAAGACAAGAAAAACTTTTCTAATATTGGATGCAGAATTTCTACCTTTCAAAAAACCTGTTTGGTCTTTATGTATTACATGTTTAAGTACTGTTTGGAATCTCTCCGCTATTATACCAGTTAACAACTTATAATCTACGTTTAGTAGAGATATAGGTCTATATGAATCCATTTGATCACTTTTTTTATTTGGCTTTAATATTAAAGAGGTCCAAGAGGCCGTAAAGTTAGTTGACATTTCTTTTCCCTCACAGAAATAAGAGTTAAAAAGGGACTTAAGATTAGGTATTATGTGCTCCGATAAAATTTTATAATATTCATTTGGCAATAAATCTGGCCCGGGTGACTTATTATTTTTGAGATTTTTTATTGCCTCTTCGATTTCTTTCTCTGTAATTGGTTCTATTATTTTGTTCATCTCGTCCTTATCTACCATTGGAATTTTTAGGTTAGACCAAAATTTTTCTTTATTACCGAGGTTTAAATTTTCAGCACTATATACCTTTTGGTAATATTCTTCTAATGCTTTCATGATCTCCTCCGTTTTAGTCAATATTACCCCTTCTTTGTTTAAAGTGGCAATAAATTATCTAGATTTATTAGCTAATTTCGCTAATATTTTTCCAGATTTATTCCCATACCTAAAATACTTTGAACTAACTTTAATTTCTTGTTGTGCGGTGTTGTTTAATAACCACATATCTCTTGCTTCTTTGGCCTCTCCATACTTCTTCCAATTAGTTTTGGAAGGTTCACTTATAACTTTATTATATGATAGCGTGAGTCTTCTAGAAATTTCCTTCTCTCTTTTTTTTGTTTTTGTTTTGATCATACATAGATATGCTATGATTTCTCCCCTTAGCACAGTTTTAGAAGCCTCCCAAAAAAGTTCAGGTCTGTTAAAATATTCATAATTATTATGTACATAATCTTGCCATTTTGCAGCTAAAAATGTTTTGAACTTCACATTCTCCAATAAATATGTTGGAAAACGAAATCTTTTAATTATAGAATTGTACATATTTATCTTCAAATTTAGTGTTATCGGGGCATGATCTGACAAAATTATGTCTCTTATTGTAGTATCTGCCTCAATATCAACCAATTTTTCCGAAATCATAAACATATCTATCCTAGAGAGGGTTTTGTGTGTTTTCGACATGCAGGTATACTCTTTACTCACTGGGTTATTTTCCCTCCATATATCTTTAATATTTAGATTATTCATAAGTTTTTTGAGAAGTTTGGATTCGAGATTATCCCTTTTACTCTTTTTAATAATTTCGCCATCTTTAAATCTATCAATTGGTACTTGACAGGCCATATTAAAATCTCCGCCCAATATAAGTGTGCCCTCTGATTCCATCAGTATATGTGTCTGGAGATCTGCCAAGAATTTGGGGGAATGCTCATTTGGTCCATATACATTACAAATAGTGATAGTCTTCCCCTTAAATTCTATTTTTAAGAGTATATATCTCTCATTTGGATCTAAAAAACAAGTCTAAAAAAAAAACAAGTTTAAAATCTAATTTTTTTTTTTATTAAAATAGCTACACCTCTCTTTCTACTTTTACAGGGAGTTCCTGACATCGTTCCTACCCAATTAGTTTTCAGTTTTTCCAATTCCAATTTCTTTAAATGAGTCTCCTGTAATAATGCTATATCCGTTCCTATTATTTTAAGTTGTTGAAGGATTGCTTTCCTTTTTAGTGGTGTGGTTATTCCACCTACATTCCAGGAGGTAAATTTAATTAAACCTGACATATTTTATATAAGGGAAAGATACCGAGATATAGGATCTGAGAGGGAAAAAAAAAAGGAAAAAAAACAAAAAACCCTGAATTCTTAAAATTCTACTAGGTGCAGGGATAAGTGGAAATTTCCATAGTAATACGACTTTCACTTTAAACAAATCTGACAGTTGAGTTCTAACTTGTAGCCAATACACATTAATTTTGCTTTATTTCCTTCATATATAATTCAGCCTGATTTATATTTTCTAACATTTTAATTCCCTTTGTCTCTTGTATTCGAATCCTGGCAGGATACATTAAAGTAGCGTTCAACCCACTGTTTATTAATTGAGTGCATATCGGTGCCATCTCTCTTCGCTTATTAGAAACTTCAGCGGAGAAGTCTTGGAAAATGAAAATTTTTCTATCCTCAATAATTACTTCCTTTTTCTTCCTGTAATAGTAGAGCATCTTTAACTTATCTTGGAAGTTCAGGAATTTGGCAATTATGGGTCTCGGTCTATCACTACTTCTTTCTTCTCTCAGTGGGCCTATCCTATGACTTCTCTCAATTAGAAAGGGTAATTTATTAGCAGGGATTTCTAATATCTCAGGGAGAATGATAGATATAAATTTATAAGTTTACATAAATTTAAGTTTCACTATTTCCTTTGTTTTTCTTATCCCTATTTCTGGCTGCCATTGCTGGAGATTTGTTCTTTGTCTGTGCCATAAATTTATCCATGTATGTGTGTATTACCCTGACTCCTCAATCATGCAGGGTTGTATGTGTAAAAAAAAAAGAAAATTAATAAATCAACCAAAACTTTCAAACAGTGGAATATTATATTCACAGTGCCCACCCTCCCCCTGTGACCCTCCCCTTTTTTTTTTTTAAAAGTAAATTCAAATATATGATTGCTTACAATTCAGTATGTGGAAATAAGACCAGCCTCTGTCAGCCAGACAGGAACACTTGCTAATCTAATATAGTAAATTATCTTAGACAATTAGCCTTATCCAGATCCTATCATAACCATTATCATGTATTTCTTTTTTCTGGGAAAGAGAATTTTTTTTTCTCTTTCCTTTCCTCTCTCCCTTTTCTTTCTTTTATCAAATATACAATTCAGGTAACCCAGAAAGAAAAGAAAAAGAAAAAAAATTTGAGATATTACTTCACAAAAAACAAATATAGATACAAAGTTATTTTTTCTCCTTGATATGATTCTTAGATCACTAGTTGAACTTTTGCCAGAGACAGTGTATCAATCACAGCCCATTGTTATCTTAGGGTTGCATGTTCTTTCTGTCCAAAGACAATTTAATAAAGAGCCAGAGTCTTTGATTCTTATAACCAAAATTGAGTCACTTTAAACTGAAAGTCCAATCCATCCAATTTCTCTTACAGCAATTCTTTTTTTTTTCCCCCAGCCTTCCCTTCTCTTTATTTCCACCTTTCTCTATCTCTTCCTTTCCCCCTTGTAAACTTTACTTGTGTCCGGGAGAAATATGGAGGGGGATATAAATAGAGAGAGCCTTCAGCTCAAAAGAATTTTCAGTTTAATTCCCTGATAGCCGACCTATCTCCAGCCAAATATACCTTTGTCTCAGCCCCATCGAAAAGTCCTTTTTGTAAAGTATGGGCTTACCGTACTTCTCGTTGTCTGTACCGGTGTGTTCCTCTCATGGGATATGGAGCCGATCACACTTTGTTTCCTCTGGGGTACCGAAGGCACTCCATACACTGAAATCTTTGCTGGGCTGAGATTGTCGAGGCGGCTGCGGATGATGACGTAGAACGATGCGGCCTCTCTCTCTCCTCCTGTAAGCCGCACCGCGTCCCAGAGACCTAGATTCGCTTAATGAAGATGGGGAGAAAAAAAAGACACCGCCGCTGGCACTCAGACCTCTATTCACCTGATCCGACCCTGAACCAGGCGGGCCGCTTCACAGGTAAGTCCGTACTTTGTCCAGCGTAAGGGAAACTCTGCAGGTCAGTAAGCCACTCCACCTTAAACTGTTTCTCCGCAGTCTTCCTTCTTTAGGGCACTTCACTTCAGCATACGGTGCCTGAGTGATGCGCCCACTTCTTAGCTTCTTCTTTTTCCAAACCGGACACCCGGCATCGCTGTCCGTCCTGTGAGTGCTTTAGCTGTTGAGACAAGATACCATGTACCCAGTCTCCTGATTTCAGGCTTTATGTATACCACTCGCTGTCTTGTAATTCATCAGCCATATATTGTCATTCGTTCCAGCCTTATACTTTTTCCACTCTCCAGCCAGTGAATTCTTTTATCCTGGATTCAAGCCCCAATCCTAGGCTAAGGTTACAGCGTTGAGGGGGAAGGGGATGGTTTCCTTCTAACAAAAGCCTACACGGAGCAGCAGCACACCTACACCTTTCTCCACCCCTCTGCCACACCTGACCAACATTCAGGGTAAGCATTCTTAATGGTAAGACGATTAAGACCCCTATAATCGATACATGGTCTTAACTCGCCACCCTTTTTCTTCGCAAAGAAGAAGCCAGCCCCTGCAGGAGAGCAGGATTTGCGGATGATCCCCCGCGACAGAGCATCGGCAACATACTCCTCCATAGCACAATTCTCTGCAACAGACAGAGGGCACACCCGGCCCCGAGGAGGAATGGCTCCGGGTTGCAGGTCTATGGCACAATCATAAGACCAGTGAGGAGGCAACGTACCGGCACGCACCTTGTCAAATGTGTCTAGGAACTCTCGGTACTCCTCTGGCAATTGAGATACGAAGAAGTGCACAAGACTTAAACTGGTTTCCGAAGACAAGTGGAAATACATTGCGGGGACCACGGCAAAATTTCAGACCTGCACTAGTCGAGACTGGGATTGTGCTTTTGGAGCCAGGGATAACCCAGAACAACTTGAAAATGCAGAGAGTTTATCACCTGGAACTGGAGGGTTTCAAAATGGAGAGCCCCAACAGCCATGGATAACGGAGCAGTTTCGTGAGTAACGAGTGCGGGTTGAAGGGGCCTGCCATCAATGGCCTCAATAGCAAGCGGAACGGACAGAGGCAAAACAGGAATGGAGTGCTTTGATACAAAAGCACTGTCAATGAAATAGCCCGCAGCACCGGAGTCAACAAGAGCCTGGGTGACTATGGAGGTGTCCATCCAGGAAAGGACAACTGTGACTAAAGGTTTCTCCTTTAGCGGTTCCGGGGACGAGGATAAACCACCCAAGGTCTGCCCCGACAGGACCTTAGGTGTGAGCGTTTCCCAGCCGTGTAGGACAAGACTTCAAAAGGTGGCCCTGTAACCCACAATAGAGGCAGAGCCCCTCCCTCCTCCTAAAGGCCCTCTCCGCCGCGGAGAGACACGTGAATCCCAACTGCATTGGCTCAGCAGTACCTGATGGCTCGGGACCAGGAGGCATGGGAGGAGAGGGAGGCATGGGTGGGAACGAACACGTAGGAGACAACGGAACAGGAGGCTTCCGCAAGCGCTCCTTGAAAGAGGGCCTCTCTCTGAGTCTGATGTCAATTAGGATAAAAAAAGACACCAATGCCTCGAGATCCTCTGGTAAATCTCTGGCAGCAACTTCGTCTTTAATCGCATCATAGAGCCCATGAAAGAAGGCGGAAACAAGGGCTTTGTTGTTCCAACCTACCTCTGCGGCAAGCGTACGGAACTCAATAGCATACTGAGCTACAGATCTTGTACCTTGCTGAATGGACATGAGTCGTTTAGCAGCAGAGGAGGAGCATGCCGGAACATCAAATACCCTTCGAAAAGAGGCCACAAATTCAGGGTAATTTGAAATCACAGGTTTATTAGTCTCCCACAAGGGATTAGCCCAGGCAAGAGCTGTGTCAGAGAGTAACGAGATGAGAAATCCCACCTTAGCTCTGTCAGAGGGAAACGCCTGAGGTAACATCTCAAAGTAAATGCCCACCTGGTTCAAAAACTCTCTGCACTGAATAGGATCGCCTCCATATCGCTGAGGTAGAGGTGCAGAACTGGACATGCACCTGGTAGGCATAGGTGCAGCAGAGGAAACAGGAGCAACCATAACTTGCGGGACACTTTGGTCCAAATGTGCAGTGCGAGTCAGCAGGGTTTGCAGGGCTAGTGCAAATTGATCCAAGTGGTGATCCTGTACATCCATCCTGGAAATGATGGCAGGTAAAGGTGGATTATTAGCAGCATCAGGATTCATGGCCTTTGCGTAATATCAGGGTGCCAGGAATCAGACTGAGACGAGAAGTGCAAAAATAATCACACCTTTATTAATAGCAAAAAATAATAAAAAGTCCACAAGTCAAATAACAAGCCAGGAGTCAAAACCAGAGCTGGTAGTCAGACGAACCGAGTCAGGAGCCAAAGCAAATAGTCAGACGAGCCGGAATCAGGAACAAGCCAGGGATCAGGAACCAGGAAGGACGTCAGGCAGCCAGGTAATACACAGGAACTCTCACAAACAGGTCTGAGACAACGCAAAGGCAAAGCATACTGAACAGAGGCCCTTTAAATAATAAGTGATGACATCACAATTCTGAGACTGCATCCTGTCCCACATGGATGATGCACACCAGTCTAGCCATAAAAGGAAATGCAGGAAATGAGCAGGATCCCCCACAATGCACCATAGTCGGCAAGAGAGGTGAGTAAAATGGCTGCCAGCAGCACATGGCAAACACAACAGGGAAAAAACCCTGACAGATATAAACTGGTGTGTATGGTATGGGTGTGATAGTGATATGCACTAGTATGTATGGCATGGGTGTGATAGTGATATGCACTAGTGTGTATGGTACGGGTTTGATACTTATATGCACTAGTGTGTATGGTATGTGTGTGATAGTGATATGCACTAGTGTGTATGGTATGTGTGTGATAGTGATATGTACTAGTGTGTATGGTATGTGTGTGATAGTGATATGCACTAGTGTGTATTGTATGGGTGTGATGGTATCTGGTTTTGATATGCACTAGAGTGTATGGCATGGGTGTGATAGTGATATGCACTAGTGTGTATGGCATGGGTGTGATAGTAATATGCACTTGTGTGTATGGTGTGTGTGATAGTAATATGCACTTGTGTGTATGTTATTGGTGTGATAGTAATATGCAGTAGTATGTATGGTATGTGTGTGATAGTGATATGCACTAGTGTATATGGTGTGTGTGTGTGAGATAGCGATATGCACTTGTGTGTATATTATTGGTGTGATAGTAATATGCAATAGTGTATGGTATTTGTGTGATAGTAATATGCACTAGTGTGTATGGTATCTGGTTTTGATATGCACTAGTGCACTATATGGTGTGTATGTGTGTGATAGTGATATGCGCTAGTGTATGGTGTATGTGTGTGATTGTAATCCACTAGTGTGTATTGTATGGGTGTAATAGTAATATGCAGTAGTGTGTATGGTATGTGTGTGATAGTGATATACACTAGTGTGTATGGCATGGGTGTGATAGTGATATGCACTAGTGTGTATGGCATGGGTGTGATAGTGATATGCACTAGTGTGTATGGTATGGGTGATAGTGATATGCACTAGTGTGTATGGTATGGGTGTGGCAGTAATATGCACTAGTGTGTATGGTATCTGGTTTTGGTATGCACTAGTGTATATTGTATGTGTGTGATAGTGATATGCACTTGTGTGTATGGTATTTGTGTGATAGTAATATGCACTAGTGTGTATGGTATGTGTGTGATAGTAATATGCACTTGTGTGTATGGTATTGGTGTGATAGTAATATGCAGTAGTGTGTATGGTATGTGTTTGATAGTGATATGCACTAGTGTGTATGGTATTACTGTGTGATAGTAATATGCATTAGTTTCTATGGTATGAGTGTGATAGTGATATGCACTAGTTTGTATGATATGGGTGTGACAGTTATATGAACTAGTGTGTATGGTATGTGTGTGATAGTAATAAGCACTAGTGTGTATGGTATGGGTGTGATAGTAATATCCACGAGTGTATGTGGTATGGGTGTGATAGTAATATGAATTAGTATGTATGGTATGGGTGTGACAGTTATATGTACTAGTGTGTATGATATGTGTGTGATAGCAATATGCACTAGTGTGTATGGTATGGGTGTGACAGTTATATGTACTAGTGTGTATGGTATGTGTGTGATAGTAATATGCACTAGTGTGTATGGCATGTGTGTGATATTAATATGCACTAGTTTGTATGGTATGTGTGAAAAAAGTCAGTAGTTAAGAGCTTTAAGAGTTCAGTAGTTATAGTAATATGCACTACTTTCTATATTATGTGTGTGATAGTTATTTGCACTAGTGTGTGTGGTATGTGTGTGATAGTAATATGCACTAGTTTAGTTTATTTAATTGTATGTAATTGTAGTTAATTTATTTAATTAATTTATTGATAGTGTAGTGTTAGGTTTAATTGTAACTTAGGTTAGGATTTATTTTACAGGTAATTTTTTAATTATTTTACCTAGGTAGCTATTAAATAGTAAATAACTATTTAATAGCTATTGTACCTAGTTAAAATAAATACAAAGTTTCCTGTAAAATAAATATAAATCCTAAAATAGCTACAATGTAATTATTGGTTATATTGTAGCTATATTAGGGTTTATTTTACAGGTATTTAGCTTTAAATAGGAATGCTTTATTTCTCCAACATTGGTGTGTCCGGTCCACGGCGTCATCCATTACTTGTGGGATATTCTCCTCCCCTACAGGGAATGGCAAGGAGAGCACACAACAAGAGCTGTCCATATAGTCCCCCTCTGGCTCCGCCCCCCCAGTCATTCTCCTTGCCGCTCTGAACAAGCAGCATCTCCACGGGGATGGTGGAGGAGTTTGTGGTGTTAGTTGTAGTTTTTTATTCTTCTATCAAGAGTTTGTTATTTTAAAATAATGCTGGTATGTACTATTTACTCTGAAACAGAAAGAGATGAAGAGTTCTGTTTAAAAGAGGAAGTATGATTTTAGCAGCAGTAACTAAAATCAATTGCTGTTCCCACACAGGACTGTTGAGCTGAGAGAACTTCAGTTGGGGGGAACAGTTTGCAGACTTTTCTGCTTAAGGTTTGACTAGCCATTTTTCTAACAAGACTGTGTAATGCTGGAAGGCTGTCATTTTCCCTCATGGGGATCGGTAAGCCATTTTCTTAGACTCAAACAGAATAAAGGGCTTAGTATGGGCTATAAACACCTTTAGGGGCTAAATCGATTGCTTTATTTAAGTATTATATGCAGTTTGAAGTGAATTTCACACTTTTTTAATATTGGGGAACGTTTTTAGCACCAGGCACTTGTTAAGACACCTTCCCAGTCAGGAAGGGCCTTTCTCTGTAGTATGCAGAGCCTCATTTTCGCGCCATTACTGCGCAGTTACTTTTGAGTTCAGTACATGCAGCTGCATGTGTGAGGGTCTGGTATCCACTGAAAACGTTCCTAGAAGGCTTCAAATACCCCCCTGGGATTTGTGAAGTCGCAACAAAGGCTGTGGCTGGGACTGTAGGGGGGTTAAAATTGCAAACGGCTTTGGTTTCCACATTTTAAGGGTTAACAGCTTGAAAATTGGGGTGCAATACTTTGAATGCATTAAGACACTGTGGTGAAAATTTGGTAAAGATTGGATAATTCCTTCATAGTTTTTCACATATTCAGTAATAAAGTGTGCCCTGTTTAACATTTAAAGAGACAGTAACGGTTTTGTTTTAAAACGGTTTTTGTGCTTTATTAACCAGTTTAAGCCTGTTTAACATGTCTGTACCTTCAGATAGATCATGTTCTGTATGTATGGAAGCCAATGTGGTTCCCCCTTCAAATATATGTGATAATTGTGCCATAGCGTCCAAACAAAGTAAGGACAGTACTGTCACAAATAGTAAAGTTGCCCAAGATGATTCCTCAGATGAAGGAAGTAGACATAGTTCTACATCATCTCCTTCTGTGTCTATACCAGTTATGCCCGCGCAGGCGACCCCTAGTACTTCTAGCGCGCCAATGCTTGTTACTATGCAACAATTGACGGCAGTAATGGATAACTCCATAGCTAATATTTGATCCAAAATGCCAGCATTTCAGAGAAAGCGCGATTGCTCTGTTTTAAACACTGTAGAGCAGGAGGGCGCTGATGATAATTTTTCTGTCATACCCTCACACCAATCTGAAGTGGCAGTGAGGGAGGGTTTGTCAGATGGGGAAATTTCTGATACAGGAAGAATTTCTCAGCAGGCAGAACCTGATGTTGTGACATTTAAATTTAAATTAGAGCATCTCCGTGCATTACTTAAGGAGGTGCTATCTACTCTGGATGATTGTGACAATCTGGTCATCCCAGAAAAATTGTGCAAGATGGACAAGTTCCTTGAGGTCCCGGTGCACCCTGATGCTTTTCCGATACCTAAACGGGTGGCGGACATAGTGAATAAGGAGTGGGAGAAGCCAGGCATCCTCCTATATTTAAGAAATTGTTCCCAATGGTCGACCCCAGGAAGGACTTATGGCAAACAGTCCCTAAGGTCGAGGGGGCGGTTTCTACACTTGCCAAACGCACGACAATTCCTATTGAGGACAATTGTGCTTTCAAAGATCCTATGGATAAAAGATTGGAGGGTTTGCTTAAAAAGATTTTTGTACAGCAAGGTTACCTCCTTCAACCTATTTCGTGCATTATTCCTGTCACTACAGCGGCGTGGTTCTGGTTTGAGGAACTGGAAAAGTCGTTCAGTAGGGAGACTCCGTATGAGGAAGTCATGGACAGAATTCACGCACTTAAGTCATTTTATTTTAGACGCCGCTTTGCAGTTAGCGAGGTATAGCGGCAAAGAATTCAGGGTTTGCAATTGTGGCGCGCAGAGCGCTCTGGCTAAAGTCTTGGTCGGCGGATGTATTTTCCAAGACAAAATTGCTTAATATCCCTTTCAAAGGTAAGACCCTTTTTGGACCAGAATTGAAAGAGATTATTTCAGACATCACTGGGGGAAAGGGCCATGCCCTCCCACAAGATAGACCTTTCATGGCTAAGAATAAGTCCAATTTTTGTTCTTTTCGCAATTTCAGGAACGGACCGGCTTCCAACTCTGCAGCCTCTAGACAAAAGGGTAACGCTTCCCGACTAAACCAGCTTGGAAACCAATGCAAGGCTGGATCAAGGGTAAACAGGCCAAGAAGCCTGCTGCTGCTACCAAAACAGCATGAAGGGGTAGCCCCCGATCCGGGACCGGATCTAGTAGGGGGCAGACTCTCTCTCTTTGCTCAGGCTTGGGCAAGAGATGTTCAGGATCCCTGGACACTAGAAATAGTTTCTCAGGGTTATCTTCTAGAATTCAAGGAACTACCCCCAAGGGGAAGGTTCCACATGTCCCACTTATCTTCAAACCAAATAAGGAGACAGGCATTCTTACATTGTGTAGAAGACCTGTTAAAGATGGGAGTGATACACCCAGTTCCAACTGTGGAACAAGGTCAGGGATTTTACTCAAATCTGTTTGTAGTTCCCAAAAAAAAAAGAGGGAACTTTCAGACCAATTCTGGATTTAAAAATTCTAAACAAATTTCTCAGAGTTCCATCGTTCAAAATGGAAACCATTCGAACAATTTTACCTACAATCCAGGAGGGTCAATTTATGACTACCGTGGTTTTAAAGGATGCGTATCTACATATTCCTATCCACAAAGATCATCATCGGTTCCTAAGGTTCGCCTTTCTGGACAAGCATTACCAGTTTGTGGCTCTCCCATTCGGGCTAGCCACTGCTCCAAGGATTTTCACAAAGGTGCTCGGGTCCCTTCTAGCGGTTCTAAGACCAAGGGGTATTGCAGTGGCACCTTATCTGGACGATATTCTAATCCAAGCGTCGTCTCTTTCCAAAGCAAAGGCTCATACAGACATTGTTCTAGCCTTTCTCAGATCTCACGGGTGGAAGGTGAACGTAGAAAAGAGTTCCCTGTCTCCGTCGACAAGAGTTCCCTTTTTGGGAACAATAATAGATTCTTTAGAAATGAAGATCTTCCTGACAGAAGTCAGAAATTCAAAGCTTCTAAACGCTTGTCAAGTTCTTAACTCTATTCTGCAGTCTACCATAGCTCAGTGCATGGAAGTAGTAGGGTTGATGGTTGCAGCAATGGACATAGTCCCTTTTGCTCAAATTCATCTAAGACCATTACAACTGTGCATGCTCAAGCAGTGGAATGGGGACTATACAGACTTGTCTCCAATGATTCAAGTAGACCAGACAGGGAATGAGTTTCCGCTGACCAGAGTGGGTCATTGTCACGACCGACGCCAGTCCATTAGGCTAGGGCGCGGTCTGGAATTCCCTGAAAGCTCAGGGTCTATGGTCTCGGGAAGAGTCTCTTCTCCCGATAAACATCCTGGAACTGAGAGCGATATTCAATGCTCTCCGGGCTTGGCCTCAACTAACGAAGGCCGGATTCATATAGACAACATGACGACTGTAGCTTACATCATCCTTCAGAGGGGAACAAGGAGTTCCTTGGCGATGAGAGAGGTGTCCAAAATCATCAAATGGGCGGAGGATCACTCCTGCCACCTATCTGCAATCCACATCCCAGGAGTAGACAACTGGGAGGCGGATTATCTGAGTCGTCAGACTTTCCATCCGGAGGAGTGGGAACTTCACCCGGAGGTGTTTGCCCAGTTGACTCAATTATGGGGCATTCCAGACATGGATCTGATGGCGTCTCGTCAGAACTTCAAGGTTCCTTGCTACGGGTCCAGATCCAGGGATCCCAAGGCGACTCTAGTGGATGCATTAGTGGCGCCTTGGTCGTTCAACCTAGCTTATGCGTTTCCACCGTTCCCTCTCCTTTCCAGGCTTGTAGCCAGGATCAAACAGGAGAAGGCCTCTGTGATTCTGATAGCTCCTGCGTGGCCGCGCAGGACTTGGTATGCAGACCTGGTGAATATGTCATCGGCTTCACCATGGAAGCTACCTTTGAGACAGGATCTTCTAGTACAAGGTCCATTCGAACATCCAAATCTAGTTTCTCTGCAGCTGGCTGCTTGGAAATTGAACGCTTGATTTTATCCAAGCGTGGGTTTTCAAATTCAGTGATAGATACTCTGGTACAAGCCAGAAAACCTGTGACTAGAAAGATTTACCATAAAATATGGAAAAAATATATCTGTTGGTGTGAATCCAAGGGATTCTCCTGGAGTAAGATTAAAATTCCTAAGATTTCTGCTTTACACAAACGACTGGCAGCTGTGCCAGAGATACAAGCTTTTGTACAGGCTTTGGTCAGAATCAAGCCTGTTTACAGACCCATGACTCCTCCTTAGAGTCTAAATTTAGTTCCTTCAGTTCTTCAAGGGGTTCCATTTGAACCTTTACATTCCATAGATACCAAATTACTTTTCTTGGAAAGTTATGTTTTGGTTGTTATTTCTTCTGCTAGAAGAGTTTCTGAATTATCTACTTGTTCCTTCTCTGTGTCCGAATCCAGTTTCAAAGAAGGAACGTTTGTTACACAATTTAGATGTATTTCGTGCTTTAAAGTCCTATTTAGAAGCCACAAAGGATTTTAGACAAACCTCATGTTTGTTTGTCGTTTACTCTAGTAAGAGGAGAGGGCAAAAAGCTACTGCTACCTCTCTTCTTTCGAGAAAAGTATTATCAGATTGACTTATGAGACTGCCGGACGGCAGCCTCCTGAACGAATCACAGCTCACTCTACTAGGGCTGTGGCTTCCCATGAGCCTTCAAGAACGAGGCTTCTGTTGATCAGATATGTAAGGCAGAGACTTGGTCTTCTCTGCACACTTTTGCCAGATTCTACAAATTTGATACTTATGCTTCTTCGGAGGCTATTTTTGGGAGAAAGGTTTTGCAAGCTGTGGTGCCTTCTGTTTAGGTAACCTGATTTGCTCCCTCCCTTCATCCGTGTCCTAAAGCTTTGGTATTGGTTCCCACAAGTAATGGATGACGCCGTGGACCGGACACACCAATGTTGGAGAAAACTGAATTTATGCTTACCTGATAAATTACTTTCTCCAACGGTGTGTCCGGTCCACGGCCCGCACTGGTTTTTTAATCAGGTTTGAAAAATTTTCTTTCTCTATACACTACAGTCACCACGGCACCCTATGTTTTCTCCTTTTTCTCCTAACCGTCGGTCGAATGACTGGGGGGGCGCAGCCAGAGGGGGACTATATGGACAGCTCTTGCTGTGTGCTCTCCTTGCCATTCCCTGTAGGGGAGGAGAATATCCCACAAGTGATGGATGATGCCGTGGACCGGACACACCGTTGGAGAAAGTAATTTATCAGGTAAGCATAAATTCTGTTTTAATAAGAGTTAATTTATTTCGTTAGAATAAAATTATATTTAACTTAGGGGGGTGTTAGGGTTAGACTTAGCTTTAGGGGTTAATACATTAATTATAGTAGCGGCGAGGTCCAGTCGGCAGATTAGGGGTTAATACTTAAAGTTAGGTGGCGGCGATGTTAGGGAGGGCAGATTAGGGGTTAATACTATTTATTATAGGGTTTGCGAGGCGGGAGTGTGGCGGTTTAGGGGTTAATAACTTTATTAGAGTGGCGGCGAGGTCCAGTCAGCAGATTAGGGGTTAATAAGTGTAGGTAAGGTAGCGGCGACGTTGGGGGGGGCAGATTAGTGGTTAATAAATATTATGTAGGTGTCGGCGATGTTAGGGGCAGCAGATTAGGGGTACATAGGTATAATGTAGGTTGCGGCGGTGTCTGGAGCGGCAGATTAGGGGTTAATAGTGTAATGCAGGGGTCAGTGGTAACGGGGACGGCAGATTAGGGGTTAATAAGTGTAAGGTTAGGGGTGTTTAGACTTGGGGTACATGTTAGGGTGTTAGGTGCAGACTTAGAAACTGTTTCCCCATAGGAAACAATGGGGCTGCGTTAGGAGCTTAATGCTGCTTTTTTGCAGGTGTTAGGTTTTTTTTCAGCCCAAACTGCCCCATTGTTTCCTATGGGGGAATCGTGCACGAGCACGTTCTTCCAGCTAGCCGCTACCGTAAGCAACGCTGGTATTGAGAGTTGAAGTGGATGTAAATTATGCTCTACCCTCCCTTTTTGGAGCCTAACGCAGCCCTTCAGAGAACTCTAAATACCAGCGTTGTCTTAAGGGTGCGCTGGAAAAAAAGCAGCGTTAGCTACGCGGGTCTTTACCGACAAAACTCTAAATCTAGGCGTATGTTATCTGTGTGATAGTAATATGCAGTAGTTTCTATGGTATGTGTGTGACAGTAATATGCACTAGTGTGTATGGTATGGGTGTGACAGTTATATGGACTAGTGTGTAGGGTATGTGAGTGATAGTAATATGCACTAGTCTGTATGGTATGTGAGTGATAGTAATATGCATTAGTTTCTATAGTATGTGTGTAATAGTTATATGCACTAGTGTGTATAGTATGTGTGTAATAGTTATATGCACTAGTGTGTATGGTATGTGTGTAATAGTAATATGCACTAGTGTGTATGGTATGGGTGTGATAGTAAAATGCACTAGTTTGTATGGTATGGGTGTGACAGTTATATGCACTAGTGTGTATGGTATGGGTGTGACAGTTATATGGACTAGTGTGTAGGGTATGTGTGTGATAGTGATATGCACTAGTGTGTATGGTATGGGTGTTATAGTAATATGCACTAGTTTCTATGGTATGTGCCTGATAGTAATATGCACTAGTGTGTATGGTATGGGTGTGATAGTTATATGCACTAGTTTGTATGGTATGGGTGTGACAGTTATATGGACTAGTGTGTAGGGTATGTGTGTGATATTAATATGCACTAGTGTGTATGGTATGGGTGTTATAGTAATATGCACTAGTTTCTATGGTATGTGCCTGATAGTAATATGCACTAGTGTGTAGGGTATGGGTGTGATAGTAATATGCACTAGTTTCTATGGTATGTGTATGCTAGTAATATGCACTAGTGTGTATGGTATGTGTGATAGCTATATGCACTAGTTTCTATGGTGTGTGTGATAGTAATATGCACTAGTGTGTATGGTATGGGTGTGATAGTGATATGCACTAGTGTGTATGGTATGGGTGTGATAGTAATATGCACTAGTTTCTATGGTATGTGTGCGATAGCTATATGCACTAGTGTGTAGGGTATATGTGTGATAGTAATATACACTAGTATGTATTGTATGGGTGTGATAGTAATATGCACTGGTGTGTATGGTATGTGTGCGAGTAATATGCACTAGTTTCTATGGTATGTGTGTGATAGTAATGTGCATTAGTGTGTATGGTATGTGTGTCATAGTGATATGCATTAGTGTGTATGGTATGGGTGTGATAGTAATATGCACTAGTGTGTATGGTATGTGTGTGATAGTAATATGCTCTAGTTTCTATGGTATGTGTGCGATAGTAATATGCACTAGTGTGTAGGGTATGTGTGTGATAGTGATATGCACTGGTGTGTATGGTATGTGTGTGATAGTAATATACACTAGTGTGTATTGTATGGGTGTGATAGTAATATGCACTGGTGTGTATGGTATGTGTGCGAGTAATATGCACTAGTTTCTATGGTATGTGTGTGATAGTAATGTGCATTAGTGTGTATGGTATGTGTGTGATAGTGATATGCACTGGTGTGTATAGTATGGGTGTGATAGTGATTTGCACTAGTCTGTATGGTATGGGTGTGATAGTAATATGCACTAGTGTGTATGGTATGGGCATGATAGTAATATGCACTAGTGTGTATGGTATGTGTTAGTAATATGCACTAGTGTGTATGGTGTGTGTGATAGTAATAAGCATTAGTTTCTATGGTATGGGTGTGATAGTGATATGCACTAGTTTGTATGGTATGGGTGTGATAGTGATATGCACTAGTGTGTATGGTATGGGTGTGACAGTTATATGCACTAGTGTGTATGGTATGTGAGTGATAGTAATATGCACTAGTGTGTGTGGTGTGTGATAGTGATATGCATTAGTATGTATGGTATGGGTGTGATGGTAATATGCACTAGTTTCTTTGGTATGTGTGTAATAGTAATATGCACTAGTTTCTATGGTGTGTGGGATAGTAATATGCACTAGTGTGTAGGGTATGGGTGTGATAGTGATATGCACTAGTATGTATGGTATGGGTGTGATAGTAATATGCACTAGTGTGTGTGGTATGTGTGTGATAGTGATATGCACTAGTTTCTTTGGTATGTGTGTGATAGTAATATGCACTAGTGTGTATGGTATGTGTGTGATAGTAATATGCACTACTGTGTATGGTATGTGTGTGATAGTGATATGCACTAGTGTGTATGGTATGGGTGTAATAGTGATTTGCACTAGTGTGTATGGTATGGGTGTGATAGTGATATGCACTAGTGTGTATGGTATGGGTGTAATAGTGATATGCACTAGTGTGTATGGTATAGTTGTGATAGTGATATGCAGTTATATGCACTAGTATCTATGGTATGGGTGTGATAGTAATATGCATTAGTGTATTTGGTATGTGTGTAATAGTGATATGCACTAGTGTGTATGGTATGGGTGTGATAGTAAAATGCACTAGTTTGTATGGTATGGGTGTGAGTTATATGCACTAGTGTGTATGGTATGTGTGTTATAGTAATATGCACTAGTTTCTATGGTATGTGCCTGATAGTAATATGCACTAGTGTGTAGGGTATGGGTGTGATAGTAATATGCACTAGTTTGTATGGTATGTGCCTGATAGTGATATGCACTGTATGGGTGTGACAGTTATATGCACTAGTGTGTATGGTATGGGTGTGACAGTTATATGGACTAGTGTGTAGGGTTTGTGTGTTATAGTGATATGCACTAGTGTGTATGGTATGGGTGTGATAGTGATATGCACTAGTGTGTATGGTATGGGTGTAATAGTGATATGCACTAGTGTGTATGGTATAGTTGTGATAGTGATATGCAGTTATATGCACTAGTATCTATGGTATGGGTGTGATAGTAATATGCATTAGTGTATTTGGTATGTGTGTAATAGTGATATGCACTAGTGTGTATGGTTTGTGTGTGATAGTAATATGCACTAGTGTGTACGGTATGTGTGTGATAGTAATATGCGGTAGTTTCTATGGTATGTGTGTGATAGTAATATGCATTAGTTTCTATGGTATGGGTGTGATAGTGATATGCACTAGTTTCTATAGTGTGTGTGATAGTGATATGCACTAGTGTGTATGGGATGTGTGTGATAGTAATATGCACTAGCGTGTATGGTATGTATGTGATAGTAATATGCACTAGTGTGTATGGTATGTGAGTGATAGTAATATGCACTAGTGTGTGTGGTATGTGTGTGATAGTGATATGCATTAGTATGTATGGTATGGGTGTGATAGTAATATGCACTAGTGTGTATGGTATGGGTGTGATAGTAATATGCACTAGTGTGTATGGTATGGGTGTGATAGTAATTTTATGCACTAGTGTGTATGGTATGTGTGTGATAGTAATATGCGCTAGTGTGTACGGTATGTGTGTGATAGTAATATGCGGTAGTTTCTATGGTATGTGTGTGATAGTTATATGCACTAGTGTGTATGGTATGTGTGTGATATTAATATGCACTAGTGTGTATGGTATGTGTGTTATAGTAATATGCACTAGTTTCTATGGTATGTGCCTGACAGTAATATGCACTAGTGTGTAGGGTATGGGTGTGATAGTAATATGCACTAGTTTGTATGGTATGTGCCTGATAGTGATATGCACTGTATGGGTGTGACAGTTATATGCACTAGTTTGTATGGTATGGGTGTGACAGTTATATGCACTAGTTTGTATGGTATGGGTGTGACAGTTATATGCACTAGTTTGTATGGTATGGGTGTGACAGTTATATGGACTAGTGTGTAGGGTTTGTGTGTTATAGTGATATGCACTAGTGTGTATGGTATGGGTGTGATAGTGATATGCACTAGTGTGTATGGTATGGGTGTAATAGTGATATGCACTAGTGTGTATGGTATAGTTGTGATAGTGATATGCAGTTATATGCACTAGTATCTATGGTATGGGTGTGATAGTAATATGCATTAGTTTCTATGGTATGGGTGTGATAGTGATATGCACTAGTTTCTATAGTGTGTGTGATAGTGATATGCACTAGTGTGTATGGGATGTGTGTGATAGTAATATGCACTAGCGTGTATGGTATGTATGTGATAGTAATATGCACTAGTGTGTATGGTATGTGAGTGATAGTAATATGCACTAGTGTGTATGGTATGTGAGTGATAGTAATATGCACTAGTGTGTGTGGTATGTGTGTGATAGTGATATGCATTAGTATGTATGGTATGGGTGTGATAGTAATATGCACTAGTGTGTATGGTATGGGTGTGATAGTAATATGCACTAGTGTGTATGGTATGGGTGTGATAGTAATATGCACTAGTGTGTATGGTATGGGTGTGATAGTAATATGCACTAGTGTGTACGGTATGTGTGTGATAGTAATATGCGCTAGTGTGTACGGTATGTGTGTGATAGTAATATGCGGTAGTTTCTATGGTATGTGTGTGATAGTTATATGCACTAGTGTGTATGGTATGTGTGTGATAGTAATATGCGGCAGTTTCTATGGTATGTGTGTGATAGTAATATGTGGCAGTTTCTATGGTATGTGTGTGATAGTAATATGCACTAGTGTGTATGGTATGTGTGATAGTAATATGCGCTAGTGTGTACGGTATGTGTGATAGTAACATGCGGTAGTTTCTATGGTATGTGTGTGATAGTAATATGCATTAGTTTCTATGGTATGGGTGTGATAGTGATATGCACTAGTTTCTATGGTATGGGTGTGATAGTAATATGCATTAGTATGTATGGTATGGGTGTGATAGTAATATGCACTAGTGTGTATGGTATGTGTGTTTTAGTTATATGCACTAGTGTGTATGGTATGGGTGTGATAGTGATATGCATTAGTATGTATGGTATGGGTGTGATAGTAATATGCACTAGTTTCTATGGTGTGTGTGATAGTAATATATGCACTAGTATATATGGTATGGGTGTGATGGTAATATGCACTAGTTTCTTTGGTATGGGTGTGATAGTAATAAGCACTAGTGTGTATGGTATGTGTGTGATAGTGATTTGCACTAGTGTGTATGGTATGGGTGTGATAGTAATATGCACTAGTGTGTATGGTATGTGTTAGTAATATGCACTACTGTGTATGGTATGTGTGTGATAGCGATATGCACTAGTGTATTTGGTATGTGTACGATAGTAATATGCAGTAGTGTGTGGTTTTTGTGTGATAGTTATATGCAGTAGTGTGTATGGTATGTGTGTGATAGTAATAAGCACTAGTGTGTATGTTATGTGTGTGAGAGTGATATGCACTAGTGTGTATGGTATGTGTGTGATAGTGATATGCACTACTGTGTATGGTATGTGTGTGATAGCGATATGCACTAGTGTATTTGGTATGTGTACGATAGTAATATGCAGTAGTGTGTGGTTTTTGTGTGATAGTTATATGCACTAGTGTGTATGGTATGTGTGTGATAGTAATAAGCACTAGTGTGTATGTTATGTGTGTGAGTGTGATATGCACTAGTGTGTATGGTATGTGTGTGATAGTAATAAGCACTAGTGTGTATGGTGTGTGTGATAGTAATATGCACTAGTGTGTATGGTATGTGTGTGATAGTAATACGCACTAGTGTGTATGGTATGTGTGTGATAGTAATACGCACTAGTGTGTATGGTATGTGTGTGATAGTAATAAGCACTAGTGTGTATGGTATGTGTGTGATAGTAATAAGCACTAGTGTGTATGGTATGTGTGTGATAGTAATAAGCACTAGTGTGTATGGTATGTGTGTGATAGTAATAAGCACTAGTGTGTATGGTATGTGTGTGATAGTAATACGCACTAGTGTGTATGGTATGTGTGTGATAGTAATAAGCACTAGTGTCTATGGTATGTGTGTGATAGTAATAAGCACTAGTGTGTATGGTATGTGTGTGATAGTAATAAGCACTAGTGTGTATGGTGTGTGTGATAGTAATATGCACTAGTGTGTATGGTATGTGTGTGATAGTAATACGCACTAGTGTGTATGGTATGTGTGTGATAGTAATAAGCACTAGTGTATATGGTGTGTGTGATAGTTATATGCACTAGTGTGTATGGTATGGGTGTGATAGTAATGAGCACTAGTGTGTATGGTATGTGTGTGATAGTAATAAGCACTAGTGTGTATGGTATGTGTGTGATAGTAATATGCACTAGTGTGTATGGTATGTGTGTGAGAGTGATATGCACTAGTGTGTATGGTATGTGTGTGATAGTAATAAGCACTAGTGTGTATGGTATGTGTGTGATAGTAATATGCACTAGTGTGTATGGTGTGTGTGATAGTAATATGCACTAGTGTGTATGGTGTGTGTGATAGTAATATGCACTAGTGTGTATGGTATGTGTGTGATAGTAATAAGCACTAGTGTGTATGGTATGTGTGTGATAGTAATAAGCACTAGTGTGTATGGTGTGTGTGATAGTAATATGCACTAGTGTGTATGGTATGTGTGTGATAGTAATAAGCACTAGTGTGTATGGTGTGTGTGATAGTTATATGCACTAGTGTGTATGGTATGGGTGTGATAGTAATAAGCACTAGTGTGTATGGTATGTGTGTGATAGTAATATGCACTAGTGTGTATGGTATGTGTGTGATAGTAATATGCACTAGTGTGTATGGTATGTGTGTGATAGTAATAAGCACTAGTGTGTATGGTATGTGTGTGATAGTAATAAGCACTAGTGTGTATGGTGTGTGTGATAGTTATATGCACTAGTGTGTATGGTATGTGTGTGATAGTAATATGCACTAGTGTGTATGGTATGTGTGTGATAGTAATAAGCACTAGTGTGTATGGTATGTGTGTGATAGTAATAAGCACTAGTGTGTATGGTATGTGTGTGATAGTAATATGCACTAGTGTGTATGGTATGTGTGTGATAGTAATATGCACTAGTGTGTATGGTATGTGTGTGATAGTAATAAGCACTAGTGTGTATGGTATGTGTGTGATAGTAATATGCACTAGTTTCTATGGTTTATGTGTGATAGTAGTTTGCACTAGTGTGTATGGTATGTGTGTGATAGTAATATGCACTAGTGTGTATGGTATGTGTGTGATAGTAATAAGCACTAGTGTGTATGGTATGTGTGTGATAGTAATAAGCACTAGTGTGTATGGTATGTGTGTGATAGTAATATGCACTAGTTTCTATGGTTTATGTGTGATAGTAGTTTGCACTAGTGTGTTTGGTATGATTTGATAGTAATATGCACTAGTTTCTATGGTTTATGTGTGATAGTAGTTTGCACTAGTGTGTTTAGTATGATTTGATAGTAATATGCACTAGTTTCTATGGTTTGTGTGTGATAGTAGTTTGCACTAGTGTGTATGGTATGTGTTTTTATAGTATGCACTAGTGTGTATGGTTTGCACTAGTGTGTATGGTATGTGTTTTTATGGTATGCACTAGTGTGTATGGTTTGCACTTATATAATTGGCATGCACTAGTGTGTATGGTATGGTTGTGATAGTAGTGTATCTGGGATTTATGTGATAGCAGTATGCACGATTGTGTAATATACATGTAACTGTGCAGCCTTATCCCAAATTTCCCTTGACTTCCTCTTCCATACGAGGTGCATGTAGATGTTAAGCACCGCGTGGTCAGCACCCCAGCCTTCATGTGTAACGCCCCCCTGCACAAAATCTTTGATGGAATCGGTGCAATGGTCCAGGGGGTGCTCAGACTCACAGGGAAGTGATGTGCGCACACAGCTTTGTTCTGTTAATAAGCACAGCAGCTGTAAAGTGACTGTAATATGCTATTGCACACACCGTGCTTCTGATGACAATAATAATAATACAAAGTGATGACACCCACGCTGTCGGTGAATATGACAGACAGACACTGGGAACCCCCATCTGCCCAGCAATAAATGCTACTTTTGTGTGTGCATACTCTGTGATTTCTGCTCAGCACCTCATCCAGTAGAATAAAAGGCAAATAGCTTACTGATGTGTTTTAAGTGTTTATTGCTCAGTAAACAAATCTGTGATTAAAGAAATATAATTTTCTTTCTAATGGCAGTGGGAGTCCACGAAATCCATTCATAACCTATGGGAACTACTTTACCTGGCTACCAGGAGGAGGCAGACACACCCCCAAATAGAACTTTGAAATAACCTCCCTCTTACCTTCCCTCCCAGTAATTCTTTGCCTCGTTTCATGGAGGTAGGCAGAGAGAGGTGCTTTGCTGAAGATTCTGATGTTATTGTCCTCAATGGATTGTTTCCTGCAAGAGAGGGCAGGGGAGTAGTTGATGTATGCTCTTGGTAGAGTTTTGGCGTATGCTAGCTTCTGGATGTCGCTGGGAAGTTTCCATGCCTCCTCCAATGTGTTTCAGCTTTCATCCCCTCTAGCAAACAGTCACCTAGATTACAAGTTTTGCGTTATGGTGCGGTACAGCTATACCGCTGAAAAATTGGCCATTACGCGTGGAATGACAAGTCTCCTGTATTACAAGTCACACCGGTATAGCTATACCACAAGCATTTTAGCCTGTAACGCATGATCCATTCCGCACTCAAAAAATGACGCTTGAGTGTGGGATTTTCCATTGCGCCGTATTACAAGTTGTGCATTCTGGCTAAAATGCTTGCGTTCTAGCCTATACCAACACAATCCATTCCGCGATCTGAGACCAGTAGTTATGGATTTTGCAAAACAAAAATGTTTCACAAAGTTCATAACTATAAAATGTTACAAAGTACACTTACACCCATAAACTACCTATTAACCCCTAAACCGTCACCCTCCCGCATCGCAAATACTATATTAAATGTATTAACCCTTAATCCACCGCCCACCTACATTGTGACTATTAAATAAACCTATTAACCCCTAATCCACCGCCCACCCACATAGCCAACACTATATGAACCTATTAACCCTTAAACCACCAGCCCCCCACATCGCCAACACCATAATTAAGTATTAACCCCTAAACCGCCAGCCCCCCACAGCGCAACTAATAAACTAAACCTATTTACCCCTAAACCGCCAGCCCCCCACAGCGCAACTAATGAACTAAACCTATTGACCGCCTGCCCCCCCACATCGCATAACACTAAATTAAACTATTAACCCCTGAACTTATCACCCCTAACTTTAAATTAAATTTACAATATAACTATCTTTAAATAAATAAAAACTAACCTGTGAAATAAAAAAAACTAAGATTATAAACTATAAATTAACCTAACATAACTATTCTAATAAAATAAAATAAACTACAAATTAAAAATCCTAAATTACATGATTAAAAAAACCTAACGCTACGAAAAAAATAAAAAATGTAAATTAGAAATTGAAATAAACCTAACACTACGAAAAAATTAAAAAAAGTCTAACATTACAAAGAAAAAAAAATGCTAAAATTACGACAAATAAAAAACATTAACATTACAAAAAATAAAAAACAAAATTATCCAAAATAAAAAAAATTACACCTTATCTAATAGCCCTATAAAAACAACAAACCACCCCAAAAAAAACCTAACCTAACAATAAACTACCAATAGTCCTTAAAGTGAAATGTCAATTTTGAAGAATTAGTGCCCAGATTTTAATAATCCTATTAAACACAATGGCACTTTAATTCATCAAAATTGACATTTCACTTGTTTTCTTCAAAAATCATGACAGCTGCTACAGAGCTTCCTCCGCCCATCGCGTATGAGAACATCAGCTACATACATCCTCTAACAATGTTTATAAAGCGTATGAGATCATCAGCTATATACATCCTCTAACAATGTTTATAAAGCGTATGAGATCATCAGCTATATACATCCTCTAACAATGTTTATAAAGCATATGAGATCATCAGCTATATACATCCTCTAACAATGTTTATAAAGCGTATGAGATCATCAGCTATATACATCCTCTAACAATGCTTATAAAGCTTATGAGATCAGCTATATACATCCTCTAACAATGTTTATAAAGCTTATAAGATCATCAGCTATATACATCCTCTAGCAATGTTTATAAAACGTATGAGATCATCAGCTATATACATCCTCTAACAATGTTTATAAAGCTTATGAGATCATCAGCTATATACATCCTCTAACAATGTTTATAAAGCTTATGAGACCAGCTATATACATCCTCTAACAATGTTTATAAAGCTTATGAGATTATCAGCTATATACATCTTCTAACAATGTTTATAAAGCCTATGAGATCATCAGCTATATACATCCTCTAACAATGTTTATAAAGCTTATGAGATCATCAGCTATATACATCCTCTAACAATGTTTATAAAGCTTATGAGATCATCAGCTATATACATCCTCTAATAATGTTTATAAAGCTTATGAGATCATCAGCTATATACATCCTCTAACAATGTTTATAAAGCTTATGAGATCAGCTATATACATCCTGTAACAATGTTTATAAAGCGTATGAGATCATCGGCTATATACATCCTCTAACAATGTTTATAAAGCGTATGAGATCATCGGCTATATACATCCTCTAACAATGTTTATAAAGCTTATGAGATCAGCTATATACATCCTGTAACAATGTTTATAAAGCGTATGAGATCATCAGCTATATACATCCTCTAACAATGTTTATAAAGCTTATGAGATTATCAGCTATATACATCCTCTAACAATGTTTATACATCTTATGAGATCATCAGCTATATACATCCTCTAACAATGTTTATAAAGCTTATGAGATCATCAGCTATATACATCCTCTAACAATGTTTATAAAGCATATAAGATCATCAGCTGTATACATGCTCTAACAATGTTTATAAAGCTTATGAGATCATCGGCTATATACATCCTGTAACAATGTTTATACAGCTTATGAGATCATCAGCTATATACATCCTCTAACAATGTTTATAAAGCATATAAGATCATCAGCTGTATACATCCTCTAACAATGTTTATAAAGCTTATGAGATCAGCTATATACATCCTGTAACAATGTTTATAAAGCGTATGAGATCATCGGCTATATACATCCTCTAACAATGTTTATAAAGCATATGGGATCATCAGCTATATACATCCTCTAACAATGTTTATAAAGCGTATGAGAACATCAGCTATATACATCCTCTAACAATGTTTATAAAGCTTATGAGATCAGCTATATACATCCTCTAACAATGTTTATAAAGCGTATGAGATCATCAGCTATATACATCCTCTAACAATGTTTATAAAGCGTATGAGATCATCGGCTATATACATCCTCTAACAATGTTTATAAAGCGTATGACATCATCAGCTATATACATCCTCTAACAATGTTTATAAAGCGTATGAGATCATCAGCTATATACATCCTCTAACAATGTTTATAAAGCTTATGAGATTATCAGCTATATACATCCTCTAACAATGTTTATAAAGTTTATGAGATTATCAGCTATATACATCCTCTAACAATGTTTATAAAGCGTATGAGATCATCAGCTATATACATCCTCTAATAATGTTTATAAAGCGTATGAGATCATCGGCTATATACATCCTGTAACAATGTTTATAAAGCTTATGAGAACATCAGCTATATACATCCTCTAACAATGTTTATAAAGCCTATGAGATCATCAGCTATATACATCCTCTAACAATGTTTATAAAGCTTATGAGAGCATCAGCTATATACATCCTCTAACAATGTTTATAAAGCATATAAGATCATCAGCTATATACATCCTCTAACAATGTTTATAAAGCTTTTGAGATCATCAGCTATATACATCCTCTAACAATGTTTATAAAGCTTATGAGATTATCAGCTATATACATCCTCTAACAATGTTTATAAAGCTTATGAGATCATCAGCTATATACATCCTCTAACAATGTTTATAAAGCGTATGAGATCATCAGCTATATACATCCTCTAACAATGTTTATAAAGCGTATGAGATCATCAGCTATATACATCCTCTAACAATGTTTATAAAGCTTATGAGATCATCAGCTATATACATCCTCTAACAATGTTTATAAAGCTTATGAGATCATCAGCTATATACATCCTCTAACAATGTTTATAAAGCTTATGAGATCATCAGCTATATACATCCTCTAACAATGTTTATAAAGCTTATGAGATCATCAGCTATATACATCCTCTAACAATGTTTATAAAGCTTATAAGATCATCAGCTATATACATCCTCTAACAATGTTTATAAAACGTATGAGATCATCGGCTATATACATCCTCTAACAATGTTTATAAAGCTTATGAGATCATCAGCTATATACATCCTCTAACAATGTTTATAAAGCTTATGAGATCATCAGCTATATACATCCTCTAACAATGTTTATAAAGCTTATGAGACCAGCTATATACATCCTCTAACAATGATTATAATGCTTATGAGACCAGCTATATACATCCTCTAACAATGTTTATAAAGCATATAAGATCATCAGCTGTATACATCCTCTAACAATGTTTATAAAGCTTATGAGATCAGCTATATACATCCTCTAACAATGTTTATAAAGCTTATGAGATCATCGGCTATATACATCCTCTAAAAATGTTTATAAAGCTTATGAGATCATCAGCTATATACATCCTCTAACAATGTTTATAAAGCTTATGAGATCATCAGCTATATACATCCTCTAACAATGTTTATAAAGCTTATGAGATCATCAGCTATATACATCCTCTAACAATGTTTATAAAGCTTATGAGATCATCAGCTATATACATCCTCTAACAATGTTTATAAAGCCTATGAGATCATCAGCTATGTACATCCTCTAAGAATGTTTATAAAGCTTATAAGATCATCAGCTGTATACATCCTCTAACAATGTTTATAAAGCTTATGAGATCATCTATATACATCCTCTAAGAATGTTTATAAAGCATATAAGATCATCAGCTGTATACATGCTCTAACAATGTTTATAAAGCGTATGAGATTATCAGCTATATACATCCTCTAAGAATGTTTATAAAGTTTATGAGAACATCAGCTATATACATCCTCTAACAATGTTTATAAAGCCTATGAGATCATCAGCTATATACATCCTCTAACAATGTTTATAAAGCTTATGAGATCATCGGCTATATACATCCTCTAACAATGTTTATAAAGCTTATGAGATCATCGGCTATATACGTCCTCTAAGAATTTTTATAAAGCTTATAAGATCATCAGCTGTATACATCCTCTAACAATGTTTATAAAGCTTATTAGATCATCTATATACATCCTCTAACAATGTTTATAAAGCATATAAGATCATCAGCTGTATACATGCTCTAACAATGTTTATAAAGCTTATGAGATCATCGGCTATATACATCCTCTAACAATGTTTATACAGCTTATGAGATCATCAGCTATATACATCCTCTAACAATGTTTATAAAGCTTATGAGATCATCAGCTATATACATCCTCTAACAATGTTTATAAAGCTTATGAGATTATCAGCTATATACATCCTCTAACAATGTTTATAAAGCTTATGAGATCATCAGCTATATACATCCTCTAACAATGTTTATAAAGCTTATGAGATCATTAGCTATATACATCCTGTAACAATCTTTATAAAGCTTATGAGAACATCAGCTATATACATCCTCTAACAATGTTTATAAAGCGTATGAGATCATCTGCTATATACATCCTCTAACAATGTTTATAAAGCTTATGAGATCATCAGCTATATACATCCTGTAAAAATGTTTATAAAGCTTATGAGATCATCAGCTATATACATCCTGTAAAAATGTTTATAAAGCGTATGAGAACATCAGCTATATACATCCTCTAACAATGTTTATAAAGCTTATCAGACCAGCTATATACATCCTCTAACAATGTTTATAAAGCTTATCAGACCAGCTATATACATCCTCTAACAATGTTTATAAAGCTTATGAGATCATCAGCTATATACATCCTCTAACAATGTTTATAAAGCTTATGAGAACATCAGCTATATACATCCTCTAACAATGTTTATAAAGCTTATGAGATCATCAGCTATATACATCCTCTAACAATGTTTATAAAGCTTATGAGATCATCAGCTATATACATCCTCTAACAATGTTTATAAAGCTTATGAGAACATCAGCTATATACATCCTCTAACAATGTTTATAAAGCTTATCAGACCAGCTATATACATCCTCTAACAATGTTTATAAAGCGTATGAGATCATCTGCTATATACATCCTCTAACAATGTTTATAAAGCTTATGAGATCATCAGCTATATACATCCTGTAAAAATGTTTATAAAGCTTATGAGATCATCAGCTATATACATCCTGTAAAAATGTTTATAAAGCGTATGAGAACATCAGCTATATACATCCTCTAACAATGTTTATAAAGCTTATCAGACCAGCTATATACATCCTCTAACAATGTTTATAAAGCTTATCAGACCAGCTATATACATCCTCTAACAATGTTTATAAAGCTTATGAGATCATCAGCTATATACATCGTCTAACAATGTTTATAAAGCTTATGAGATCATCAGTTATATACATCCTCTAACAATGTTTATAAAGCTTATGAGATCATCAGCTATATACATCCTCTAACAATATTTATAAAGCTTATGAGAACATCAGCTATATACATCCTCTAACAATGTTTATAAAGCTTATGAGATCATCAGCTATATACATCCTCTAACAATGTTTATAAAGCTTATGAGATCATCAGTTATATACATCCTCTAACAATGTTTATAAAGCTTATGAGATCATCAGCTAT
Source organism: Bombina bombina (assembly GCF_027579735.1). Classification (NCBI taxonomy): domain Eukaryota; kingdom Metazoa; phylum Chordata; class Amphibia; order Anura; family Bombinatoridae; genus Bombina; species Bombina bombina. The sequence goes on from NC_069501.1 coordinate 9,522,631, forward strand.
ATACATCCTCTAACAATGTTTATAAAGCTTATGAGATCATCTGCTATATACATCCTCTAACAATGTTTATAAAGCTTATGAGATCATCAGCTATATACATCCTCTAACAATGTTTATAAAGCTTATGAGAACATCAGATATATACATCCTCTAACAATGTTTATAAAGCTTATGAGCTCATCAGATATATACATCATCTAACTATGTTTATAAAGCTTATGAGATCATCGGCTATATACATCCTCTAACAATGTTTATAAAGCTTATGAGATCATTGGCTATATACATCCTCTAACAATGTTTATAAAGCTTATGAGATCAGCTATATACATCATCTAACAATGATTATAAAGCTTATGAGACCAGCTATATACATCCTCTAACAATGTTTATAATGCTTATGAGATCATCAGCTATATACATCCTCTAACAATGTTTATAAAGCTTATGAGATCATTGGCTATATACATCCTCTAACAATTTTTATAAAGCTTATGAGATCATCAGCTATATACATCCTCTAACAATGTTTATAAAGCTTATGAGATTATCAGCTATATACATCCTCTAACAATGTTTATAATGCTTATGAGATCAGCTATATACATCCTCTAACAATGTTTATAAAGCTTATGAGACCAGCTATATACATCCTCTAACAATGTTTATAAAGCTTATGAGATCATCAGCTATATACATCCTCTAACAATGTTTATAAAGCTTATGAGATCATCAGCTATATACATCCTCTAACAATGTTTATAAAGCTTATGAGATCATCAGCTATATACATCCTCTAACAATGTTTATAAAGCTTATGAGATCATCAGCTATATACATCCTCTAACAATGTTTATAAAGCTTATGAGATCATCAGCTATATACATCCTCTAACAATGTTTATAAAGCTTATGAGATCAGCTATATACATCCTCTAACAATGTTTATAAAGCTTATGAGATCAGCTATATACATCCTCTAACAATGTTTATAAAGCTTATGAGACCAGCTATATACATCCTCTAACAATGTTTATAAAGCTTATGAGATCAGCTATATACATCCTCTAACAATGTTTTTAAAGCGTATAAGATCATCAGCTATATACATCCTCTGTAGACAATTGATAGGTGTTCTTCCAAGTGAGGCTCAAGGTGTATGGCGAGGGGATCCCAGTATAAGCAAAATTCGGCTATAATCACAAGTATCGATGTAAGCGAATAAAGGCAAGCAACTTCGAATAGGTTTAAATAATTATAGAACTTCAGAGCTTAACAGTCAAATTTGCGGAAAAAGCATACGAGGTAACGGCTCAAAGCGGAAAAGGGACACAACTCACCAAGTTGTATTGGATTCCTCCCTCCGGTCACTCACCCCTGCCTCTCAATGGGCCTTGCTTCTCCGCATACACTGTTGGTTTCTTCGGCGTCTGTTGCAACAGTGTGTTACACTGCTGTGCTGGGCATCCGTGCCGTATACTTCCGGTCTGTGCCGTAAGCGGTCCGTTCAGCCAATGGGATCCCCTACTACGTCTCCGTAGCCCCTGACATTGCTGTGACCACCGAAAATCTAACCCGGTAAGCTTCACTAATAGTATATATACAAATAACCGGGTGAGTCTCAAGGCACAAAGTTGTTTAAAAAAACTTTCAGCTTTATTTGGAAACCATTTTCATATCAGGAAAAATTGATTCACTCTCTTTAAAAACGAAAAAAGTTCATAAGATCAGTTGGGGCAGTACTGTCTTGCACGTTTCGGCTAGATATCAGCCTTATTCATAGACATATTGATGTGGCTAAACGCCGGGCTTAAATAGCCCTGCGTCAACCCCAACCTACTACTCAAGCTGTACATAATTAAATACCATAATTAAACTTATGAGATGTGATACAAAGTTGTGATGGATAACAATGGAAGTACATAGATTTTAAGAAGAGTACATACACAAAAACGAAGCGCAACTTAACACAATTCAGTTAGGAAGTGATCTTGCTATTAGAATGTGAAGTAAATATGGGAAAAAATAACTAAAGGGGTATTTACAAAGCCACTATGCATATATAAATAAACAATTAATTATATTTACATTACAGTACTGTCTAGCTTAAAAGGGGGGGCTGGTTTAACTCGTTATTATGATATTCAAATTGACACTTCAATCTCCACAGAAACCAGAGGAGCCAAACGATGTATATATATATAATAATATCACAGTGGCTCATGTGTTGTGTCAATTCAAATTTGCAATCTAATGCTAAACCTAGTATTCTAGAGTGCTTTAAAGGTACGTGCCTACTCAATGAGTGTCTAGCAACTAAAATGCAGGCTATAATTGCCTGTACTGGTAACATAAAATTATTTAAAAATATTCGCACAGTAAACTTGGCATAGATAACCTCAACTTTAGTTAACCCTTATTTCTTTCATGTAATTAGCAAGAGTCCATGAGCTAGTGACGTATGGGATATACATTCCTACCAGGAGGGGCAAAGTTTCCCAAACCTCAAAATGCCTATAAATACACCCCTCACCACACCCACAAATCAGTTTTACAAACTTTGCCTCCTATGGAGGTGGTGAAGTAAGTTTGTGCTAGATTCTACGTTGATATGCGCTCCGCAGCAGGTTGGAGCCCGGTTTTCCTCTCAGCGTGCAGTGAATGTCAGAGGGATGTGAGGAGAGTATTGCCTATTTGAATTCAATGATCTCCTTCTACGGGGTCTATTTCATAGGTTCTCTGTTATCGGTCGTAGAGATTCATCTCTTACCTCCCTTTTCAGATCGACGATATACTCTTATATATACTGTGACAAAACCAATCTCGCCACTGTACATTGGAGGGCCTGTTATGGAACATTCTTTGGGCTGGAGGTACATGGGCTTAAGGATACCCAGAGACTGCATGGAAATATGGAATTTTATATGCTGGACACCCCATGTACTTTCATAACTCTGTCTTATGTCTATGTCACCCTGTATCCATAAATACAGGATGGGTACAGGGTGTGAGTGCCCCTTGTGGGAGCAATTGTGACTCTATAAGCCAAGTGGGCATAAAAGACTTTATAGCTAATAAGAACTGTTCCTATATTCTGTAATAAGATGTATTCTATGTATGTTTAAGATCTGATTGTGTCTCAGGAGTCTGTCTAGGTAAACTGATTGGGTTTTGTGTGATTATGTTAACTAGACTGCCCAACATCAGATTGTCTGAGTACTTAATATGTTAATCTGTTTTACCTGTGAATAGACAATTCTTAGAGGTTTGATGAATTGTTCATATGTTTGCTTTACTGTTTAACCAATGCCCTCTGTAACCTGAAGCCAGGGTTATATTCAACCCCCCCATCTGGGGTCAAAACCTGTATAAATACTAGGCATTCAGCCTTTAATAAACATATTATTTTTTAAACCTGAAATGTGGAGCTTGGTCTCATGTTTGCAGGGAAACTGATCGAGGTTGTGAAGTGCTGATTCTGTATGCAGGACATTGTTCCCTGGTATTAACCCTTGGTATCCTGTTGGTACCGTAACAATTGGTGGCAAGCGACGGAATGAACCTTATCGCCCAGAAGAGCAACTACACAAGCCAGTAACCTCAGGAAGAGGGGGATTATTACAATACTGACTAAGATGGAAAAGAGAAAAGTAAATTTTGCAGCTTTTAAAAACTTCCTGGAAACAGAAGGAGAGATTGATGGGTACCTTGCGGATTTTGAGAAGCAATGTGCACTACACAAGGTACCCGCAGAGGACTGGGTCACGATATTATCTGGAAAATTATCCGGCCGGGCCAGAGAGGCTTTTCGGGCCATTCCAGATGAGGAAGTCAGGGATTATTATACTGTAAAAGAGGCTCTGCTCTCCAGGTATGCGGTTACACCGGAGGCATACCGGAGGCGGTTCAGAGACACTGTTAAATTAGCTGGAGATTCCTACCTTGAGTGGGCATGTAAGGTGCACCGCACAGCAGCTCACTGGATAGCGGGGTGCCAAGCCATATCTGGGGAAGAGGTGCTGCAGCTATTCCTGTTGGAACATTGCTTCGACAAGTTACCCGCAGGAGTTCGAGAGTGGGTTCGGGACCGTAAACCCTCCACCCTGCAGGAAGCGGCTCGCTTGGCAGATGAGTATACGGATGCCCGCAAACTGGACACTGCTACCACTAAGCCCCCTGCTAGAGTGGAGTACAGACCCCCAGTCACCCCAGCAGCTGCCAGTTACCAAACCCCGGCGCACCGCTATACCACACGGCCTCCGGCCACGAACTACCCTCAGAGAGCCCTGTTCAATTTGCGGTGCTACTCACAACCTGTTCGGTGCTTTAGATGTAAGCAACTAGGGCACAAAAGACCAGAGTGTCCCCTAAACGCAGTGAACCAAGCGCAGTCCTGGAGAAGACCCGCCGGCGGAATCCCACGTAATCCTCAGCCTGCGGCCCGCTACGTAGAGGCGCAAGAATGCTGGAGCATCCTACACGAGGCAGACCTTGTGCAAGCTGCCCACCGGAATAACCGGCAACTGGTTAAAGTGAATGGGAAGAAGGTCAGTGGTCTACGGGATACTGGTGCTACCATGACCTTGCTTCAAAAGAACTTGGTGTCTGAGAAACAGTACACTGGAGACACTGTGGCTGTGAGGGTAGCAGGGGGCGATGTGTTCAGCCTACCTGTTGCCAGGGTACATTTGGATTGGGGAGTGGGCGCTAGACCTGTGAATGTGGGGGTCAAGAAGGACTTACCTGCTGATGTTCTTCTTGGAAATGACTTGGCCCCCCTTGTTTCTGCCTACGCTCCTATGGGTCCCGCTGATGTTAACCCTGTGACTACCCGTGCCCAGATCCGTGCAGCAGAGACTGACCCACCTGCTGCTAAGCCCCAGGACGCTGAGCTCAGTAAATCTCTATCCGCTATTGATATGTGGAGGTCCCGTTACAATGCGCTGATGAAGGAGAAGAGGAGCGCAGAGGAAAAAGCATGTTTAGAACGTGAATCTCTGCTAGACAAGCTGCACCGACAGACTGCAGAAAACACCAGCTTGAGAGTGGGACATGAAACCTTAAAGACAAACTTAGTGACACTTGAGGAGAAGCTGACGCTGGCTCATAGTGAGGTGCAGCAACTCAAGGGCACCCTATGTCAGTATGAAGGGATTGTGGATACCTATAAAGAGCAGGTACAGAAAACTCGTAAAGAAGCTGATGGGATTTTGAAGGACTGTTTGGCCCTGGTCTGGGCACTGAGGAATTTGAACCCTTGTTTGTATGGACAGGAATTCTCTCTCATAACGGGAATACAGATGGATTGTCCCAGCAAACTGACATGCCTACCAGGCGCTCTGGTGGTATATGGCACAGTATATACCCTGGACAGCTGAGCATGACAAACCAGAGGGAGAGGAGTTTGATGGTCCTGGCTTGTTATGGGAGTCCTTTGCAGAGCCTGACTTTGGGAGCCCTGCGCAGACCAGACTTCAGGACATTTTCTATGAGAGGGAGGCTAGGCATGACTGGGCTGACCCCCATGAAGTAGAGACAGACCTGGCTCACTTAGCAGCCCTGGAGTGGGAACTGGAGCAGGACTACCGAGATCTCTTCCACTCCATTGGGAAGGCTCAGCAGGACAGCAAGGTGAAAGACCCAGATCCAGACCCATCCAGCTGGGAAGATATTGTGGAGATTTACTGGGAAGGACCCCAGGTGGCCGGTGGAGATGGGACCGAGGTCTCTCCACCGGTCCTGCAGGGAATTGGGAGCCCAGACTCCATTCCCCAGCTGCAGGCTGAGTTACAGGGGGCAGAGACAGTTGGTCCTGTCCCCCAGCAGCAGAGTGATATGCAGGGAATTGGGAGCCCAGACTCCATTCCCCAGCGGCAGGCTGAGTTACAGGGGGCAGAGACAGTTGGTCCTGTCCCCCAGCAGCAGAGGAATATACAGGGAATTGGGAGCCCAGACTCCATTCCCCAGCGGCAGGCTGCGTTACAAGGGGTAGGGACAGTTGGTCCTGTCCCCCAGCAACACGGCTGTTTAGCCAAAGGGGAGACGATTGGTCTCCCCCTACAGCAGCACAGCTATGTATCCAAAGGGGAGACAGTCGGTCTCCCCCTCCAGCAACCAGGCTCCCACCAGGCTACTTCCATGGTAGTGCTGGCACCCGGGCAGAGTACAGCTGGTCTCTGCCCACCTCGCAACCCACCAATTCAGCGTACCAGTCCCCCACACAGCTGTGGTGAGGCACCTGGACATGGACAAGTTTTCCCCGTACTCAGGTGTAGTAACCATTTATTGTGGGTGGGCTGTACTACTAATTGTGTTTTATGGGTGGGTTGCTGGACTAACCAGGGCACTGACCGGCAGGAGGTCAGATACCCTGTTAGTCTGTTTGGAAAAGGGGAGAGATGTGACAAAACCAATCTCGCCACTGTACATTGGAGGGCCTGTTATGGAACATTCTTTGGGCTGGAGGTACATGGGCTTAAGGATACCCAGAGACTGCATGGAAATATGGAATTTTATATGCTGGACACCCCATGTGCTTTCATAACTCTGTCTTATGTCTATGTCACCCTGTATCCATAAATACAGGATGGGTACAGGGTGTGAGTGCCCCTTGTGGGAGCAATTGTGACTCTATAAGCCAAGTGGGCATAAAAGACTTTATAGCTAATAAGAACTGTTCCTATATTCTGTAATAAGATGTATTCTATGTATGTCTAAGATGTGATTGTGTCTCAGGAGTCTGTCTAGGTAAACTGATTGGGTTTTGTGTGATTATGTTAACTAGACTGCCCAACATCAGATTGTCTGAGTACTTAATATGTTAATCTGTTTTACCTGTGAATAGACAATTCTTAGAGGTTTGATGCATTGTTCATATGTTTGCTTTACTGTTTAACCAATGCCCTCTGTAACCTGAAGCCAGGGTTATATTCAACCCCCCCATCTGGGGTCAAAACCTGTATAAATACTAGGCATTCAGCCTTTAATAAACATATTCTTTTTTAAACCTGAAATGTGGAGCTTGGTCTCATGTTTGCAGGGAAACTGATCGAGGTTGTGAAGTGCTGATTCTGTATGCAGGACATTGTTCCCTGGTATTAACCCTTGGTATCCTGTTGGTACCGTAACATATACCATTACCTCTACTGATTCTCGTTTCAGTACTGGTTTGGCTTTCTACTACATGTAGATGAGTGTCCTGGGGTAAGTAAGTCTTATTTTCTGTGACACTCTAAGCTATGGTTAGGCACTTTTTTAATAAAGTTCTAAATATATGTATTCAAACATTTATTTGCCTTGACTCAGGATGTTCAACATTCCTTATTTTCAGACAGTCAGTTTCATATTTGGGATAATGCATATGAATAAATCAATTTTTTCTTACCTTAAAATTTGACTTTTTTTCCTGTGCGCTGTTAGGCTCGCGGGGGCTGAAAATGCTTTATTTTATTCCGTCATTCTTGGCGCGGACTTTTTTGGCGCAAATTTTTTTTTCTGTTTCCGGCGTCATACGTGTCGCCGGAAGTTGCGTCATTTTTTGACTTTTTTTGCGCCAAAAGTGTCGGCGTTCCGGATGTGGCGTCATTTTTGGCGCCAAAAGCATTTAGGCGCCAAATAATGTGGGCGTCTTTTTTGGCGCTAAAAAAATATGGGCGTCACTTTTGTCTCCACATTATTTAAGTCTCATTATTTATTGCTTCTGGTTGCTAGAAGCTTGTTGATGCTAATTGGGTGTGTGGTGATATATGTGCAGGACTCAACTGGGCAACCCCTAATTCTGATATGCTCCCAGTATCAGAAAGTGTAGAAATCTAAAGCAAATGGGGGAGGGGTGCGCTCAAAGGACAGAGCAGTGAGTGGGACTATCTATAATAGCTGAAATGGCTGGAAAAAATGGATCCAATCCGTTAATACACTGTGTTAGTTGAAAAAAATTATAATAGAATAAATTTAAAATATAATATTTAAAAGCTCATTGAATAATGACAACCTATGTATAACCTATATTAGGTACTATCATGTGAGTGGTTTGCCGTGATATATGGCAATTAATATGGTGGCGGATATTATACTAGTGAGTCCTCAATAGGTGGTGTACGATTGGATGTGATACAAATTAGTGTATAGATACACTGTGATTAAATACACTGTAAAACAAGATAGCAATAATCATAAAAAGCAATATTCAAATTGTAGAAAAAAGCAATATTCAATGTGTAGAAAAAAAGACAGGTGCATATAATGAGTAAAATATATTTTACTACAAAAGGTTAGTAAATCTGTTATACAAATATGTGTGTATAGGTAAATACATCCAGGTTATTTAAAACAAATATGCAATTTGTATATATGTTGACACATATTAATACATAAACGAATAAAATGAACAAATCAAATGATCAAATCAAATGAACATATCAAATGATACACTGTGTCAATAAAATTATGTCGATAAAATTGGCTTGTCAGCATAGACAGAAAAAGCGATAAGAATGGCTGATATATTAAAGGACACTCTTGTCCGTATAATTAAAGTCCTTGAAAAGATATCACGATTGCAGTTCAGCGTGGAATATAAAAGTTTAAAAGTTGTGGCCACAACTATTTGTATGGGATCCAAGGAGCTAACTTCCAATATATGTAGCTTGTCGTATCCCGTAATTAAAATAGAGTTATACAAAGTTATTAGGATGCTCACCCCTACCGGACTACCGATATCCCTTACCTCCTCTTCAAATTTCGTGGGTTATGGGAAGGCTGTAACTGACCCGGGATGGTGTCTCTGTTCGGCGTGTTGCCGTGTAACTGTGATGGTTTGTAAGCGTCTCACCCTTGAATTTCCCGGTCAGTCCTTCCTACCCTGATGTTTACACAGAGTAGTCACGTGGTCCTCAGTGGTCCAATCGGATAGCCGGGTCGTTGGGGGAGTGTTGCAATAGCGGTTCTGTAAGGTTTTCTCGCTGGAGCCAAATTCGGTCACACTAGATTGTCAGAATCTACGCGTTTCAGCGCTGGGTATGCGCCTTTATCAAGACTTGATAAAGGAGCATACCCAGCACTGAAACGTGTAGATTCTGACAATCTAGTTGACCGAATTCTAATTATGAGCTTATTCTTGAGTTCTTCCCAAGCCTGAAATTAAATACTGATGCGAATATGGTATAGAAAAAGCAATTAGTCTTTTTGAAAAGTTTTATTTTCCAAATATGTTGACAGAGGTGGCTGATATTGTATTAACCACAGTTACTCTGTGCAAAAGTTAGTATCATTATGATATACATATTTTTTTATCCTGAAGTATTATTATTTTGTTACTAAACCTAACTATACCTATGATTGTGATCTATGTGAAACCCAATATATAGTATATGGGGATGATTATATTGTGAACTAACGTGTTGCATCGTGATTCCAAACATAAGATGACAAATAATAAATAAAAGGATTCATCAATACAGTACAGGAATGAATCAAAAAAAGGGGGGAGGGAGAATGTGTATTATGACATCAACCTGACTGGAATTGCTGTGTACATTATATTGTGAACAGGGGGGATTTTAATCTCATGTGTGGTTATAATCATTGTAGAGGAGATATGAAATAAAGGGAATATATACAATAGTATAGGGGCGTGAAAAAACCATAATAAAAAATCATAATAAAAAATCACTTTCCGTGGTGTTGAAGTGAGTGCACCATCACTTGTCTAGTGACTTAGTGTGTGAGTGTATATTACGTGTAACGTTGACAACGTACTGTTTCTGTGATTCGCTGTCTACCTTCCATAGACAATCAGATTTTACAAAAAAGGGGTAAAATTATTTACTTCATTTAATCCATATGGTTGGACTGAGTTCAAGAGAAAGATCCATTTGCTCTCTGCTCTGAGCAGGACGTCCTCTACATTACCACCTCTTATGCCCAAATGTATTTTCTGGATCCCAAAGCATTTTAGATCCGACTGTTTGGAATTATGTCTTTTCAAGAAATGTCTGGCTACAGATGTCAAATTTTTCCCTTCTTGCAGATCTTTAGTTGCATTTTTTATTTTTTATATTCCTCAGATGTTCTTGGAGTCTTAGTCTTATTTTTCTTGTTGTCATACCAACGTATACCAGGTTACATTTGCATTGTAAGACGTATATGACTCCTTCTGTATGGCAATTGATGTAGGATTCAATTTTATGGATTTTCCCAAAGTGGTCAGTGATTTCTTGTTTGTTGACCATGAAGCTACAGGTGCTGCATGTTCCGCATTTAAATGATCCTTTCTTGAAGGCTCCCACAGTTCTTGGTCCCTGTAAGTGGCTGGGGCTAATAAGATCCTTTAGATTACGAGTCCTTCTGAAACCAGTTTGTACTTTTTCTCCTACGATTTTGGAGATTACAGGATCAGAGGTTAGGATGTGCCAATTATTCTGCATAATATTAAGAACTTGAGAGCTTTTGGGGTTGTAGGTGGAGATAAATCTCACTTGTTCCTGTTTTGATTTAGTTTTCGTTTTCAGCAGTTCATGTCTCATGGTATTTTTAGCTCTAAATTCTGCTTTTTTTATTGTTCTTTTGCTGTAACCTCTTGAGATTAGTCTCTCCGTTAGTTCTTTTGCTCTTATTTTGTAATTCTCTTCTGTGGAGCAATTGCGTCTCATCCTGAGGAATTCTCCTGTGGGGAGCGCTTTTACTGTGTTGGGGGCATGAGCACTTGTACTAAAAAGTAGACTGTTGGTAGCAGTTTTCTTACGATGGACATCTGTTTCCACTGTGCCTGTTGTTGTTTTTGTAATTTTTAAATCCAGAAAGTCTATACTTTTTTGACTTGCTTCATAGGTCAATTTGATGTTTAGTGTGTTGGTGTTCAATTTGGCCATGAATTGGTCCAATTCTGCACGAGTGCCCTCCCATAGGAAGAGCACATCGTCTATGTATCTCATCCATAATGGTATTTTGTTTAAATCCTCAGTATTGTCATCTGAGAACACATGTTTTTGCTCCCACCAGCCTAGAAAGAGATTAGCATAGGTGGGGGCACAGGCGGTGCCCATTGCCGTGCCTCTGGTTTGAAGGTAAAAGCCATTATCAAAAGTAAAGAAATTGTGTGTTAAAATGAATTTTAACAATTGTAGAATAAAACTGTCATGAGCTGGGTCTTCCTCAGATCCCATGGAGAGAAACCACTGTACAGCTTCTATACCAAGATTGTGATTTATACAGGTATATAGTGATTCAACATCAGCTGTAACTAACCAAGTAGATGGTAAAAGGTGTACATTTTGTAGCTGAACCAAGACATCAGTGGTGTCTTGTACATAAGATGACAATTGACGGAGATAATTCCTGAGTCTGAAGTCAATGTATCTGCTCGCTTTTTCCGTAAGGCTGTTAATGCCAGATACAATTGGCCGTCCAGGGGGTTGTTGTTGATTTTTGTGAATTTTAGGGATTAGGTAGAAAGTTGCTACTGTTGGTTCCTTCACTTTGAGATATTGGTATTCTTTGTTTGTGAGTAGATTATCGAATTTAGCCATTTCTATGATATTCATATATTCAAGGAGAAATGTTTTATTTGGATTAAAACTTAACTTCTTATAGCACGATGTGTCCTTGAGTTGTTTGTCTGTTTCTTTCTTGTACATATCAATGGGCCACAAAACTATATTTCCCCCCTTGTCTGAGTTTCGGATGATGACATCATCCCAGTTTCTCATGTCATTTAATGCCTTTTGTTCCTGAGTTGTCAAGTTTTTTTCAATTACTTTATCTGATAGCTGCAGTATTTCATTACAAACTACATCAGTGAACACCTGCAGTTGAGGGCATTGATTTATCTTGGGCATAAAAGATGACTTATTTATTATCTTATCTCGCCATTTTCTTTCTGTCAAGGAATCAGCTGATTGATCTTGTCCAGACGTATTCTCTGTCAATAGATTTTCTAGTATTTCTAAAGTTTCTCTCTCATCTTCTGTCCAGTGTTGTGTTAAGATTGCTTCTGTAGGTTCTGATTGAGTTTTATTTCTACTGTAGATTCTCTTTAGTGCTATTTTACGAACAAATAGGTGTACATCTTTGATTAATTCGAATTTATCAAGTTTTGGTGTAGGGCAGAATGACATACCTTTGGATAAAACTTGGGTATGTGCTTCCGATAGAAGTTTTTGTGATAAGTTTATAATTCTCAGTGAGTCATTTTGATTTGCGAGAAGGGGCTGGGAGCCCTTTGATAGGGTTTCCAGTTTTTCTTGTTGGTTCTGTTTGATGTTTGACTTTTGTTTTGTCTTTTTGGTTTTCCCCCTGCCTCTTCTGGTGTATCTCCGCTCGAAGAGGCTCCTGCCCCTAAAAAATCTTTCCTTTTTCCTCTTGTTATTCTTATATTTCTCTCCAAGTTTGGTGTTTGTGGTTCCACATCTGATTCTAGGGTTTCAGATTCTTCTCCCTCTGTGTCTGAGACATCACTTTGAACCAAGTTTACCCTAGATTGTCGCCCTTTGTTAGTATTGGTTCTAATTTTCCATTTATACACCTTTTGATTTGCATAATCTGTTTTATCTCTGCTTAGTTTGCCTTGTTTTGTTTGTTTTATTTCATTTTCGTACTTATCCAGTTCCTTTTGATATTGTTTGTATGTTTCTTCAAAATTGGATAGAGATTCAAATTCTTCTAATTGTTTATTTAATTCCTGAACTTTGATTTCCAAACAGTCATATTCTTCCTTATCATGTTTTATGAGTATTTTCATCAATTTTCCTGAGCATTCTGTTAATGCTTCTTCCCATTCAATATTGTGTGATGGGTTACGGAACTCGAATGCTGGGAATAATTGTATTCTCAATCCTCTTGGGATTAACTTTAATTCTATATATTTCTCGAAGAAATGATGATTCCACCATAACTTATCTTGTTTAAACATTAATTTGTGTACTTCCCTGAGGGTTGAGTTCATTTTATCTTGTATATTTGAGGCATTAGTGGGTGGATTTTTGAATACATCATTAAGGTCTGTTTCTCTTTTTCTTTGTCTAGATTGTCTGTCTTGCTCCCATTTTGAAGACATGATGGTAAGTTAGATTAAATAGTGTGTGTGCTCTATTGGTAAGAGGCCTGAGAATCAGGTATTGGAATTATCGAGATTTGAAAGGAAACCAATGGCACTACTAGCGTATATGACCTTATTCCTACACTTATTTAATAATTTGTCAGGATGTGGGTGCTGTGTATAAAACCGTATTTAGCAAACATATATATACATATATACATATATTGGAAGTTAGCTCCTTGGATCCCATACAAATAGTTGTGGCCACAACTTTTAAACTTTTATATTCCACGCTGAACTGCAATCGTGATATCTTTTCAAGGACTTTAATTATATGGACAAGAGTGTCCTTTAATATATCAGCCATTCTTAGCGCTTTTTCTGTCTATGCTGACAAGCCAATTTTATCGACATCATTTTATTGACACAGTGTATCATTTGATATGTTCATTTGATTTGATCATTTGATTTGTTCATTTTATTCGTTTATGTATTAATATGTGTCAACATATATACAAATTGCATATTTGTTTTAAATAACCTGGATGTATTTACCTATACATACATATCTGTATAACAGATTTACTAACCTTTTGTAGTAAAATATATTTTACTCATTATATGCACCTGTCTTTTTTTCTACACATTGAATATTGCTTTTTTCTACAATTTGAATATTGCCTTTTATGATTATTGCTATCTTGTATCACAGTGTATTTAATCACAGTGTATCTATACACTAATTTGTATCACATCCAATCGTACACCACCTATTGAGGACTCACTAGTATAATATCCGCCACCATATTAATTGCCATATATCACGGCAAACCACTCACATGATAGTACCTAATATAGGTTATACATAGGTTGTCATTATTCAATGAGCTTTTAAATATTATATTATAAATTTATTCTATTATAATTTTTTTCAACTAACACAGTGTATTAACGGATTGGATCCATTTTTTCCAGCCTTTTCAGCTATTAGCTATTATAGATAGTCCCACTCACTGCTCTGTCCTTTGAGCACACCCCTCCCCCATTTGCTAGAAGCTTGTTCACTGGCATTTTTTCCCATTCCTGAAACTGTCATTTAAGGAATTTGATCAATTTTGCTTTATATGTTGTTTTTTCTATTACATATTGCAAGATGTCCCACGTTGAAACTGAGTCAGAAGATACTTCTGGAAAATTGCTGCCTGGTGCTGGATCTACCAAAGCTAAGTGTATCTGCTGTAAACTTATGGTATCTGTTCCTCCAGCTGTTGTTTGTACTGATTGTCATGACAAACTTGTTAATGCAGATAATATTTCCTTTAGTACTGTTACATTACCTGTTGCTGTTCCGTCAACATCTAATACTCAGAGTGTTCCTGATAACATAAGAGATTTTCTTTCTAAATCCATTAAGAAGGCTATGTCTGTTATTCCTCCTTCTAGTAAACGTAAAAAGTCTTTTAAAACTTCTCATTTTTCAGATGAATTTTTAAATGAACATCATCATTCTGATTCTGATAATGGTTCTTCTGGTTCAGAGGATTCTGTCTCAGAGGTTGATGCTGATAAATCTTCATATTTATTTAAAATGGAATTTATTCGTTCTTTACTTAAAGAAGTCCTAATTGCATTAGAAATAGAGGATTCTGGTCCTCTTGATACTAAATCTAAACGTTTAGATAAGGTTTTTAAATCTCCTGGAGTTATTCCAGAAGTTTTTCCTGTCCCTGATGCTATTTCTGAAGTAATTTCCAGGGAATGGAATAATTTGGGTAATTCATTTACTCCTTCTAAACGTTTTAAGCAATTATATCCTGTGCCATCTGAAAGATTAGAGCTTTGGGACAAAATCCCTATGGTTGATGGGGTTGTCTCTACTCTTGCTAAGCGTACTACTATTCCTACGGCAGATAGTACTTCCTTTAAGGATCCTTTAGATAGGAAAATTGAATCCTTTCTAAGAAAAGCTTACTTGTGTTCAGGTAATCTTCTTAGACCTGCTATATCTTTAGCGGATGTTGCTGCAGCTTCAACTTTTTGGTTAGAAGCTTTAGCACAACAAGTAACAGATCATAATTCTCATAGCATTGTTAATCTTCTTCAACATGCTAATAATTTTATTTGTGATGCCATCTTTGATATCATTAGAGTTGATGTCAGGTATATGTCTCTAGCTATTTTAGCTAGAAGAGCTTTATGGCTTAAAACTTGGAATGCTGATATGTCTTCTAAGTCTACTCTGCTTTCCCTTTCTTTCCAGGGTAATAAATTATTTGGTTCTCAGTTGGATTCTATTATCTCAACTGTTACTGGAGGGAAAGGAACTTTTTTACCACAGGATAAAAAATCTAAAGGTAAATTTAGGTCTAATAATCGTTTTCGTTCCTTTCGTCACAACAAGGAACAAAAGCCTGATCCTTCATCCTCAGGAGCGGTATCAGTTTGGAAACCATCTCCAGTCTGGAATAAATCCAAGCCTTTTAGAAAACCAAAGCCAGCTCCTAAGTCCACATGAAGGTGCGGCCCTCATTCCAGCTCAGCTGGTAGGGGGCAGATTACGTTTTTTCAAAGAAATTTGGATCAATTCCGTTCACAATCTTTGGATTCAGAATATTGTTTCAGAAGGGTACAGAATTGGCTTCAAGATAAGGCCTCCTGCAAAGAGATTTTTTCTTTCCCGTGTCCCAGTAAACCCAGCGAAGGCTCAAGCATTTCTGAAATGTGTTTCAGATCTAGAGTTGGCTGGAGTAATTATGCCAGTTCCAGTTCTGGAACAGGGGCTGGGGTTTTATTCAAATCTCTTCATTGTACCAAAGAAGGAGAATTCCTTCAGACCAGTTCTGGATCTAAAAATATTGAATCGTTATGTAAGGATACCAACATTCAAAATGGTAACTGTAAGGACTATCCTGCCTTTTGTTCAGCAAGGGCATTATATGTCTACAATAGATTTACAGGATGCATATCTGCATATTCCGATTCATCCAGATCACTATCAGTTTCTGAGATTCTCTTTCCTAGACAAGCATTACCAGTTTGTGGCTCTACTGTTTGGCCTAGCAACAGCTCCAAGAATTTTTAAAAAGGTTCTCGGTGCCCTTCTGTCTGTAATCAGAGAACAGGGTATTGTGGTATTTCCTTATTTGGACGATATCTTGGTACTTGCTCAGTCTTCACATTTAGCAGAATCTCATACGAATCGACTTGTGTTGTTTCTTCAAGGTCATGGTTGGAGGATCAATTTACCAAAAAGTTCATTGATTCCTCAGACAAGGGTAACCTTTTTAGGTTTCCAGATAGATTCAGTGTCCATGACTCTGTCTTTGACAGACAAGAGACGTCTAAAATTTATATCAGCTTGTCGAAACCTTCAGTCACAATCATTCCCTTCGGTAGCCTTATGCATGGAAATTCTAGGTCTTATGACTGCTGCATCGGACGCGATCCCCTTTGCTCGTTTTCACATGCGACCTCTTCAGCTCTGTATGCTGAACCAGTGGTGCAGGGATTACACAAAGATATCTCAATTAATATCTTTAAAACCGATTGTACGACACTCTCTGATGTGGTGGACAGATCACCATCGTTTAGTTCAGGGGGCTTCTTTTGTTCTTCCGACCTGGACTGTAATTTCAACAGATGCAAGTCTTACAGGTTGGGGAGCTGTGTGGGGGTCTCTGACAGCACAAGGGGTTTGGGAATCTCAGGAGGGGAGATTACCAATCAATATTTTGGAACTCCGTGCAATTTTCAGAGCTCTTCAGTCATGGCCTCTTCTGAAGAGAGAATCGTTCATTTGTTTTCAGACAGACAATGTCACAACTGTGGCATACATCAATCATCAAGGAGGGACTCACAGTCCTCTGGCTATGAAAGAAGTATCTCGAATTCTGGTATGGGCGGAATCCAGCTCCTGTCTAGTTTCTGCGGTTCATATCCCAGGTATAGACAATTGGGAAGCGGATTATCTCAGTCGCCAAACATCAGTCGCCAAACGTTACATCCGGGCAAATGGTCTCTTCACCCAGAGGTATTTCTTCAGATTGTTCAAATGTGGGGACTTCCAGAAATAGATCTGATGGCCTCTCATCTAAACAAGAAACTTCCCAGGTATCTGTCCAGATCCAGGGATCCTCAAGCGGAAGCAGTGGATGCATTGTCACTTCCTTGGAAGTATCATCCTGCCTATATCTTTCCGCCTCTAGTTCTTCCAAGAGTAATCTCCAAGATTCTGAAGGAATGCTTGTTTGTTCTGCTGGTAGCTCCAGCATGGCCTCACAGGTTTTGGTATGCGGATCTTGTCCGGGTGGCCTCTTGCCAAACGTGGACTCTTCCGTTAAGACCAGACCTTCTGTCGCAAGGTCCTTTTTTCCATCAGGATCTCAAATCCTTAAATTTAAAGGTATGGAGATTGAACGCTTGATTCTTAGTCAAAGAGGTTTCTCTGACTCTGTGATTAACACTATGTTACAGGCTCGTAAATCCGTATCTAGGGAGATATATTATAGAGTCTGGAAGACTTATATTTCTTGGTGTATTTCTCATCATTTTTCCTGGCATTCTTTTAGAATTCCGAGAATTTTACAGTTTCTTCAGGATGGTTTGGATAAAGGTTTGTCTGCAAGTTCCTTGAAAGGACAAATCTCTGCTCTTTCTGTTCTTTTTCACAGAAAGATTGCTAATCTTCCTGATATTCATTGTTTTGTACAAGCTTTGGTTCGTATAAAACCTGTCATTAAGTCAATTTCTCCTCCTTGGAGTTTGAATTTGGTTCTGGGGGCTCTTCAAGCTCCTCCGTTTTAACCTATGCATTCATTGGACATTAAATTACTTTCTTGGAAAGTTTTGTTCCTTTTGGCCATCTCTTCTGCCAGAAGAGTTTCTGAATTATCTGCTCTTTCTTGCGAGTCTCCTTTTCTGATTTTTCACCAGGATAAGGCGGTGTTGCGAACTTCTTTTAAATTTTTACCTAAGGTTGTGAATTCTAACAACATTAGTAGAGAAATTGTGGTTCCTTCATTATGTCCTAATCCTAAGAATTCTAAGGAGAAATCATTGCATTCTTTGGATGTAGTTAGAGCTTTGAAATATTATGTTGAAGCTACTAAGAATTTCCGAAAGACTTCTAGTCTATTTGTTATCTTTTCCGGTTCTAGGAAAGGTCAGAAGGCCTCTGCCATTTCTTTGGCATCTTGGTTGAAATCTTTAATTCATCATGCTTATGTCGAGTCGGGTAAAGCTCCGCCTCAAAGGATTACAGCTCATTCTACTAGGTCAGTTTCTACTTCCTGGGCGTTTAGGAATGAAGCTTCGGTTGATCAGATTTGCAAAGCAGCAACTTGGTCTTCTTTGCATACTTTTACTAAATTCTACCATTTTGATGTGTTTTCTTCTTCTGAAGCAGTTTTTGGTAGAAAAGTACTTCAGGCAGCTGTTTCAGTTTGAATCTTCTGCTTATATTTTCAGTTTTTTTCTTTATAAGATTTAAACTTTATTTTTGGGTGTGGATTTTTTTTCAGCAGAATTGTCTGTCTTTATTTTATCCCTCCCTCTCTAGTGACTCTTGCGTGGAAGATCCACATCTTGGGAAGTCATTATCCCATACGTCACTAGCTCATGGACTCTTGCTAATTACATGAAAGAAAACATAATTTATGTAAGAACTTACCTGATAAATTCATTTCTTTCATATTAGCAAGAGTCCATGAGGCCCACCCTTTTTTTTGTGGTGTCCAAAGTCTCAAATGACCCACGCACCAGTGGTTAGGTGTGCAAAGCTGGAGGAGCCACTGCTCAAAAGACTCCCAAATATCCAGAAACAAAGAAAGTCCAGCAGCACCACAGTAGTTTATCTTTTTAAAGCTTTATTAGTACCTGGAGGTAAAAACCATGACGTTTCGGGCCTAATAGCCCTTAATCATATGACCTTCATGCTGTATACAACATCCTTAAATACCCCACACCACAGGTGTGTATAATCACATTCAAATTTTATACCTGTTACAATTCTATACTACTATCGCCACCTAGTGGTTAAATTTATTATTACATCAAATAAATTCTATAAAAAAGTCTAACAGTGTTACATAAACGTATTTCAACTGCATCTTACATTTCATTTCAAAATTACAAGACAATGCGCTATTTTAATATTTATAATTGTCAGGAATGGGACAGAGGGATAATTCTTCAACTTGGTCCTTTATATCAAGAAAATAGAATATGGTAGAATCTGCAAAATCACAAAAAGATATTAAAATCAATTTCACGGTTCATTCCCTTTGGATACAGACAATCTAGCCTATAAATCCACATAGATTCTCTCTTTTTTAAGATCAGTTCTCTGTTCCCACCTCTCCGTGGGACAGGGACATGATCTATAATTATCTTTGTTTCAGAGTATAGCAATCAAAGTTATAAAATACAAAGAATTGTGAACAAATATTGGTTTTTACTAAGAGAGTGTCATCAAGACTGTAAGATTTTTTCTAATGGACCAATGCCGGCATATAGAAAAGGCACCAGTATCAAGGATAAACTGGTAAGAGCAGATGTAGGGAGTAAGAAAATGAAACAAAGTTTTATCTCTGGAAAGAATTTGGGTTGTTATCCCTGTCTAGGGTGTGGTAATTGTAATAACATGGCTAAGGGCTGTAATTTCACACATCCTTTAACTGGTAAAGTATTTAAAATTAATGGCTTCTATACTTGCAATACAGAATATGCTATTTACTTAATTAAATGCCCATGTGGGTGGATTTATATTGGAGAGACCACCCAAAGGGTGAGGGACAGAATTGTACAGCATAAGTCCAACATTAGGTGTAAAGATTTTAATGCCCCTGTCTCCAATCATTTTCTGACCTTTGGACATTCAATTGCACAATTGAAATTCCAAATTATAGATCATGTCCCTGTCCCACGGAGAGGTGGGAACAGAGAACTGATCTTAAAAAAGAGAGAATCTATGTGGATTTATAGGCTAGATTGTCTGTATCCAAAGGGAATGAACCGTGAAATTGATTTTAATATCTTTTTGTGATTTTGCAGATTCTACCATATTCTATTTTCTTGATATAAAGGACCAAGTTGAAGAATTATCCCTCTGTCCCATTCCTGACAATTATAAATATTAAAATAGCGCATTGTCTTGTAATTTTGAAATGAAATGTAAGATGCAGTTGAAATACGTTTATGTAACACTGTTAGACTTTTTTATAGAATTTATTTGATGTAATAATAAATTTAACCACTAGGTGGCGATAGTAGTATAGAATTGTAACAGGTATAAAATTTGAATGTGATTATACACACCTGTGGTGTGGGGTATTTAAGGATGTTGTATACAGCATGAAGGTCATATGATTAAGGGCTATTAGGCCCGAAACGTCATGGTTTTTACCTCCAGGTACTAATACAGCTTTAAAAAGATAAACTACTGTGGTGCTGCTGGACTTTCTTTGTTTCTGTTTTTTTTTGTGGTGGTTATGATTTTTTTGTATAAAGCACAATTATTCCAATTCCTTATATTTATGCTTCGCACTTTTTTCTTATCACCCCACTTCTTGGCTATTCGTTAAACTGATTTGTGGGTGTGGTGAGGGGTGTATTTATAGGCATTTTGAGGTTTGGGAAACTTTGCCCCTCCTGGTAGGAATGTATATCCCATACGTCACTAGCTCATGGACTCTTGCTAATATGAAAGAAATGAATTTATCAGGTAAGTTCTTACATAAATTATGTTTTATCGTGGGATGGGGGGGATAGAAAACCCATATATATATATCATTATTTAGGGTGGGGAAAAGAAGTATATGAATATACAAGGTTATTTGTAGTATTCCATTGTATAAATACCTAATGGTCATATCCATTCCAATTGCATATAGAAGTTAACAGCGAGATGACAAGATTCTAGAATCATCGTTAGTTACTCTCTTTGCCAGAAGTTGATAACATCTCCTTCAATATTAAAGCCCTCTGGTCTACGTGTTTTTAATTGAAAGATCCAATAGGCCTCTTGATAGAGTAGCTTACTGGTAATGTCACCCCCTCTATTTGGGGTTCTGATCTGCTCTATTATCTGCAATTGAAAACTCTTTACATTCTTGCCATGTACATGTATAAAATGTCTTGTTAGATCTGAACATTCTATATTTTTGTCTATGTTGTTCAGGTGTTCACGTATATGGGTTCGTGCCTCCCTAGTGGAACAGCCCACATACTGTTTCTTGCACAAGGTACAATTCACCAGATAAATGACATTGTGGGTGCGACAGTTAGTACAGTTTTTTAACAAATAAACTTTCTGTGTAACTGTGATGTCCTGTTTTATGCAGGAACTTATGCAGTGTTTTTAAGCTAAGGATTTGTTGCTCTTTTAATGAATAAAACAGGCAGTATGGTTTGAACTACCTGTTAAATCACTGGTGAGACTTTTACTGAAAGAAAACTTCGTAGATGCCAAGCAGAAGCAAGGAATATTTGAGTAGAAACAATTGTTGCAATATAGGTAAGGATCATAAAGCAAACAGTTCAGAGATATGATAGAGTAAATATGTATTTTGATACACTTAGTAAAACATCAGTAGTTGATTCTTGTAGCAATTCTCAGGAATGACTTCACGCACTCACACACTCATACATAAAATATATACAGCACAGTCAGACTATGGTAGTAACTGGTAGATTCAGCATGGTAATGCGGATACTTTCCAGAGAGTGACAAGGTAAGAACAGATCCTTTGTAATTGGATTAAATATTACCTTAGGTTTGAGGAGAACGGTTTTACCTCTGTGACCGGTATACTGCGTTGGTGTGAGTGCGGCTTCCGGGACGCTGCAAGTAGATCCGGTGGCTCCTTCATCCGGTTTGATGAAATAATAGGATTCCGGTAGAATTGGAGAAATAATGAAATACTTTTGAAAGTAAAGTGTACAGCAAAAGATCCTCGCTTACTACTGCTGTTCAGAGAGAAAGTAACAATGAAGCAAGTTAGGAATTATCAAAAGTAGAATCACAACATGAGGGATGCGATCAGATAAGCTCCAAAGAGAAAACAATTTTCAGGCAAGGAATGATGGTTCAGGTGTGCCTGATATAGGGTGGAGGAAAGGTAGGCGGGATATACCTTAAAGGTATATCACACACTCCCCCTGCTAAGGGGTCCCCCAATTGACGAGAGGGATGGCTTCAAAGGATACCTGCGATGAAAGGATCTAATCAGACGGGGAGCAGAAATGTCAGTGCTACGATGCCAAGAATTGTCCTCAGGACCAAAACCTTTCCATTTTAACAAGTACTCTAGGTGACAATTCTTGATCCTAGAATCTAGAATACGGTCCACCTCAAATTCGTCGTGGTCATCTATTTGTAACGCAGTTGGAGTCTGAAGACCGGATTGTACAGTAGAAGTATAAGGTTTAATCAGAGATACATGTATAGTGGGATGAATCCTATAAGCTGCAGGAAGAGTTAAACATACCGTCATAGGGTTCAAAATTTTATTGATTACAAAAGGTCCAATGTATTGGTTCCCCAATTTCTTAGAGGGTACATGTAGTTTTAGATTCTTTACAGATAGTAACACTTTGTCACCCACTTTATAGACTGGACTGGGTCTATGACGTTTATCATAATAAGCTTTCTGATAATTCTTTGCATCAGATAAGTGTTTTTTGACTAGGGCTAGTCTTGCTTCAAGTTGTAAAGAATAGTCCTTAGCAGCTGGTGAGTTTACGTCAGTTTTAGATAGTGTCAAAGTTGTCGGATGATATCTATAGGTTACATAGAACGGTGTCATTTTTGTTGAGGATGATACCGAATTGTTGTAAGAGAATTCCGCCATTGATAAATAATCTATCCAATCATCCTGCAAATGGGAAATGTAACAACGAAGATATTGTTCTAATGTTTGATTTAGTTTCTCAGTCATCCCATTGGTTTGGGGATGGAAGGCTGTTGAGTATCTTGGTGTGATTTTTAACAATTTGCATAATGATCTCCAAAAGGATGAGGTGAATTGTGTACCTCTATCTGTTATTATATCAGTGGGTAGTCCGTGGAGTTTCACTATGTGGTTAAGAAAAACATTTGCTGTAGTAAAAGCTGAGGGTAAGCTTTTTAGGGATATAAAATGTCCCAATTTTGTTAGATGATCTATGACAACTAATATAGTGTTAAAGTTCCTTGATTTTGGTAGCTCTACAATAAAGTCCATCGAGATCATGGACCAGGGTTTATCCGGAACTGGCAATGGGGTCAACAATCCGATGGGCCCTTTATGATCTATTTTATTTCTAGCACAAGTGTCACAGGAATTGACATAATCTTGGATGGTTTGATTCATTTGGGGCCACCAAAAGTTTCTTCTTGTTTTTTCAATGGTTTTTTGTATTCCGGTATGACCGGATAAAGGTTCATCATGAGTGTGTTTCAATATTTGTTTTCTTAATGAACAGGGTATATACAATTGATCTTTATGGTTTATTAAACCAGTATTTAGGTTTTTGTGACAGGATTTAGGTGTATTGGTTTCTTTTTCTTGTGCCCTTTTAATCTCTTCCTCTAAAGGTGTTAGGACTCCAATAAATTTTTCGATTGGTACTATTGGAGTCAGGGTCTCTTGAGGTGTCATTTCCTGTACTCTGGATAATGCATCAGCCTTGGTATTCAGGCTTCCTGGTCGGTAAGTGATCAAGAAATTGAACCTATCTAAGAATAATGACCACCTTACTTGTCTGGAAGTTAGAGTTTTGCTTTTCTTCAAATATTCCAGATTCTTATGATCTGTGAAGATTTTAAATGGTTTTTGTGTACCTTCCAGTAAGTGCCTCCATTGTTCAAGGGATACTTTGATAGCAAGGAGTTCTTTATCTCCTATACTATAGTTATTTTCTGCAGGTGTGAATCTTCTTGAATAATAAGCTACAGGAAATAATTCTGATTTGTTGTCTACTTGTTGAGATAGAACTGCTCCTATACCTGAACTTGAGGCGTCTACCTCTAACACATATTGTAGCTTAGGATCTGGCATGTGTAAAATGGGGCTTTGGAAAATTGCCCCTTTAAGTAGTCAAAAGCTAATTGGGCCTGTTCGGTCCATTTATATCTTTGTTTCTTACTAGTCAACTGAGTTAAGGGCTTTACTATATCAGAAAAGTTTTTTATAAACTTTCGATAGTAATTGGCAAAGCCAATAAAACGTTGTAGGGCACGAACCGATTTTGGTGTGGGCCATTCTAGTACAGATGAAACTTTCTCTGGATCCATTTGGATCCTGTTAGGAGTTATTATGTATCCCAGGAATTTGATTTTGTTCACATGAAATAAACACTTTTCATGTTTGGCATATAACTTGTGTTCCTTCAAGCGCATTAAGACCCAACGTACATGTCTTTCGTGTTCCTGTTCTGTCTTGGAATAAATTAGAATGTCATCTAGATACACTATAACACAGATATCCATTAGATCTCGGAAGATTTCATTAATAAAGTGTTGGAAAGTAGCTGGGGCATTGCTCAATCCAAAAGGCATGACGTTATATTGATATAACCCATATCGAGTCCGAAAAGCGGTCTTCCATTCGTCACCTTTCTTCATTCTGATAAGGTTATATGCCCCTTTTAAATCTAGTTTAGTAAATATTTGTGCTCCTTTTAACCGTTCTATTATCTCTGGTATTAGTGGTAATGGATACCTGTTCTTTATGGTTATGGAGTTTAAAGCCCTGTAATCAATTATAGGCCTTAGAGTGCCATCTTTGTTTTTTACCAAAAACATGCCTGCTGCAGCAGGGGATGTGGAGTGAGATATGAATCCCTTTCTCAGGTTGTCATCCAAATAGGACCTTAAATACACTAACTCATCTTGTGATAAAGGATAGATCTTCCCATGTGGTATTGGTGACCCTGGAATTATATCTATAGGGCAATCAAAGCTTCTGTGGGGTGGTAAATTCTCTGCTTCTTTCAAATTGAAGACCTCTGCCAAATCCTGATATATCCCTGGTATCCCTGTCTCAGATGATGTTAAAATACTATGAGGGTAACAGGTGTTTAGGCAATATGTTGAGTCTAGTGTAAGTTTTGAATGTTCCCAATCTATTTTGGGATTATGTTTTTGCAACCAACTATATCCTAAAATGATAGTATGCAGTGATATGGGGATCACATCAAATGTAATATATTCTGTGTGCCCATTGTTTATCATTATAAGCAAAGGTATTGTCTGGTGTGTAATGGGTCCCTTATTTATTAAAGTACCATCAATTGATTTAACAAACACAGGGTTCTGCTTGCACACCAGAGGAATTTTATTATTTACAATATATACAGAATCAATGTAGTTCCCAGATGCACCTGAGTCAATCAATGCCTTGGAGTGTATATTTTCCTGATCCCACTGCAAAGAGAGAGGTAAAGTCAATTGCATTGTATCTGAGATATGATATATGTTTTTAGAACCGGTTTTCTTACCCTTCTTTTGTCTTTGTAATGAAGGACAGCTTGAGACGGTGTGTTCCTTTTGTCCACAGTATAAACACAAGTTTTCTAACCTTCTTCTCATTTTTTCCTCATTACTTAGTGGCCCCTTGATAGTGCCTATCTCCATAGGGGTTACACTACCTTGAGATTTCTCAGATGTTGTAGGATAAGTGACCTGACGTCTGGGTATTGTGTCTGAAGTGAATCTCTCTGCTCGCCGTTCCCTGAGTCTTCTATCTATGGATGTGCTTAATTTAATAAGTGCTGGAAGAGAATCAGGCATTTCCTGGCGAGACAGTTCATCCTTAAGGTTTTCAGATAGGCCCAGCCTAAACTGATTCTTAAGGCTAACTTGGTTCCATAGTGAGTCTGTTGCCCACATTTGAAATTCAGTTGTGTACTCCTCCACCGTGCGCTTACCCTGTTTGAGTGCGCGTAGTTTAGAGTCTGCAGTTATTTGCGTATCTGTATCTTCATATAAATTAGACATAGCTTGAAAGAAATCCTGTAGTGAATCCAAAATTGGGTCATTATTTTCATAAAACCTGTTAGCCCAGGTTCTGGGCTCTCCCTGTAGAAATGAAATAGTGGTGCAAACCCTGATGCGGTCTGAATAATATGTGCGGGGTCTCATGGTAAAAAGAAGTTTACAAGCAGTTTTGAAATCTCTGAATTCATGTCTTTTACCAGTGAAAGGTTGAGGGTATTGAATATGGGGTTCAGGTACATCAGTACTTTTGTGAGACATATATTCTTTAACAATAGCTTTTAATGCGGTATTATCTGCTTGTACTTCTGTTAAGCCTTGTGCAAGATAATCTAATTTTCTTTGTATGTTAGAGAACTCAGTTTTAATTTCATTTGCATCCATATTAACAAAGTTTTGTTTACCAGTAACAAACCCTTAGAACACTGTGGCCTGAAAATTATGTGATGTCCTGTTTTATGCAGGAACTTATGCAGTGTTTTTAAGCTAAGGATTTGTTGCTCTTTTAATGAATAAAACAGGCAGTATGGTTTGAACTACAGTACAACTCCAAAAATCCGGACCCCGGAAATCCGGACAACCTGAGAATCCGGACTCTGGAGTGATTACAACTTCCGGGGGTTGGTTTGTCACTGCACATGCGCAAATTGACATTCAGAGCTGCAACAAGCAACGGCACGCAAAGGCAGTGAGAAATCTGAGCTCCACAACTGTGCACTACAGTTTGCCATACATGACCGGTACCTGTGCAGGTATTTACCATCTTTACATTGCACAGTACTGTTATACCTGTATACTGTACTGTAGTACTGTATTTTACAGTAGTTTACTGTACCAATGTTTCCTAAAGTAGATAAGGGGTCTAAACAGAAGCAGAGGAGAAACACTCTGAAATCACTGGGCACAGCAGAAGCTCCATCCATAAGCGGTTCACCGGGCGCAGCAGATGCTAGCGCTCCGTGAAAAAGCAGTTCAGCATGTATGGAGAATTACCTGTAAAGGAAAGGAATGTACATATGCAGGTGCAGTACTCTATTTTAATAAACAAGGTGATCTGTACAGTATTTATTTATAATAAAAAAACATTAGCACGTCTTCTTTTTTATTTACAGGTATTTTATCAGCAATGTCCGAGAATCCGGAAAATCCGAAAATACGGACCAGGCAAATCCCCAAGCAGTCCGGATTTTCGGAGTTGTACTGTACCTGTTAAATCACTGGTGAGACTTTTACTGAAAGAAAACTTCGTAGATGCCAAGCAGAAGCAAGGAATATTTGAGTAGAAACAATTGTTGCAATATAGGTAAGGAACATAAAGCAAACAGTTCAGAGATATGATAGAGTAATTATGTATTTTGATACACTTAGTAAAACATCAGTAGTTGATTCTTGTTGTAGCAATTCTCAGGAATGACTTCACGCACTCACACACTCATACATAAAATATATACAGCACAGTCAGACTATGGTAGTAACTGGTAGATTCAGCATGGTAATGCGGATACTTTCCAGAGAGTGACAAGGTAAGAACAGATCCTTTGTAATTGGATTAAATATTACCTTAGGTTTGAGGAGAACGGTTTTACCTCTGTGACCGGTATACTGCGTTGGTGTGAGTGCGGCTTCCGGGACGCTGCAAGTAGATCCGGTGGCTCCTTGATCCGGTTTGATGAAATATTAGGATTCCGGTAGAATTGGAGAAATAATGAAATACTTTTGAAAGTAAAGTGTACAGCAAAAGATCCTCGCTTACTACTGCTGTTCAGAGAGAAAGTAACAATGAAGCAAGTTAGGAATTATCAAAAGTAGAATCACAACATGAGGGATGCGATCAGATAAGCTCCAAAGAGAAAACAATTTTCAGGCAAGGAATGATGGTTCAGGTGTGCCTGATATAGGGTGGAGGAAAGGTAGGCGGGATATACCTTAAAGGTATATCACAGTAACCATGGATTGAAAGTTTTGGGTTATTTTGGTACAACCACAGGCAATGCATTTATTAAAGTGACACTTATAATGTCCCTTCACTTGTAACCAGCTGCTAGTACTGGGCGGTTTCCTAAGCATACTTGGGGACAGTATATTGCCAAGTGTACAGCCCCTCCTAGCTACAAACTTACACCCAAATTGAACAAAATCTTTCAAACTGTCTTCTGCAGTTAGTATTGGGATGTCCTTGTCTATGATACCACAGATTTCCCTGTACTGCGGGCTGTAGGTGGTTATAAAAAGAGGTTTAGGATCATCAAAAGTATTTCCTTTCTGCTATTAGCTAGCAGCATCTCTGCCCTGCCCATGCGTCTGACTTCTAAAAGAGCTCTGTTAACAGTTTTCTTAGGATAACCTCTTTCTAGCAATTGAGTTTTTAAGGTGTCACTATGCTTCTCAAAATCTGCATCACTGGTGCAATTGCGCTTTATGCGTATAAACTGCCCCTTAGCAACTCTGAACCCCGTATGTCTTGGGTGATTGCTATTTGCGTGCAAGATGGCATTAGATGAAATAGGCTTATGATAAAGACTGGTAATAACCTGACCTGTCTCTATATCACCTATTAAGTTTAAGTCAAGATAAGGAATTTGCAATCGATCAGTTTGAGATGTAAACTCAAGTCCTACCTCATTGCAATTTAACATAGCAATGAAATCGGTTTTATCTTTCTCGTTCCCTGTCCAGACGATCAAAAGATTGTCTATATATCTTTTATATGCTTTTATGCAGCCTCTATATGGGTTCCTCTCTCCATAGACGTGGGACCGCTCCCACCAAGCCATATAGATGTTTGCATATGAAGGTGCAAATTTGGCACCCATGGCGGTCCCACGTCTCTGGAGAAAGTACTCACCTTCGAACTTAAAATAATTGTGGTTTAGAAGGAAATCAAGGACCCTCACCACAAAGTCCTTAAGGGGCTCATCATAATTGCTAAGATTGTCCAAAAGGCATCTGACTGCTTCAAGCCCTAGGTGGTGTGGTATTGCTGAGTAAAGACCTACCACATTGATGGTTAGCCAGGAACATTCCCTGTTCCATGCTACCTGGGTAAGACAGTTGAGGAGGTGTTTAGTATCCCTCAGGTATGAGGGAATCTGAAGGACTATGGGCTGGAGGAGGGATTCGACCCAACTTGATAAATGCTCAAAAAGTGAGCCTATACCTGAGACTATAGGTCTCCCTTTCACCACCTCCAAGGATTTGTGTACCTTTGGGAGGTGGTGAAAGATAGGTACCACAGGTCTAGAGACATACAAAAATTCAATTGTTTCTTGGTCTAGAATCCCCTCCTCCAGACCGTCGTCCAGCAAACTCCATAACTTCCTCTTAAAAAGCTCTGTTGGATCTGATTTCAAAACTTTATACACTTCACCATCATAAAGCTGCCTATGGGCTTCTGCTATATAATATGCCCGGTCTAGCACGACAATACTGCCCCCCTTGTCTGAATCCTTAATGGTTATATTGTCCCTTGATTTAAGTTTTGTCACAGCCTCCCTCTGCGTTGCAGTAAGATTAGGATAGGTTCTCATGGGGTTATTAAAAAGTTTGATTAAATCCTGCTCGACCCTCTTGTGAAAAGCCTCCAAGAATGGCCCCCTTTCACGTGTAGGATAAAACACGGATTTGGGTCTGTAACCTCCATGAGAAGTCTTAAACCCCTGTGTTACTATATGTGATTCAGAGTCTAGGTCTTGAAGACTCAGGATGTCGCATGCTTCCTGAAAATCTACAACATCAAGAATCTGTGGCTCTGCTGGGGTTGCAACTGGGTCTGGGACAGAGGCATGTTGACTTGTTGTATCCTTATCCCAAAAGAAATTTTTCAATGTTAAGTCTCTAATTAGTTTGTTGACATCCACGATGGTGTTAAAAAGATTAAACTTCTTACTTGGTACATAGCCCAAGCCCAAACTTAATACCTCTATCTTAGGCCCAGTTTGAACCGTGCTTGACAAATTAATGATTTTTATAAGGTGTACTTGTTCCTTCCCCTCCCCCTGTTTCTTCCCCTTCTGCCTCTTGCCCCTCTTTCTCCTCCTCCTCCTACTTCGGTGGCCCTGATGGCATCCTGAAAACCCTGAGTACCTATAGTATTATCTGAGGGTATAGAGGTGGCAGTTTGTCTGGGGTCTGTCCCATAGTCATTAAGAAACTCATTATTCCTTTGATCATTAGCTGTTAAGTTTGTACTGGAATTGCCTTTTTTATACGAGTTTCTTGTGACAATTGGGTCTGACCTCACATTCTTAATAATTGGTCTAAGTGTTTGTACATCTTCATCAGACAGACCACTCAAATCAAATCTAGTGTCATTGTCAGAACGATCCTCATCAGAGGTATCGTTATCTGAAAAAGTAACCCTTTTGTCAGATTTCTCTTTGTTGGAGAATTGGTTTGAACCAGACTTTGACCTTTTCTCTTGTTAAGTGTATCCAGTCCACGGATCATCCATTACTTATAGGATATTCTCTTTCCCAACAGGAAGTTGCAAGAGGATCACCCACAGCAGAGCTGCTATATAGCTCCTCCCCTAACTGCCATATCCAGTCATTCTCTTGCAAGCCTCAACCAAGATGGAGGTCGTAAGAGGAGTGTGGTGTTTTATACTTAGTTTATTTCTTCAATCAAAATTTTGTTATTTTTAAATGGTACCGGAGTGTGCTGTTTATCTCAGGCAGTATTTAGAAGAAGAATCTGCCTGCATTTTCTATGATCTTAACAGAAGTAACTAAGATCTATAGCTGTTCTCACATATTCTGAGGAGTGAGGTAACTTCAGAGAGGGAATGGCGTGCAGGTTTTCCTGCAATAAGGTATGTGCAGTTAATATTTTTCTAGGGATGGAATTTGCTAGAAAAATGCTGCTGATACCGGATTAATGTAAGTAAAGCCTTAAATGCAGTGATAGCGACTGGTATCAGGCTTATTAATAGAGATGCATACTCTTATAAAAATGTAATATAAAATGTTTGCTGGCATGTTAATCGTTTTTATATATGTTTGGTGACAAAACTTATTGGGGCATAGTTTTTTTCCACATGGCTGGTTTGATTTCTGCCTAGAGACAGTTTCCTGAAGTTTTCCACTGTTGCAATATGAGTGGGAGGGGCCTTTTTTAGTGCTTTTCTGTGCAGATAAAAATACTGACAGAGACATTCAGCTTCCCTCTGCATGATACAGGACATCTCTGAAGAGCTCAAAAGGCTTCAAAGTCGTGTTTGAGGAGGGTAACAATCACAGTAGACTGTGGCAGTTGTTGTGACTGTGTTTAAAAAACGTTTTTGTCATTTATTATTCTGTTTTTGTTATTAAGGGGTTAATCATCCATTTGCAAGTGGGTGCAATGCTCTGCTGACTTGTTACATACACTGTAAAAATTTTGTTAGTGTAACTGCCTTTTTTCACTGTTATTTCAAATTTTGTCAAAATTTGTTTCTCTTAAAGGCACAGTAACGTTTTTTATATTGCTTGTTAACTTGCTTTAAAGTGTTTTCCAAGCTTGCTAGTCTCATTGCTAGTCTGTACAAACATGTCTGAAACAGAGGATACTTGTTCATTATGTTTAAAAGCCATGGTGGAGCCCCATAGGAGAATGTGTACTAAATGTATTGATTTCACCTTAAACAGTAAAGATCAGTCTTTATCTATAAAAGAATTGTCACCAGAGGGGTCTGTCGAGGGGGAAGTTATGCCGACTAACTCTCCCCACGTGTCGGACCCTTCGCCTCCCGCTCAAGGGACGCACGCTAATATGGCGCCAAGTACATCAGGGACGCCCATAGCGATTACTTTGCAGGACATGGCTGCAATCATGAATAATACCCTGTCAGAGGTATTATCCAGATTGCCTGAATTGAGAGACAAGCGCGATAGCTCTGGGGTTAGATGAGATACAGAGCGCGTAGGTGCTGTAAGAGCCATGTCTGATACTGCGTCACAATATGTAGAACCTGAGGACGGAGAGCTTCAGTCTGTGGGTGACGTCTCTGATTTGGGGAGACCTGATTCAGAGATTTCTAATTTTAAATTTAAGCTTGAGAACCTCCGTGTATTGCTTGGGAAGGTATTAGCTGCTCTGAATGACTGTGACACAATTGCAGTGCCAGAGAAATTGTGTAGGCTGGATAAATACTATGCAGTGCCGGTGAGTACTGATGTTTTTCCAATACCTAAAAGGCTTACAGAAATTATTAGTAAGGAGTGGGATAGGCCCGGTGTGCCCTTTTCCCCACCTCCTATATTTTGAAAAATGTTTCCAATAGATGCCACTACACGGGACTTATGGAAGACTGTCCCTAAGGTGGAGGGAGCAGTTTCTACTTTAGCAAAGCGTACCACTATCCCGGTTGAGGACAGTTGTGCTTTTTCAGATCCAATGGATAAAAAATTAGAGGGTTACCTTAAGAAAATGTTTATTCAACAAGGTTTTATTTTACAGCCCCTTGCATGCATTGCGCCTGTCACTGCTGCGGTGGCATTCTGGTTTGAGGCCCTGGAAGAGGCCATCCATACAGCTCCATTGACTGAAATTGTTGACAAGCTTAGAACTCTTAAGCTAGCTAACTCATTTGTTTCTGATGCCATTGTTCATTTGACTAAACTAACGGCTAAGAATTCCGGATTCGCCATCCAGGCGCCTAGGGCGCTATGGCTCAAATCCTGGTCAGCTGATGTGACTTCAAAGTCTAAATTACTCAACATTCTTTTCAAGGGGCAGACCTTATTCGGGCCTGGTTTGAAAGAAATTATTGCTGACATTACTGGAGGTAAGGGTCATACCCTTCCTCAGGACAGGGCCAAATCAAAGGCCAAACAGTCTAATTTTCGTGCCTTTCGAAATTCCAAGGCAGGTGCAGCATCAACTTCCTCCGCTTCAAGACAAGAGGGAACTTTTGCTCAATCTAAGCAGGCCTGGAAACCTAACCAGTCCTGGAACAAAGGCAAGCAGGCCAGAAAGCCTGCTGCTGCCTCTAAGACAGCATGAAGGAACGGCCCCCTGTCCGGCGACGGATCTAGTAGGGGGCAGACTTTTTCTCTTCGCCCAGGCTTGGGCAGGAGATGTTCAGGATCCCTGGGCGTTGGAGATCATATCTCAGGGATATCTTCTGGACTTCAAAGCTTCCCCTCCACAAGGGAGATTTCATCTTTCAAGGTTATCTGCAAATCAGATAAAGAAAGAGGCATTCCTACGCTGTGTGCAAGACCTCCTAGTAATGGGAGTGATCCATCCAGTTCCGCGGATGGAACAAGGACAGGGTTTTTATTCAAATCTGTTTGTGGTTCCCAAAAAAGAGGGAACCTTCAGACCAATTTTGGATCTAAAGATCTAAAACAAATTCCTCAGAGTTCCATCTTTCAAAATGGAAACTATTCGGACCATCCTACCCATGATCCAAGAGGGTCAGTACATGACCACAGTGGACTTAAAGGATGCCTACCTTCACATACCGATTCACAAAGATCATCATCGGTTCCTAAGGTTTGCCTTTCTAGACAGGCATTACCAATTTGTAGATCTTCCCTTCGGGTTGGCTACAGCCCCGAGAATCTTTACGAAGGTTCTGGGCTCACTTCTGGCGGTTCTAAGACCGCGAGGCATAGCGGTGGCTTCTTATCTAGACGACATCCTGATACAGGCGTCAAGCTTTCAAATTGCCAAGTCTCATACAGAGATAGTTCTGGCATTTCTGAGATCGCACGGGTGGAAAGTGAACGAGGAAAAGAGTTCTCTATCCCCACTCACAAGAGTCTCCTTCTTAGGGACTCTTATAGATTCTGTAGAGATGAAAATTTACCTGACGGAGTCCAGGTTATCAAAGCTTCTAAATGCTTGCCGTATTCTTCATTCCATTCCGCGCCCTTCGTGGCTCAGTGTATGGAGGTGATCGGCTTAATGGTAGCGGCAATGGACATAGTGCCATTTGCGCGCCTACATCTCAGACCGCTGCAATTATGCATGCTCAGTCAGTGGAATGGGGATTACACAGATTTGTCCCCTCTGCTAAATCTGGATCAAGAGACCAGAGATTCTCTTCTCTGGTGGTTGTCTCGGGTCCACCTGTCCAAGGGTATGACCTTTCGCAGGCCAGATTGGACAATTGTAACAACAGATGCCAGCCTTCTAGGTTGGGGTGCAGTCTGGAACTCCCTGAAGGCACAGGGATCGTGGACTCAGGAGGAGAAACTTCTTCCGATAAATATTCTGGAGTTAAGAGCAATATTCAATGCTCTTCTGGCTTGGCCTCAGTTAGCAACACTGAGGTTCATCAGATTTCAGTCGGACAATATCACGACTGTGGCTTACATCAACCATCAAGGGGGAACCAGGAGTTCCCTAGCGATGTTAGAAGTCTCAAAAATAATTCGCTGGGCAGAGACTCACTCTTGCCACCTGTCAGCAATCCATATCCCAGGCGTGGAGAACTGGGAGGCGGATTTTCTAAGTCGTCAGACTTTTCACCCGGGGGAGTGGGAACTCCATCCGGAGGTGTTTGCTCAGTTGATTCATCGTTGGGGCAAACCAGAGTTGGATCTCATGGCGTCTCGCCAGAACGCCAAGCTTCCTTGTTACGAATCCAGGTCCAGGGACCCAGAAGCGACGCTGATAGATGCTCTAGCAGCGCTTTGGTTCTTCAACCTGGCTTAGGTGTTTCCACCGTTTCCTCTGCTCCCTCGACTGATTGCCAAAATCACCAGGAAGAGAGCATCAGTGATTCTAATAGCGCCTGCGTTGCCACGCAGGACCTGGTATGCAGACCTAGTGGACATGTCATGCTTTCCACCATGGACTCTGCCTCTAAGACAGGACCTTCTAATACAAGGTCCTTTCAATCATCCAAATCTAATTTCTCTGAGACTGACTGCATGGAGATTGAACGCTTGATTCTATCAAAGCTTTGCTTCTCCGAGTCAGTCATTGATACCTTAATACAGGCACGAAAGCCTGTTACCAGGAAAATCTATCACAAGATATGGCGTACATATCTTTACTGGTGTGAATCCAAGAATTACTCATGGAGTAAGGTTAGGATTCCTAGGATATTGTCCTTTCTCCAAGAGGGTTTGGACAAAGGATTATCAGATAGTTCCTTAAAGGGA
The DNA here is from genome assembly GCF_027579735.1 of Bombina bombina. Taxonomy (NCBI): domain Eukaryota; kingdom Metazoa; phylum Chordata; class Amphibia; order Anura; family Bombinatoridae; genus Bombina; species Bombina bombina. The sequence goes on from NC_069501.1 coordinate 9,557,731, forward strand.
CAGATTTCTGCTCTGTCTATTCTTTTGCACAAGCGTCTGGCAGAAGTTCCAGACGTCCAGGCATTTTGTCAGGCTTTGGTTAGAATTAAGCCTGTGTTTAAACCTGCTGCTCCCCCATGGAGCTTAAACTTGGTTCTTAAAGTTCTTCAAGGAGTTCCGTTTGAACCCCTTCATTCCATTGATATTAAGCTTTTATCTTGGAAAGTTCTGTTTTTGATGGCTATTTCCTCGGCTCGGAGAGTCTCTGAGCTATCTGCCTTACAATGTGATTCTCCTTATCTGATTTTTCATGCAGATAAGGTAGTTCTGCGTACCAATCCTGGGTTTTTACCTAAGGTGGTTTCTAACAAGAATATCAATCAAGAGATTGTTGTTCCATCATTGTGTCCTAATCCTTCTTCAAAGAAGGAACGTCTTTTACATAATCTGGACGTAGTCCGTGCCTTGAAGTTTTACTTACAAGCTACTAAAGATTTTCGTCAAACATCTTCCCTGTTTGTCGTTTATTCTGGACAGAGGAGAGGTCAAAAAGCTTCGGCAACCTCTCTTTCCTTTTGGCTTCGGAGTATTATACGCCTAGCCTATGAGACTGCTGGACAGCAGCCCCCTGAAAGAATTACAGCTCATTCTACTAGGGCTGTGGCTTCCACCTGGGCCTTTAAAAATGAGGCCTCTGTTGAACAGATTTGCAAGGCCGCGACTTGGTCTTCGCTTCACACTTTTTCAAAATTTTACAAATTTGATAATTTTGCTTCTTCGGAGGCTGTTTTTGGGAGAAAGGTTCTTCAGGCAGTGGTTCCTTCCGCTTAATCCCTGCCTTGTCCCTCCCATCATCCGTGTACTTTAGCTTTGGTATTGGTATCCCATAAGTAATGGATGATCCGTGGACTGGATACACTTAACAAGAGAAAACATAATTTATGCTTACCTGATAAATTTATTTCTCTTGTAGTGTATCCAGTCCACGGCCCGCCCTGTCATTTTAAGGCAGGTCTAAAATTTAATTAAATTACAGTCACCACTGCACCCTATGGTTTCTCCTTTCTCTGTTTGTTTCGGTCGAATGACTGGATATGGCAGTTAGGGGAGGAGCTATATAGCAGCTCTGCTGTGGGTGATCCTCTTGCAACTTCCTGTTGGGAAGGAGAATATCCCATAAGCAATGGATGATCCGTGCACTGGATACACTACAAGAGAAATAAATTTATCAGGTAAGCATAAATTATGTTTTTTTCTTTTATCTTAAACCTGAAAAGTGGGAACGTAGGTGCCAGGTGTACACTCTATTGTTAGTGTGGTCAGCATAATCTCTATTATATTTCTTGAGTTTAAAATTATCAAGATCAATTCTAAACTTTTTTATCGTATCCTGCAAGATTTTATCAAACTCAGTGTATTTGGGGTGATCTGTAAAATTATTCAAGTGTTTCCTCTAACAATGTTTATAAAGCTTATGAGATCAGCTATATACATCCTCTAACAATGTTTCTAAAGCTTATGAGATTATCAGCTATATACATCCTCTAACAATGTTTATAAAGCTTATGAGAACATCAGCTATATACATCCTCTAACAATGTTTATAAAGCATATAAGATCATCAGCTATATACATCCTGTAACAATGTTTATAAAGCTTATGAGAACATCAGCTATATACATCCTCTAACAATGTTTATAAAGCATATAAGATCATCAGCTATATACATCCTCTAACAATGTTTATAAAGCGTATGAGAACATCAGCTATATACATCCTCTAACAATGTTTATAAAGCATATAAGATCATCAGCTATATACATCCTCTAACAATGTTTATAAAGCATATGAGATCATCAGATATATACATCCTCTAACAATGTTTATAAAGCATATGAGATCATCAGCTATATACATCCTCTAACAATGTTTATAAAGCGTATGAGATCATCAGCTATATACATCCTCTAACAATGTTTATAAAGCTTATGAGATCATCTATATACATCCTCTAACAATGTTTATAAAGCTTATGAGATCATCAGCTATATACATCCTCTAACAATGTTTATAAAGCGTATGAGATCATCAGTTATATACATCCTCTAACAATGTTTATAAAGCGTATGAGATCATCAGCTATATACATCCTCTAACAATGTTTATAAAGCTTATGAGAGCATCAGCTATATACATCCTCTAACAATGTTTATAAAGCTTATGAGATCATCAGCTATATACATCCTCTAACAATGTTTATAAAGCCTATGAGATCATCAGCTATATACATCCTCTAACAATGTTTATAAATTTTATGAGATTATCAGCTATATACATCCTTTAACAATGTTTATAAAGCTTATGAGATCATCAGCTATATACATCCTCTAACAATGTTTATAAAGCGTATGAGATCATCAGCTATATACATCCTCTAACAATGTTTATAAAGCGTATGAGATCATCAGCTATATACATCCTCTAACAATGTTTATAAAGCTTATGAGATCATCTATATACATCCTCTAACAATGTTTATAAAGCTTATGAGATCATCAGCTATATACATCCTCTAACAATGTTTATAAAGCGTATGAGATCATCAGTTATATACATCCTCTAACAATGTTTATAAAGCGTATGAGATCATCAGCTATATACATCCTCTAACAATGTTTATAAAGCTTATGAGAGCATCAGCTATATACATCCTCTAACAATGTTTATAAAGCTTATGAGATCATCAGCTATATACATCCTCTAACAATGTTTATAAAGCCTATGAGATCATCAGCTATATACATCCTCTAACAATGTTTATAAATTTTATGAGATTATCAGCTATATACATCCTTTAACAATGTTTATAAAGCTTATGAGATCAGCTATATACATCCTCTAACAATGTTTATAAAGCGTATGAGATCATCAGCTATATACATCCTCTAACAATGTTTATAAAGCTTATGAGACCAGCTATATACATCCTCTAACAATGTTTATAAAGCTTATGAGATTATCAGCTATATACATCCTCTAAAAATGTTTATAAAGCTTATGAGATTATCAGCTATATACATCCTCTAACAATGTTTATAAAGCTTATGAGAACATCAGCTATTTACATCCTCTAACAATGTTTATAAAGCTTATGAGATCATCAGCTATATACATCCTCTAACAATGTTTATAAAGCTTATGAGATCATCTATATATATCCTCTAACAATGTTTATAAAGCTTATGAGATCATCAGCTATATACATCCTCTAACAATGTTTATAAAGCGTATGAGATCATCAGTTATATACATCCTCTAACAATGTTTATAAAGCGTATGAGATCATCAGCTATATACATCCTCTAACAATGTTTATAAAGCTTATGAGAGCATCAGCTATATACATCCTCTAACAATGTTTATAAAGCTTATGAGATCATCAGCTATATACATCCTCTAACAATGTTTATAAAGCCTATGAGATCATCAGCTATATACATCCTCTAACAATGTTTATAAATTTTATGAGATTATCAGCTATATACATCCTTTAACAATGTTTATAAAGCTTATGAGATCAGCTATATACATCCTCTAACAATGTTTATAAAGCGTATGAGATCATCAGCTATATACATCCTCTAACAATGTTTATAAAGCTTATGAGACCAGCTATATACATCCTCTAACAATGTTTATAAAGCTTATGAGATTATCAGCTATATACATCCTCTAAAAATGTTTATAAAGCTTATGAGATTATCAGCTATATACATCCTCTAACAATGTTTATAAAGCTTATGAGAACATCAGCTATTTACATCCTCTAACAATGTTTATAAAGCTTATGAGATCATCAGCTATATACATCCTCTAACAATGTTTATAAAGCGTATGAGATCATCAGCTATATACATCCTCTAACAATGTTTATAAAGCTTATGAGATCATCAGCTATATACATCCTCTAACAATGTTTATAAAGCTTATGAGACCAGCTATATACATCCTCTAACAATGCTTATAAAGCTTATGAGATCAGCTATATACATCCTCTAACAATGTTTATAAAGCGTATGAGATCATCAGCTATATACATCCTCTAACAATGTTTATAAAGCTTATGAGATCAGCTATATACATCCTCTAACAATGTTTATAAAGCGTATGAGATCATCAGCTATATACATCCTCTAACAATGTTTATAAAGCTTATGAGACCAGCTATATACATCCTCTAACAATGCTTATAAAGCTTATGAGATCAGCTATATACATCCTCTAACAATGTTTATAAAGCTTATGAGATCATCAGCTATATACATCCTCTAACAATGTTTATAAAGCTTATGAGATTATCAGCTATATACATCCTCTAACAATGTTTATAAAGCGTATGAGATCATCAACTATATACATCCTCTAACAATGTTTATAAAGCTTATGAGAACATCAGCTATATACATCCTCTAACAATGTTTATAAAGCTTATGAGATCATCAGCTATATACATCTTCTAACAATGTTTATAAAGCGTATGAGAACATAAGCTATATACATCCTCTAACAATGTTTATAAAGTGTATGAGATCATCAGCTATATACATCCTCTAACAATGTTTATAAAGCTTATGAGATCATCAGCTATATACATCCTCTAACAATGTTTATAAAGCGTATGAGATCATCAGCTATATACATCCTCCAACAATGTTTATAAAGCTTATGAGACCAGCTATATACATCCTCTAACAATGTTTATAAAGCGTATGAGATCATCAGCTATATACATCCTCTAACAATGTTTATAAAGCATATGAGATCAGCTATAAACATCCTCTAACAATGTTTATAAAGCGTATATACATCCTCTAACAATGTTTATAAAGCTTATGAGATTATCAGCTATATACATCCTCTAACAATGTTTATAAAGCTTATGAGATTATCAGCTATATACATCCTCTAACAATGTTTATAAAGCTTATGAGACCAGCTATATACATCCTCTAACAATGTTTATAAAGCTTATAAGATTATCAGCTATATACATCCTCTAACAATGCTTATAAAGCGTATGAGATCATCAGCTATATACATCCTCTAACAATGTTTATAAAACTTATGAGATTATCAGCTATATACATCCTCTAACAATGTTTATAAATTTTATGAGATTATCAGCTATATACATCCTTTAACAATGTTTATAAAGCTTATGAGATCAGCTATATACATCCTCTAACAATGTTTATAAAGCGTATGAGATCATCAGCTATATACATCCTCTAACAATGTTTATAAAGCTTATGAGACCAGCTATATACATCCTCTAACAATGTTTATAAAGCTTATGAGATTATCAGCTATATACATCCTCTAAAAATGTTTATAAAGCTTATGATATTATCAGCTATATACATCCTCTAACAATGTTTATAAAGCTTATGAGATTATCAGCTATATACATCCTCTAACAATGTTTATAAAGCTTATGAGATCATCAGCTATATACATCCTCTAACAATGTTTATAAAGCTTATGAGATCATCAGCTATATACATCCTCTAACAATGTTTATAAAGCTTATGAGATCAGCTATATACATCCTCTAACAATGTTTATAAAGCTTATGAGATCATCAGCTATATACATCCTCTAACAATGTTTATAAAGCTTATGAGATCAGCTATATACATCCACTAACAATGTTTATAAAGCTTATGAGATCATCAGCTATATACATACTCTAACAATGTTTATAAAGCTTATGAGAACATCAGCTATTTACATCCTCTAACAATGTTTATAAAGCTTATGAGATCATCAGCTATACATCCTCTAACAATGTTTATAAAGCTTATGAGATCATCAGCTATATACATCCTCTAACAATGTTTATAAAGCCTATGAGATCATCAGATATATACATCCTCTAACAATGTTTATAAAGCCTATGAGATCATCAGCTATATACATCCTCTAACAATGTTTATAAAGCTTATGAGATCAGCTATATACATCCTCTAACAATGTTTATAAAGCTTATGAGATCATCAGCTATATACATCCTGTAACAATGTTTATAAAGCTTATGAGATCAGCTATATACATCCTCTAACAATGTTGATAAAGCTTATGAGATCATCAGCTATATACATGCTCTAACAATGTTTATAAAGCTTATGAGATCATCAGCTATATACATCCTCTAACAATGTTTATAAAGCTTATGAGAACACCAGCTATGTACATCCTCTAACAATGTTTATAAAGCTTATGAGATCATCAGCTATATACATCCTCTAACAATGTTTATAAAGCTTATGAGATTATCAGCTATATACATCCTCTAACAATGTTTATAAAGCTTATGAGATTATCATTTATATACATCCTCTAACAATGTTTATAAAGCTTATGAGAACATCAGCTATATACATCCTCTAACAATGTTTATAAAGCGTATGAGATCATCCGCTATATACATCCTCTAACAATGTTTATAAAGCATATGAGACCAGCTATATACATCCTCTAACAATGTTTATAAAGCATATGAGAATATCAGCTATATACATCCTCTAACAATGTTTATAAAGCGTATGAGATCATCAACTATATACATCCTCTAACAATGTTTATAAAGCTTATGAGAACAGCAGCTATATATATCCTCTAACAATGTTTATAAAGCTTATGAGATCATCAGCTATATACATCCTGTAACAATGTTTATAAAGCTTATGAGATCAGCTATATACATCCTCTAACAATGTTTATAAAGCTTATGAGATCATCAGCTATATACATCCTCTAACAATGTTTATAAAGCTTATGAGATCAGCTATATACATCCTCTAACAATGTTTATAAAGCTTATGAGATCATCAGCTATATACATCCTCTAACAATGTTTATAAAGCTTATGAGATCATCAGCTATATACATGCTCTAACAATGTTTATAAAGCGTATGAGAACATCAGCTATATACATCCTTTAACAATGTTTATAAAGCGTATGAGATCATCAGCTATATACATCCTCTAACAATGTTTATAAAGCCTATGAGATCATCAGCTATGTACATCTAACATTGTTTATAAAGCGTATGAGATCACCAGCTATATACATCCTCTAACAATGTTTATAAAGAGTATGAGATCATCAGCTATATACATCCTCTAACAATGTTTATAAAGCATATGAGATCAGCTATATACATCCTCTAACAATGTTTATAAAGCGTATATACATCCTCTAACAATGTTTATAAAGCTTATGAGAACATCAGCTATATACATCCTCTAACAATGTTTATAAAGCTTTTGAGATCATCAGCTATATACATCCTCTAACAATGTTTATAAAGCTTATGAGATCATCAGCTATATACATCCTCTAACAATGTTTATAAAGCTTATGAGATCATCAGCTATATACATCCTCTAACAATGTTTATAAAGCCTATGAGATCATCAGCTATATACATCCTCTAACAATGTTTATAAAGCTTATGAGATCATCAGCTATATACATCCTCTAACAATGTTTATAAAGCGTATGAGATCATCAGCTATATACATCCTCTAACAATTGTCCAAACTGCCAGGATTACAAGGAAAGCGAGACAGCTCTGGGGCTAGAACAAATACAGAGCTTTCTGGCGCTCTTTTAGCTGTGTCCGATTTACCCTCAGAATGCTCCGAAACTGGTGTAAGGGAGTTTCTATCTGAGGGTGACATTTCAGATTCAGGGAAGTCTTTATTTCAATCCAATTCTGAAATGACAGCGTTTAAATTTAAGCTCGAACACCTCCGCTTATTGCTCAGGGAGGTTTTAGCGACTCTGGATGACCCCCATTGTAGTTCCAGAGAAGTTGTGTAAAATGGACAAATACTTTGCAGTGCCTGTTTACACTGATGTTTTGCATACAAAGAGAGAAGCGCTCTACCAGGAACGAACAACAGCTCAGTGGCTTGTTCTATGGCGATTTACCACCCGGAAGCAGCCTCTTTTAGACCAGTGTGCTTTTCACAGAAGAAAACTTTCCTGAAGTATATCAGTCTGATCCTGCCAAGTAAGGTCAGTCCAGCCCCGAAATACCAGGCAATTCTCCTCTGAACAAGGAACATGACAACCCCAGATGATCGTTTCGGCCTCCTATGGGCCTCGTCAGTGAGGTGCAGCCACATTCCTCTAAGCACACTGGGCAAGGAGTCCACGTCTGGTTTCCCCCATCACCCATAGGGAGACTTCCCCAGGGTCATAATAATTTGCATACAAAGAGAGAAGCGCTCTACCAGGAACGGACAACAGCTCAGTGGCTTGTTCTATGGCGATTTACCACCCGGAAGCAGCCTCTTTTAGACCAGTGTGCTTTTCACAGAAGAAAACTTTCCTGAAGTATATCAGTCTGATCCTGCCAAGTAAGGTCAGTCCAGCCCCGAAATACCAGGCAATTCTCCTCTGAACAAGGAACATGACAACCCCAGACGATCGTTTCGGCCTCCTATGGGCCTCGTCAGTGAGGTGCAGCCACATTCCTCTAAGCACACTGGGCAAGGAGTCCACGTCTGGTTTCCCCCATCACCCATAGGGAGACTTCCCCAGGGTCATAATAATTTGCATACAAAGAGAGAAGCGCTCTACCAGGAACGAACAACAGCTCAGTGGCTTGTTCTATGGCGATTTACCACCCGGAAGCAGCCTCTTTTAGACCAGTGTGCTTTTCACAGAAGAAAACTTTCCTGAAGTATATCAGTCTGATCCTGCCAAGTAAGGTCAGTCCAGCCCCGAAATACCAGGCAATTCTCCTCTGAACAAGGAACATGACAACCCCAGACGATTGTTTTTCCAGTCCCTAAGAGGTTTTCGGAAATTATTACTAAGGAATGGGATAGACCAGGTGTGCCGTTCTCTCCCCCTCCTGCCTTTAAAAAGATGTTTCCCATAGATGTCGCCATACGGGACTCGTGGCAGACGGTCCCTAAGGTGGAGGGACTATTTCAACCCTAGCTAGGTGTACAACTATCCCGGAAGAGGACAGTTGTGCTTTCAAAGATCTTATGGATAAAAAATTGGAGGGTCTCCTTAAGAAAATTTTTATACATCAAGGTTTTCTTCTCCAGCCTCTTGCATGCATTGCCCCAGTTACTGCTGCAGCGGACTTTTGGTTCGAGTCTCTTGAGGAGGCTCTACAGGTGGAGACCCCGTTAGATGATATTTTAGACAGGATTAAAGCTCTTAAGTTAGCTAATTCCTTTATCTCTGACGCCGTTTTTCATTTAACTAAGTTAGCGGCTAAGAATTCAGGTTTTGCCATTCTGGTGTGTAGGGCGCTATGGCTTAAGTCCTGGTCAGTAGACGTTACTTCAAAATCTAAGCTTCTTAAAATCCCCTTCAAAGGACAGACCCTATTCGGACCTGGCCTGAAGGAGATAATTTCTGATATTACCGGGGGAAAAGGTCACGCCCTTCCTCAGGATAGGTCCAATAAATTAAGGACAAAACAGAATCATTTTCGTTCCTTTCGAAACTTCAAGAGTGGTGCAGCTTCAGCTTCCTCTAATGCAAAACATGAGGAAAATTTTGCCCAGTCCAAACCAGTCTGGAGACCTAACCAGCCTTGGAACAAGGGGAAGCAGACCAAAAAACCTGCTGCTGCCTCTAAGACTGCATGAAGGAGTAGCCCCCGATCGGGGACCGGATCTAGTCGGGGGCAGACTTTCTCTCTTCGCCCAGGCTTGGGCAAGAGACGTTCAGGATCCCTGGGCAGTAGAGATTGTTTCCCAGGGATATCTTCTGGAATTCAAAGGTTCATCCCCAAAAGGGAGATTTCTCCTCTCACAATTATCTGCAAACCAGATAAAGAGAGAGGCATTCTTAAATTGTGTTCAAGACCTACTCGTTATGGGAGTGATCCACCCAGTTCCAAGAGAGGAACAGGGGTAGGGTTTCTATTCTTCAAACCTGTTTATAGTTCCCAAAAGAGAGGGAATTTTCAGACCAATCTTGGATCTCAAGTTCCTAAACAAATTCCTTAGGGTCCCATCCTTCAAGATGGAGACAATCTGAACCATTCTTCCTATGATCCAGGAGGGTAAATATATGACTACCGTGGACTTAAAGGATGCTTATCTGCACATCCCGATTCACAGAAATCATCACCAGTTCCTCAGGTTTGCCTTCCTAGACAGGCATTACCAGTTTGTGGCTCTTCCCTTCGGGTTTGCCACGGCGCCGAGAACCTTTACGAAGGTTCTAGGGTCCCTTCTGGCGGTCCTAAGGCCATGAGGCATAGCAGTGGCGCCTTATTTAGACAACATCTTAATCCAGGCGTCGACTCTTCAACTCGCCAAGTCCCATACGGACATTGTTCTGGCCTTTCTGAGGTCTCACGGGTGGAAGGTGACATGTCATCCTTTCCACCATGGACTCTGCCGCTGAGGCAGGACCTTCTACTCCAAGCTCCATTCAAACATCCAAATCTAATTTCTCTGCGTCTGACTGCTTGGAGATTGAACGCTTGATTTTATCAAAACGTGGTTTCTCTGAGTCGGTCATTGATACCTTGATTCAGGCTCGTAAGCCTGTCACCAGGAAAATCTATCATAAGATGTGGTGTAAATATCTTAATTGGTGTGAATCCAGGGGTTACTCATGGAGTAAGGTCAGGATTCCTAGGATATTATCTTTTCTCCAAGAGGGATTGGAAAAGGGATTATCAGCTAGTTCCTTAAAGGGACAGATTTCTGCTCTGTCTATTCTTTTGCACAAGTGTCTGGCAGATGTTCAAGACGTTCAGGCATTTTGTCAGGCTTTAGTTAGAATCAAGCCTGTGTTTAAACCTGTTGCTCCGCCATGGAGTTTAAATTTAGTTCTTAAAGTTCTTCAAGGGGTTCCGTTTGAACCTTTGCATTCCATAGATATCAAGCTTTTATCTTGGAAAGTTCTGTTCTTAGTAGCTATCTCTTCGGCTCGAAGAGTTTCAGAATTATCTGCCTTACAGTGTGATTCCCCTTATCTGGTCTTCCATGCATATAAGGTAGTTTTGCGTACCAAACCTGGTTTTCTTCCTAAGGTGGTTTCTAATAAGAATATCAATCAGGAAATTGTTGTTCTGTCACTGTGTCCTAATCCTTCTTCAAAAAAGGAACGTCTGTTACACAATCTTGACGTGGTTCATGCTTTAAAGTTCCATTTACAAGCTACTAAGGATTTTCGTCAAACATCTGCATTGTTTGTTGTCTACTCTGGAAAGAGGAGAGGCCAAAAGGCTTCGGCAACTTCTCTTTCTTTTTGGCTGAGAAGCATAATCCGTTTAGCTTATGAGACTGCTGGACAGCAGCCTCCTGAAAAAATTACAGCTCATTCTACTAGAACGGTAGCTTCCACATGGGCTTTTAAAAATGAGGCCTCTGTTGAACAGATTTGTAAGGCGGCGACTTGGTCTTCGCTTCATACTGTTCCTAAATTTTACAAATTTGATCCTTTTGCTTCTTCGGAGGCTATTTTTGGGAGAAAGATCTTACAGGCAGTGGTGCCTTCCGTTTAAGTTCCTGCCTTGTCCCTCCCTTCATCCGTGTCCTAAAGCTTTGGTATTGGTATCCCACAAGTAATGGATGAACCCGTGGACTGGATACACCTTACAAGAGAAAACAAAATTTATGCTTACTTGATAAATTTCTTTCTCTTGTGGTGTATCCAGTCCACGGCCCGCCCTGTCACTTTAAGTCAGGTGTTTTTTTTTGTTATTTTTAAAACTACAGTCACCACTGCACCCTATAGTTTCTCCTTTTTCTTACTTGTCTTCGGTCGAATTACTTGAGGTGGGGGTTAGGGGAGGAGCTATATAGACAGCTCTGCTGTGGGTGTCCTCTTTGCAACTTCCTGAAGGAGAATATCCCACAAGTAATAAATGAACCCGTGGACTGGATACACCACAAGAGAAAGAAATTTATCATGTAAGCATAAATTTTGTTTTCTTCTATAAGATACGACGAGTCCACGGATTCATCCTTTACTTGTGGGATATTATCCTCCTGCTAACAGGAAGTGGCGAAGAGCACCACAGCAGAGCTGTCTATATAGCTCCTCCCTTAGCTCCACCCCCCAGTCATTCTCTTTGCCTACTCTAAGTAATAGGAAGGGTAAAGTGAAAGAGGTGATAAAATGTTAGTTTTTATTTTCTTCAAGCAAGACTTTTTTATTTTAAATGGTACCGGTGAGTGCTAATTTTTTCCCAGGCAGCAGATGGATGAAGACTTCTGCCTTAAGACTGATGATCTTAGCAGTTTTTACTAAGATCCAGAGTAGTTCCCACAGAATGGCTGAGGAGTACTTAAGAAACTTCAGTGTGAGGAACGTTTTTCATGCTACAAGTATTGAGGTATGTTCAGTCATTTTTCTCTTGTAAGATGTATCGAGTCCATGGATTCATCCTTACTTGTGGGATATTCTCCCCTACAGGAAGTGGCAGAGAGAGCACCCACAGCAGAGCTGCCTATATAGCTCCCCCCTTACTCCACCCCCCAGTCATTCTCTCTGCCTGCTTAACTGCTAGGAAGGGCAAAGAGGAGTGTGGTGATAAAAATGTTAGGTTTTTATTTTCTCAAGCAAAAGTTTGTTATTTTTAAATGGTACCGGTGTGTACTATTTACTCTCTGGCAGAAAAGGGATGAAGATTTCTGCAAGGAGGATGATGATCTTAGCATTTTGTAACTAAGATCCACTGGTGTTCTCACAAGGGCTGAAGAGTACAGGAAAACTTCAGTTGGGGGAACGGTTTGCAGGCTAAACTGTATTAAGATATGTTCAGCCTATTTTTTTCTAGACAGACTGTGTTATTTCTAGAAAAGGCTGGCAATATCCCCATGAGGGAAGGGTAAGCTGTATTCAGACACTTGGATAGGAATTTCAGCTTGCATGAAGGGCTCATTAGTTACTGGTGACACTGTTTGGTAAAAACGTTACGTTTGTTTATTCAGTGAATGATGCAATTATAACATTTTTTTTTAAAGGGACTAAAGGGGTCATTGTGGCTTGTTTTTGAGTTTTCTAACCCACATGGTTCATTTAGAGACACTCTAGTGTTTGTCTGTTAGGCCTCAAAACATTGAGTGAGGTGGGAGGGGCCTATTTTCGCGCCTCAGAAGTCTCAGAGGAAAAGAAACTGCACAACTAACTGCTTCTCCAGAGGTTCCTGCCGTGTTTGAGGGCTTTGTGGGGAAAAAGAAGTTTTTCCCCACAAATTGTTCTGAAGGGCAGGTAGGAGCCACAGCAGAACTGTGACAAAGTGCTGAAAGTCTTTTTTACTGGTTTTGATGTTTTTTCAATCCGGTTTTGCCATTAAGGGGTTAATTGTTTATTTGCATAGCTGTGCAAAGTTACTAAGGCTATATGATACTACTGTAAACATTTTGTTATGTTTACTGCTTTTTTACACTGTTTTGCAGAATTTGTGCAGCTTTTTTTCTCTTAAAGGCACAGTACCGTTTTATTTCTAAGTGTTATTTACTTTGATTACAGTGTTTTCCAAGCTTGCTTGTTACATTACTAGCCTGTTTAACATGTCTGACACCAAGCTAAATCCTTGTTCAATATGTTTGGAAGCCATTGTGGTACCCCCTCTTAGAATGTGTCCCAATTGTACTGATATGTCTATAAACGATAAAGAACATATATTAGCACTTAAAAATAGAGCAATAGATGATTCTCAGTCAGAAGTAAATGAGGGTTTAGCATCTTGCTCTCCCCAAGTGTCACAACCAGTAACGCCCGCACAAGTGACGCCAAGTACCTCTAGTGCGTCGAATTCATTTATTTTACAAGACATGGCCATAGTTATGAATACAACCCTCACAGAGGTTTTATCCTGACTGCCTGGTTTTCAAGGAAAGCGGGACAGCTCTGGGTTAAGGAAAAATGCTGAGCAGTCTGACGCTTTAGTAGCCGTATCTGATATGCCCTCACAATGCTCTGAGGTAGGGGTGAGGGATTTGTTATCTGAGGGAGAAATTTCTGATTCAGGACAGACGCTTCCTCAGACAGATTCTGATATGACGGCCTTTAAATTTAAGCTTGAACACCTCCGCTTATTGCTCAGGGAGGTATTAGCGGCTCTAGATGATTGTGACCCTATAGTAGTCCCAGAGAAATTGTGTAAGATGGATAAATACTTAGAGGTTCCTGTTTACACTGATGTTTTTTCCAGTCCCTAAGAGGATTGTGAATATTACTAAGGAGTGGGATAGACCAGGTATTCCGTTCATTCCCCCTCCTGTTTTTAAGAAAATGCTTCCCATATCTGACACCATGCGGGACTCGTGGCAGACAGTTCCTAAGGTGGAGGGAGCTATTTCTACTCTTGCTAAGTGTACAACTATACCTATTGAAGTCAGTTGTGCTTTCAAAGATCCTGTGGATAAAAAATTAGAGGGTCTCCTGAAGAAAATTTTTGTTCATCAAGGTTTTCTTCTTCAACCTATTGCGTGCATTGTTCCTGCAACTACTGCAGCTGCTTTCTGGTTTGAGGCTCTAGAAGAGGCTCTTCAGATGGAGACTCCATTAGAAGAAATTTTGGACAGAATTAAGGCCCTTAAATTGGCTAATTCTTTTATTACAGATGCCGCTTTTCAACTGGCTAAATTAGCGGCAAAGAATTCAGGTTTTGTCATTTTAGCACGCAGGGCGTTATGGCTTAAATCCTGGTCTGCTGATGTGTCATCTAAAACTAAACTTTTGAACATCCCTTTCAAAGGAAAGACCCTATTCGGGCCTGAACTGAAAGAGATTATTTCAGACATCACTGGAGCATCTATGCATGCTCAAACAGTGGAATGGGGATTATGCAGATTTAAATAAATGATGAGAGACAGCTCCTTTTCAAACAGGGGCACAGGAAAGGGTTAGCCAAACCCCAATATCAATTTCAAAAAGGTAATTTTCCAGCCTCCAGTAGATTTTTAAAAGACCTTTATTAACATAACATGATTAAGAACCTGGTATAGGTTCGAAACGTCGTTGTTACAATGGACCCTGTAAGAAACTAATAAAGGTCTTTTAAAAATCTACTGGAGGCTGGAAAATTACCTTTTTGAGATTATGCAGATTTGTCTCCTCAACTGCATCTGGACCAGGAGACCAGAGATTCTCTTCTCTGGTGGTTGTCTCAGGACCACCTGTCTCAGGGAATGTGTTTCCGCAGGCCAGAGTGGCTCATTGTAACGACAGATACCAGCCTGCTAGGCTGGGATGCAGTCTGGAACTCCCTGAAAGCACAGGGCTTATGGTCTCGGGAGGAATCTCTTCTCCTGGTAAATATTCTAGAACTGAGAGCGATATTCAATGCGCTTCAGGCGTGGCCTCAGCTTGCTGCGGCCAAATTCATCAGGTTTCAGTCGGACAACATCACGACTGTAGCTTATATCAATCATCAAGGAGGAACAAGGAGTTGTCTAGCGATGATGCAGGTAACCAAAATAATCCGATGGGCAGAGGATCACTCTTGCCATCTCTCAGCAATCCACATCCCAGGAGTAGAGAACTGGGAGGCGGATTTCCTATGTCGTTAGACTTTTTATCTGGGGGAGTGGGAACTCCATCCGGAGGTATTTGCCCAGCTGATTCAGCTATGAGGCACACCAGAATTGGATCTGTTGGCGTCCCGTCAGAATGCCAAACTTTCTCGTTACGGGTCCAGGTCCCGGGATCCCAAGGCGGTACTGATAGATGCTCTAGCAGTGCCTTGGTCTTTCAATCTGGCCTATGTATTTCCTCTCCTTCTATGTCTTTTTTTTTTTTTTTTATTGATTTTTAAAGAAACTCTCCATAATTACAAATTCCACAATCTGTAGGTGGTTTACCTACTCGAAAACAACATTCCATCAAACTACTACTAATTACAAAGCCAAGATACAGTCCAGTGAAGTGTGACTCCTTCTATGTCTAGTTGCCAGAATAAAGCAGGAGAGAGCTTCAGGGATTCTGATAGCACCTGCGTGGTCACGCAGGACTTGGTATGCAGACCTAGTGGACATGTCCTCGGTTCTACCATGGACTCTGCCAATGAGGCAGGACCTTCTAATCCAAGGTCTGTTCACGCATCCAAATCTAATTTCTCTGCATCTGACTGCTTGGAGATTGAACGCCTGATTCTATCAAAGCGTGGTTTCTCTGAGTCGGTCATTGATACCCTGATTCAGGCTAGAAAGCCTGTCAGCAGGAAGATCTATCATTTGGCGCAAATATCTTTATTGGTGTGAATCCAAAGGTTACTCATGAAGTAAGATTAGGATTCCTAGAATATTGTCTTTTCTCCAAGAAGGTTTGGAGAAGGGATTATCAGCTAGTTCCTTATAAGGACAAATATCTGCTTTGTCTATTCTTCTACACAAACGTCTGGCAGATGTCCCAGACGTTCGAGCATTTAGTCAGGCTTTGGTCAGAATCAAGCCTGTATTTAAACCTGTTGCTCCGCCATGGAGCCTAAATTTAGTTCTTAAAGTTCTTCAAGGGGTTCCGTTTGAACCTATGCATTCCATGGATATTAAGCTTCTATCTTGGAAAGTTTTGTTTTTAGTAGCTATCTCTTCGGCTCGAAGAGTTTCTGAGCTATATGCTTTACAGTGTGATTCCCCTTATCTTATTTTCCATGCAGATAAGGTGGTTTTGTGTACCAAACCTGGGTTTCTTCCTAAGGTTGTTTCTTATAAGAATATCAATCAAGAGATTGTTGTTCCTTCACTGTGTCCTAATCCTTCTTCAAAGAAGGAACGTCTGTTGCACAATCTTGATGTGGTTCGTGCTTTAAAGTTCTACTTACAAGCAACTAAAGATTTCTGTCAAACATCTTCATTGTTTGTTGTTTATTCTGGTAAGCGGAGAGGTCAGAAGGCTAAGGCTACCTCTCTTTCCTTTTGGCTGAAAAGCATCATCCGTTTGGCTTATGAGACTGCTGGCCAACAGTCTCCTTAAAGAATTACTGCTCATTCTACTAGAGCTGTGGCTTCCACATGGCTTTTAAAAATGAGGCTTCTGTTCAACAGATTTGTAATGTGGCGACTTGGTCTTCGTTTCATACTTTTTCCAAATTTTACATATTTGATACTTTTGCTTCTTCGGAGGCTATTTTTGGGAGAAAGGTTCTACAAGCAGTGGTGCCTTCCGTTTAAGGTCCCTGTCTTGTCCCTCCCTTCATCCGTGTCCTAAAGCTTTGGTATTGGTATCCCACAAGTAAGGATGAATCCGTGGACTCGATACATCTTACAAGAGAAAACATAATTTATGCTTACCTGATAAATTTATTTCTCTTGTGATGTATCGAGTCCACGGCCCGCCCTGTTTATTAAGACAGGCATATATATATATATATATATATATATATATATATATTTTTTTTTTTTTAAACTTTCAGTCACCACTGCACCCTATAGTTTCCCCTTTTTTTCCTAGCCTTCGGTCGAATGACTGGGGGGTGGAGCTAAGGGGGGAGCTATATAGGCAGCTCTGCTGTGGGTGCTCTCTCTGCCACTTCCTGTAGGGGAGGAGAATATCCCACAAGTAAGGATGAATCCGTGGACTCAATACATCACAAGAGAAATAAATTTATCAGGTAAGCATAAATTATGTTTTTTCTGGAGAGACTGTCGCCTAGATTTAGAGTTCTGCGTTAGCCGTCCAAACCAGCGTTAAGGGGTCCTAACGCTGGTTTTGGCCGCCCGCTGGTATTTAGAGTCAGTCAGGAAAGGGTCTAACGCTCACTTTCCAGCCGCGACTTTTCCATACCGCAGATCCCCTTACGCCAATTGCGTATTCTATCTTTTCAATGGGATATTTCTAACGCTGGTATTTAGAGTCTTGGCTGAAGTGAGCGTTAGAACTCTAACGACAAAACTCCAGCCGCAGAAAAAAGTCAGGAGTTAAGAGCTTTATGGGCTAACGCCGGTTCATAAAGCTCTTAACTACTGTGCTCTAAAGTACACTAACACCCATAAACTACCTATGTACCCCTAAACCGAGGTCCCCCCACATCGCCGCCACTGTAATAAAAATTTTTAACCCCTAATCTGCCGACCGCACACCGCCGCAACCTACATTATCCCTATGTATCCCTAATCTGCTGCCCCTAACATCGCCGACACCTACATAATATTTATTAACCCCTAATCTGCCCCCCCATGTTGCCGATACCTAACTACACTTATTAACCCCTAATCTGCCGACCGGACCTCACCGCCACTATAATAAATGTATTAACCCCTAAACCGCCTCACTCCCGCCTCAAAAACCCTATAATAAATAGTATTAACCCCTAATCTGCCCTCCCTAACATCGCCGCCACCTAACTTCAAGTATTAACCCCTAATCTGCCGACCGGACCTCGCCGCTACTCTAATAAATGTATTAACCCCTAAAGCTAAGTCTAACACTAACACCCCCCTAAGTTAAATATAATTTAAATCTAACGAAATAAAATAAATCTTATTAAATAAATGAATCCTATTTAAAGCTAAATACTTACCTGTAAAATAAACCCTAATAGAGCTACAATATAACGAATAATTATATTGTAGCTATTTTAGGATTTATATTTATTTTACAGACAACTTTGTATTTATTTTAACTAGGTACAATAGCTATTAAATAGTTAATAACTATTTAATAGCTACCTAGTTAAAATAATTACAAAATTACCTGTAAAATAAATCCTAACCTAAGTTACAATTAAACCTTACACTACACTATCAATAAATTAATTAACTAAACTATCTACAATTATCTACAATAAAATCAACTAAACTAAATAACCAAAAAAACAAACACTAAATTACAAACAAAAAAAAAGATTACAAGAATTTTAAACTAATTACACCTACTCTAAGCCCCCTAAAAAAATAACAATGCCCCCCAAAATAAAAAAATGCCCTACCCTATTCTAAAATAAAAGGTTTACAGCTCTTTTACCTTACCAGCCCTTAAAAGGGCCTTTTGCGGGGCATGCCCCAAAGAAATCAGCTCTTTTGCATTTAAAAAAAACATACAATACCCCCCCAACATTACAACCCACCACCCACATACCCCTAATCTAACCCAAACACCCCTTAAAAAACCTAACACTAAGCCCCTGAAGATCTTCCTACCTTATCTTCACCACGCCGGGTATCACCGATCCGTCCAGAAGAGGGTCCGAAGTCTTCATCCTATCCGGCAAGAAGAGGTCCAGAAGAGGGTCCGAAGTCTTCATCCTATCCGGCAAGAAGAGGACATCCGGACCGGTAGACATGTTCATCCAGGCGACGTCTTCTATCTTCATCCATCCGGCGTGGAGCGGGACCATCTTGAAGCAGCCGACGCGGATCCATCCTCTTCTTCCCGGCGACTCCCGACGAATGAAGGTTCCTTTAAGTGACGTCATCCAAGATGGTGTCCCTCGAATTCGGATTGGCTGATAGGATTCTATCAGCCAATCGGAATTAAGGTAGGAAAAATCTGATTGGCTGATTGAATCAGCCAATCAGGTTCAAGTTCAATCCGATTGGCTGATCCAATCAGCCAATCAGATTGAGCTCGCATTCTATTGGCTGATCGGAACAGCCAATAGAATGCGAGCTCAATCTGATTGGCTCAATCTATGTTGGGAGTTAAAGATAACGTTTTTTGTGGCAAACGTTTTGACTTTATTTTAACAAGGGGTACACATGGCTTCACTTAGATGGGTATATGAACCAACATGGCTAGGTTTTTTTAGACTGCTCTGGTGCGGTTATTGTAAGGCTGTGAGACATCAAGTTAGATGGGCGGGGCCTATTTTCACACCTCAGTTGCGCAGTTGTTTTTCCCATGCAAGCAGCAAGCTCCAACTCCGGTGGGTCTTTCAAGAAAGTTTGGGCCTTATCGAAGGGTTAATCCGATTTTGCAGACCCCTGAGGGCAGGTAGGCGCCACAGCAGGGCTGTGGCGAGGTGCAGGGGGTGTTTTTGTTTAACTATAACGTTTTTGGTACAACGTTTTTTGTTCTTAAGGGTTAAGTATTCCTTTCCTTGTGGGGCAATCTTAGCTGACAAGTTGGGATACATTTATCATAAAATTGAGATAATTTTATTGTTTTAAAGCAGTTTTGGAAAAATTGTATGCTTTTTTCTCTTAAAAGCACAGTACCGTTTTTTCAGATTCTTATTTTTTTCACAAAATAAAGTGTTTTCAAGCCTGTTTGTGGTCATTACTAGCCTGTTTTAACATGTCTGACATTGAGGAAAGACAATGTTCTATGTGTTTAGAAGCTATTGTGGAACCCCCACTTCAAATGTGTCCCTCATGTACTGAAAGGGCCTTACATTGCAAAGAACATATTTTAGCTGATAAAAGTATGTCTCAGGATGATTCTCAGTCAGAAGAGAATCAGGTTATGCCATCTACTTCTCCCCAAGTGTCACAACCTTTAATGCCCGTCCAAGCGACGCCAAGTACTTCTAGTGTGTCTAATTCTTTCACCCTGCAAGATATGGCTGCAGTTATGTCTACTACCCTTACAGAGGTATTATCTCAACTGCCTGGTTTACAGGGTAAGCGCAGTAGGTCCGGTATTAGAGTAAATGCTGAGCCCTCTGATGCTTTATTGGCCATCTCCTATGTACCCTCACAGTGTTCTGATTTGGGGGTGGGGGAATTGCTGCCTGAGGGAGAGCTTTCTGATTCAGGAAAGATGTTGCCTCAAACAGACTCAGATATGACGGCCTTTAAGTTTAAGCTTGAACACCTCCGTTTGTTACTCAGGGAGGTTTTAGCAACTCTGGATGATTGTGACCCTATTGTCATCCCGCCAGAGAAACTGTGTAAAATGGATAAATATCTAGAGGTTCCTACTTACACTAATGTTTTTCCAGTCCCTAGAAGAATTTCGGACATTGTTACTAAGGAATGGGATAGACCAGACATTCTGTTCTCTCCCCCTCCTACTTTTAAGAAAATGTTTCCCATATCTGACACCATTTGGGATTCATGTCAGACGGTCCCTAAGGTGGAGGGAGCTATTTCTACCCTGGCTAAGCGTACAACTATACCTATTGAGGACAGTTGTGCTTTCAAAGATCCTATGGATAAAAAATTAGAAGGGCTTCTAAAGAAGTTGTTTTTTCATCAGGGTTTTCTTCTGCAACCTATAGCGTGCATTGTTCCAGTAACTACTGCAGCAGCTTTTTGGTTTGAGGCTCTAGAGGAGTCTCTTAAGGTTGAGACCCCATTAGATGATATTTTGGATAGAATTAAGGCTCTCAAGCTAGCTAATTCTTTTATTACAGATGCCGCTTTCCAAATGGCTAAATTAGCGGCTAAGAATGCAGGCTTTGCCATTTTAGCGCGTAGAGCGTTATGGCTTAAGTCATGGTCTGCTGATGTGTCATCTAAATCCAAGCTTTTAGCTATTCCCTTTAAGGGTAAGACCCTATTCGGGCCTGAACTTAAGGAGATCATTTCTGACATTACTGGTGGTAAGGGTCATGCCCTTCCTCAGGACAAGACAGTTAAAATGAGGACCAAACAGAATCATTTTCGTTCCTTTCGAAACTTTAAAGGCGGTCCCTCTACTTTCTCATCCGCCTCCAAGCAGGAGGGGAACTTTGCTCAATCCAAGTCAGTCTGGAGACCTAACCAGACCTGGAATAAAGGTAAACAGGCCAAGAAGCCCGCTGCTGCTACCAAGACAACATGAAGGGGCAGCCCCGATCCAGGACCGGATCTAATAGGGGGCAGACTTTCGCTCTTCACTCAGGCTTGGGCAAGAGACGTTCATGATACATGGGCATTAGAAATTGTGACCCAGGGGTATTGTCTAGAATTCAAAGATTCTCTCCCAAGTGGGAGATTTCATCTTTCACGTTTGTCTGTAAACCAGACAAAAAGAGAGGCGTTCTTACGCTGTGTAGAAGACTTATATACCATGGGTGTAATCTGCCCAGTTCCAAAAGTAGAACAGGGGCAGGGGTTTTACTCCAATCTGTTCGTGGTTCCCAAAAAAGAGGGAACCTTCAGACCGATTTTAGATCTCAAAACTCTAAACAAATTTCTCAGAGTCCCATCCTTCAAGATGGAGACCATACGAACAATTTTGCCAATGATCCAGGAGGGTCAATATATGACCACCGTGGATTTGAAGGATGCATATCTTCACAAGATCATCACCAGTTCCTCAGGTTCGCCTTCCTGGACAAACATTACCAGTTTGTGGCCCTTCCTTTCGGGTTGGCCACAGATCCCAGAATTTTCACAAAGGTGCTAGGGTCCCTTCTGGCAGTTCTAAGGCCGCAGGTCATAGCAGTGGCGCCCTATCTGGACGATATTTTTATTCAGGCGTCAACTTACCATCTAGCCAAATCTCACACGGACATCGTGTTGGCTTTTCTAAGAACTCACGGGTGGAAGGTGAACATAAAAAAGAGTTCACTTGTTTTCTCTGACAAGAGTTCTATTCCTAGGAACTCTGATAGACTCGGTAGACATGAAAATTTTTCTGACGGAGGTCAGAAAATCAAAGATCTTAACCACTTGCCGAGCATTTCATTCCATTCCTCGGCCATCAGTTGCTCAGTGTATGGAGGCAATTGGACTAATGGTAGCGGCAATGGACATAGTTCCGTTTGCTCGCTTACATCTCAGACCACTGCAGCTGTGCATGCTCAGACAGTGGAATGGGGATTATGCGGATTTATCTCCGCGGATAAATCTGGATCTAGAGATCAGAGACTCTCTTCATTGGTAGTTGTCACAGGATCATCTGTCCCAGGGAATGTGCTTCTGCAGGCCAGCATGGGTCATAGTGACGACAGACGCCAGCCTCTTGGGCTGGGGTGCAGTCTGGAATTCCCTGAAGGCTCAGGGTGTGTGGACTCAGGAGGAGTCCCTACTACCAATAAATATTCTGGAACTGAGAGCGATATTCAACGTGCTTCAGGCGTTCATATAAATTCATAAGATTCCAGTTGGACAATATCACGACTGTAGCATATATCAATCATCAAGGGGGAACAAAGAGTTCTCTAGCGATGATAGAGGTTTCCAAAATAATTTGATGGGCAGAGACTCACTCTTGCCATCTATCAGCAATATATATCCCAGGAGTGGAGAACTGGGAAGCGGATTTTCTAAGTCGTCAGACTTTTCATCCGGGGGAGTGGGAGCTCCATCTGGAGGTGTTTGCGGCATTGATCCATCAATGGGGCACACCGGAATTGGATCTGAAGGCATCTTGTCAGAATGCCAAACTTCCTTGTTACGGGTCCAGATCAAGGGATCCTCAAGCAGTACTGATAGATGCTCTAGCAGTACCTTGGTCATTCAACCTGGCTTATGTGTTTCCTCCTTTTCCTCTCCTACCTCGTCTGATTGCAAGAATCAAACAGGAGAGGGCTTCGGTAATCTTGATAGCGCCTGCGTGGCCACGCAGGACTTGGTATGCATACCTGGTGGAAATGTCATCTCTGCCACCGTGGAAACTACCACTGAGACAAGACCTTCTCATTCAGGGTCCGTTCCAACATCCAAATATAGTTTCTCTGCAGCTGACTGCCTGGAGATTGAACGCTTGATTTTTTTCTAAGCGGGGATTCTCTGAGTCGGTCATTGATACCTTGATTCAGGCTCGAAAACCTGTCACTAGGAAAATTTATCATAAGATATGGCGTAATGATGTTTAAACCTAAGTTTAAGAGCCTTGAAGCGTTCCCAGTATCTTCATTGGTGGCGGACATTATATCTAAGGAATGGGAGAAACCTGGTGTTCCCTTTTCCCCTTCTCCAAGTTTGAAGAAAATGTTTATGGTTTCGGAGGTCTATCTCCACTCTGGTACTATCTCCACTCTGGCAAAGGGTACTAATATTCCTCTAGAGGACAGTTCTTCCTTCAAGGACCCTATGGATAGAAAACTAGAGGGTTATCTGAAAGAGGTTTTTCTTCAAGGGGGTTGCTCTTTCAGCCTGCTGTAGGTATTGCGGCGGTGGCCAGACAGGCCACATTCTGGTGTGACTTCTTATCTGAATTGATTTTGGTAGAATCTCCTTTAGGGGATATTCAGGACCGTATATGGGCCCTAAAAAAGTAAAAATGTCTTAATTTGTGATGCTATTATACACATAATTTGTCTTAACGCTAAGATCTCTAGTTGTGAGACTCATTTCTCTTGCCTTCTAAAGGGAAGACCTTATTTGGGTCAAGTTCAGATTCCATTATTTCTATGGTCACTGGTGGTATAGGAGCTTTTCTGCCACAGGGCAAGAATGTTTAATCTAAAGGACGTTCTACAGGACAATTTTGTTCCTTTCATCAGAACAGGACACAGAGGAGCACAATCACTTCTCAAGGCGGACCCTTCAAAGAATGCCTAGATGCGTAAGTCAGCGTGGAACAAGCAGCCCAAGAAATCGTCCCAGGACAACAAATCTACATGAAGGGTTGGCCCCTGACCTGGGCTCAGTTCAAGTAGGGGCAGATTAACTGAATTCCAGGAAGTTTGGGCTCAGTCGGTTCAGGACCCTTGGGTTCTAGATAGGGTTGCACCGATACCATTTTTTTCTCACCGATACCAATTACCGATACTTTTTTATGTCATAACAGTTTACCAAGCACAATACAGACTAATGATTTAAGATCGCTTCTTTATAATTATGGACTGTATCTTAAAAGACATTTTAAAATAATAAAACCGTTTTATATGCTTGTTGTCACAAAGTTCACAGAACATGTTTATAAATAAAATTATTACAATAACATATATTAATGACGAGCAATAAATAACAGCTGGGGCTGGAAAGCTACAATTTAAAGGGGCGATTACTGGATGCAATTGGGTTGTAGGGTGCCTATATAACTGATAAATCTGACACTTGTACTTAATACAAAGTCGTATAATTTAATTCTGAAAATAATATTGGGGAAGGAGTATCCCAGTAATCCCCTTTGAGAAAAATGGGGCATTTGTATTCTACTGACTCAACAGAAAATATGGCTGTTCTTCATATTTTTCCAGGGCTGCTTTTTATTCCCAGTCCAGCCCTGGCTAAGGGTGTTCCTCAGAGTACAGTATGTTTTGAGCTTAATTGTGCAAGATGAGAGGCCTCCAGATGTAAAGTAGCAGCTTTTAAAGCACTGCTCTGACGTAAAATAATACAAATAACAGCAATTTGTATTGGCAGAACAGAAGTGAACAATTTTTAGTTAAGTCTCCACTCCAGCTTAAACTGAAATGGGAACATACAGTTTGAAAAATGCCACAAGATGGCATATGGGTAGGAATTGGAGGTATCGGTTTAAGTATCGGTGCATTTGCATGAGTACAAGTACTCATGCAAATACTTGGTATCGGCACCGATACCGATACTAGTATCGGTATCGGTGCAACCCTAGTTCTAGATATTGTATCCCAGGGATACAAAATAGGTTTTCGATCTTGCCCTCCGAGGGGCAGGTTTCTCCTATCAAGAGTTCAGCTGATCTGGAAAAAGGAAGGCCTTTCTAAGCTGTGTGGAGGACTTATTGCCCATGGGAGTCATTGTTCCAGTTCCCATGCAGAAAGGAGACAGATTCTATTCAAATTTATTCATAGTTCCCAAATAGGAGGAATCTTCTAGAACTAAAATGTCCAAACAAATTCTTGAAGGCTACTTCCTTCAAAATGGAGACCATCAGGTTCAACCCCCCCCCCCCCCCCTTGTTCAGGAGGGACAATGCATGACCACTAAAGATCTAAAGGTTTTGTAACTTCAGATTCACATTCATCTGGATCATCATCAAGTCATCCGCTTTACCTTCCTGGACAATCATTTCTAGTTCATAGCTCTCCCATTTGGTTTAGCTTCGGCCCCAAGAATTTTTACAAAGGTGCTAGAGGCCCTTCTGACAGTAGTCAGACTCCAGGGGATTGCTTTGGAGCCTTATTTGGACGACATCTTGGTTCAAGCGCCATCTTTACATTTAGCTGACTCTCACAAAGAGAAGTTACTCTGGTATCTTCAGACTCATGGCTGGAATGTGAATCAGGAAAAGAGCTCTCTCGTTCTTAAAGGGACAGTCAAGTCCAAAAAAAACTTTCATGATTCAGATAGGGCATGTCATTTTAAACAACTTTGCAATTTACTTTTATCACCAATTTTGCTTTGTTCTCTTGGTATTCTTAGTTGAAAGCTAAATCTGAGGTTCATATGCTAATTTCTTAGACCTTGAAGGCTGTCTCTAATCTAAATGCATTTTTAAAGTTTTTCAACACTAGAGGGCATTAGTTCTTGTGTTTCATATAGATAACATTGAGCTCATGCACGTGAATTTACCATGGAGACAGCTCTGATTGGCTAAACTACAAGTCTGTCAAAAGAACTGAAATAAGGGGGAAGTCTGCTGAGGCTTAGATACACTGTTGGTTATGCAAAACTGGGGAATTGGTAATTAAGGGATTATCTATATTTTTAAACCACAAAAATTCTGGTGTTGACTGTCCCTTTAACATGAGTGTGAGTTTCCTAGGAACTATAATAGATTAGGTCAGCATGCAAATTTACTTCACAGATCAGCGAAGAGAGAAGCTTCAGTCAGCCTGTCATCTTCTTCAAACCACTCCTCGGCCTTTGGTGGCTCAATATATAGAGGTGGTAGGTCTTATAGTAGTGGCTTTGGATGCTATTTCATTTGCACGCTTTCTTCTGAATCCTCTACAGTTATATACGTCAATGGAATGGAAATCATTTAGACCTGTCTCAGGAAATTTCCCTAGATCCAGTGATGAGAGAGTCTCTTTCCTGGTGGATGCCTTCGTCCCTCCTGGGAGATTTTAACGACAGATGTGAGTTTGACAGGCTGGGGCGCTGTTTGGGTTCTCTAAAGGGCTCAGGGGACTTGGTGTCTAGAGGAAGCGAGCCTGCCTATCAACATTTTGGAATTGATGGCCATCTTCAACGCTCTACAGTCATGGCCTCAGTTGCATTCCATCCATTTTATTGAATTGCAATCAGATAATATAATTTCGGTGGCTTATATCAATCACCAGGGCGGCACTCGCAGTACTGTGTTGATGAAGGAAGTATCTTGTATTAATGTCAAATTTCAACCATCCACATTCCAGGAGTGGACAATTTTGAAGCAGATTTTCTAAGCACACTAACAATGCATTCAGGGGATTGGTCCCTGAATCAGGAGGTGTTTGGCGAGATCACTCGCAGATGGGGGTGTCCAGAAATAGATCTGATGGCTTCCCGCCTTAATGCCAAACTACCAAGATACGTATAGAGAGATCATCAAGCAGATTTGGTGGATGCATTAGCAGGTCCATGAATTGCAGTCTAGTGTACCTTTCTCCTCTAATTGATCTTCTTGCTCTAGTTATACCTCGAATCAAATGGGAAGGAATTCCAACAATCCTGTCATTTGCTCCGCCATGGCGGTTGCCTCCGAAGCCGGCGCATGGTCCTTTCTTCTATCAAAATCTAGATTCTATGAGGCTGACTGCAAGGAGATTGAACGCATAGTGTTGTTTTTGAGTGGATTCTCTGAGATGGTTATCGATACTTTAGTTCAGACCAGAAAACCTTTTACTAGGTGGATTTAACACAAAGTATGGAGAACCGGGGATTCCATTGGCATAAGGTGAAGACTTTGCTTGCTTGTTTCTTCAGAATGGTTTAGAGAAGGGCCTGTCAGCTAGTTCTTTTAAAGGTCAGATTTCTGCTCATCCTAATTTGTTACATAAGAAGTTGGCTCCTTTGCCAGATGTTCAGTCGTTTGTTCAAGCTATTGCTAGAATTAGACCAGTTTTTAAACCCATTGCTCATCCATGAAACCTTAATCTTGTTCTTAAAGTTCTTCAACATGCTCCGTTTGAGCCTATGGGATAGATTTATTATATGGCGGGCGGACATGATTTGCTTTAGCAAATTATGTCCGCCCAAAATCGCTAAATGCCGACAGCATATGCTGTCGGTTCTTGTAAAATGCTTGTGCAATGCCGCCCCCTGCGCATTTGCGGCCGCTCTCAGAGGGTGTCAATCATCCCGATCGTAAAAGGTTGCAGACAAGTTAAGGAGCAGCGGTCTTGCGACCGCTGCTTCTTAACTTAAGTTTTCTTCAAGCCGAAAACTTCAGGGGTAGATTGCAGCATCCACTGCTTGTTAAATCTACCTCTATGTATTCTATTGATATTAAGCTTCTAACTTTGAAAGTGGCAATGTGTGCAATTTAATAACACTCTGAACTATATCATTTGCAAAGGATAATATATATTAAACCTGAATCCTTTTAGTTCTGATTTGTCTATTAATTAAACTGAGACCAGATCAATAAGCAAACTTACGCCTAGATTTAGAGTTGGGCGGTAGCCGTCAAAACCAGCGTTAGAGGCTCCTAACGCTGGTTTTTACCGCCCGCTGGTATTTGGAGTCAGTCAGGAAAGGGTCTAACGCTCACTTTCCAGCCGCGACTTTTCCATACCGCAGATCCCCCTACGCCATTTGCGTATCCTATCTTTTCAATGGGATCTTTCTAACGCCGGTATTTAGAGTCGTGGCTGAAGTGAGCGTTAGAAATCTAACGACAAAACTCCAGCCGCAGAAAAAAGTCAGGAGTTAAGAGCTTTCTGGGCTAACGCCGGTTCATAAAGCTCTTAACTACTGTGCTCTAAAGTACACTAACACCCATAAACTACCTATGTACCCCTAAACCGAGGTCCCCCCACATCGCCGCCACTCTATTAAAATTTTTTAACCCCTAATCTGCCGCTCCGTACACCGCCGCCAGCTACGTTATCACTATGTACCCCTAATCTGCTGCCCCTAACATCGATCGATCGGTGAACCCGGCGTGGTGAAGATAAGGTAGGAAGATCTTCAGGGGCTTAGTGTTAGGTTTATTTAAGGGGGGTTTGGGTTAGATTAGGGGTATGTGGGTGGTGGGTTGTAATGTTGGGGGGGGGTATTGTATGGTTTTTTTTTACAGGCAAAAGAGCTGAATTTTTTGGGGCATGCCCCGCAAAGGGCCCTTTTCAGGGCTGGTAAGGTAAAAGAGCGTTGAACTTCTTTAATTTAGAATAGGGTAGGGCATTTTTTTATTTTGGGGGTCTTTGTTATTTTATTAGGGGGCTTAGAGTAGGTGTAATTAGTTTAAATTGTTGTAATATTTTTCTAATGTTTGTAAATATTTTTTTATTTTTTGTAACTTAGTTAGTTTATTTAATTGTAGTTATTTGTAGGTATTGTATTTAATTTATTTATTGATAGTGTAGTGTTAGGTTTAATTGTAGATAATTGTAGGTAGTTTATTTAATTTATTTATTGATAGTGTAGTGTTAGGTTTAATTGTAACTTAGGTTAGGATTTATTTTACAGGTAATTTGTAATTATTTTAACTAGGTAACTATTAAATAGTTCTTAACTATTTAATAGCTATTGTACCTGGTTAAAATAAATACAAAGTTGCCTGTAAAATAAATATTAATCCTAAAATAGCTACAATATAATTATAATTTATATTGTAGCTATATTAGGGTTTATTTTACAGGTAAGTATTTAGATTTAAATAGGATTAATTTATTTAATAAGAGTTAATTTATTTCGTTAGAATAAAATTATATTTAATTTAGGGGGGTGTTAGGGTTAGAATTAGCTTTAGGGGTTAATACATTTATTATAGTAGCGGTGAGCTCCGGTCGGCAGATTAGGGGTTAATAATTTAAGTTAGGTGACGGCGATGTTAGGGAGGGCAGATTAGGGGTTAATACTATTTCTTATGGGGTTATTGAGGCGGGAGTGAGGCGGATTAGGGGTTAATAACTTTATTATAGTAGCGGTGAGATGCGGTCGGCAGATTAGGGGTTAATTATTGTAGGTAGCTGGCGGCGACGTTGTGGGGGGCAGATTAGGGGTTAAAAAATATAATATAGGGGTCGCGATGTTAGGGGCAGCAGATTAGGGGTACATAGGTATAATGTAGGTTGCGGCAGTGTACGGAGCGGCAGATTAGGGGTTAATAATAATATGCAGGGGTCAGCGATAGCGGCGGCGGTGGCAGATTAGGGGTTAATAAGTGTAAGGTTATGGGTGTTTAGACTCGGGGTACGTTAGGGTGTTAGGTGCAGACTTAGGAAGTGTTTCCCCATAGGAAACAATGGGGCCGCATTAGGAGCTGAACGCTGCTTTTTTGCAGGTGTTAGGTTTTTTCCAGCTCAAACTGCCCCATTGTTTCCTATGGGGGAATCGTGCACGAGCACGTTTTTGAAGCTGGCCGCGTCCGTAAGCACCGCTGGTATCGAGAGTTGAAGTGGCGGTAAATTATGCTCTACGCTCCTTTTTTGGAGCCTAACGCAGCCA
This sequence comes from Bombina bombina, assembly GCF_027579735.1. NCBI lineage: Eukaryota > Metazoa > Chordata > Amphibia > Anura > Bombinatoridae > Bombina > Bombina bombina. Next base: position 9,588,050 of record NC_069501.1, read on the forward strand.
TTCTGTGAACTCTAAATACCAGCGGTATTTAAAAGGTGCGGCCAGAAAAAAGCACGCGTAGCTAACGCACCCCTTCTAACGCAAAACTCCAAATCTAGGCCTTAGTTTATTAAAATAATTATTAGAAATAATAAGCAATATTTGAATAAAGCAAATCAATAAGCAAACATCATTACAATGATTTAATCATTATCAGGTTAAAACAAATGAAAACAGTCACTAAATTATTTTATTTGCAGTAGCTTGCGTGTATAATAGAGAAACATAAATGTTTGTTATTTAAATTCTCAGTATAGCTGGCAAGAATCAGGTAAACTAATAATCCTGGCAAACCATAAGAAAATTATATTATTACCAGATTCCTGATTGACAGATAAGACCGGGTTAACAGGAATTACCAAACAAAATATTTGTGACTATAAAGGGCAAACCAGAATTGATTAACTCACCTGATTCAATAATAAAACTTTGAATATAAATATAAAGAGCATAAATCATATTAATAAAACTATTTTATATAGGTTTGTTTCATACATTGTGGGATCCTTCACTGGGGTTCAGTGTAAAAAGACCCTCCTAGGTTACCCCTGGACCCTCTGTTGCCATTATCCTGACTTGTCTGGTCAGCTTAGCCTTCCATCTGGATAGGGTGTGGTCATCATGCATGCTCAGTGTGGCCCCTTGTGCCGTCTGCTTGTGTTCCCCTCCCCCCTTTTGTGGGTGAGTGTGTATTTTATGGAAAACGCTTAACTCCACCCCAACTGATAAGGTTAGGTTCACATAACACTAACACTAATTACAGATTAATTAACATTTTTGTTAATAAGCTAAGATTTAGTAATTAGAATATTTTCCCTCAGAAGATGGCACTCGTCACTAAGCTATAACAGACAAATATGTATTTTGTAAATATATTCTGAAAAACAAGTCAGTATCTCTATTTGACCATTAACCAAGGTTGAACCCCACTAATGTTTATAGAAAAGAGACTTACTGGAACCATGTATGACAAACATGGGGATATTTATACCAGTAATATAATGATAGGAATCGTGCAGCTATGTTGGGGACCTTGAATATCATAGTAACTAAACATGGATTATTTTGATAAAGTACAAAAACTTCACAGTAAGCAATTATATACTGACAAGCAGCACTAGCTAATAGCTACATATTAATACTGATAAATAATATATATGTGTATGTGTACCTGAATATATAAGTAATTATATACTGACAAGCAGCACTAGCTAATAGCTACATATTAATACTGATAAATAATATGTATGTGTATGTGTACCTGAATATATAAGTAATTATATACTGACAAGCAGCACTAGCTAATAGCTACATATTAATACTGATAAATAATATATATGTGTATGTGTACCTGAATATATAAGTAATTATATACTGACATGCAGCACTAGCTAATAGCTACATATTAATACTGATAAATAATATGTATGTGTATGTGTACCTGAATATATAAGTAATTATATACTGACAAGCAGCACTAGCTAATAGCTACATATTAATACTGATAAATAATGTGTATGTGTATGTGTACCTGAATATATAAGTAATTATATACTGACAAGCAGCACTAGCTAATAGCTACATATTAATACTCATAAATAATATATATGTGTATGTGTACCTGAATATATAAGTAATTATATACTGACAAGCAGCACTACTAGCTAATAGCTACATATTAATACTGATAAATAATATATATGTGTATGTGTACCTGAATATATAAGTAATTATATACTGACAAGCAGCACTACTAGCTAATAGCTACATATTAATACTGATAAATAATATATATCTGTATGTGTACCTGAATATATAACTAATTATATACTGACAAGCAACACTAGCTAATAGCTACATATTAATACTGATAAATAATATATATATGTGTATGTGTACCTGAATATATAAGTAATTATATACTGACAAGCAGCACTAGCTAATAGCTACATATTAATACTGATAAATAATATATATCTGTATGTGTACCTGAATATATAAGTAATGATATACTGACAAGCAGCACTAGCTAATAGCTACATATTAATACTGATAAATAATATATATCTGTATGTGTACCTGAATATATAAGTAATGATATACTGACAAGCAGCACTAGCTAATAGCTACATATTAATACTGATAAATAATATATATGTGTATGTGTACCTGAATATATAAGTAATTATATACTGACAAGCAGCACTAGCTAATAGCTACATATTAATACTGATAAATAATATATATGTGTATGTGTACCTGAATATATAAGTAATTATATACTGACAAGCAGCACTAGCTAATAGCTACATATTAATACTGATAAATAATATATATGTGTATGTGTACCTGAATATATAAGTAATTATATACTGACAAGCAGCACTAGCTAATAGCTACATATTAATACTGATAAATAATATATATGTGTATGTGTACCTGAATATATAAGTAATTATATACTGACATGCAGCACTAGCTAATAGCTACATATTAATACTGATAAATAATATATATCTGTATGTGTACCTGAATATATAAGTAATTATATACTGACAAGCAGCACTAGCTAATAGCTACATATTAATACTGATAAATAATATATATGTGTATGTGTACCTGAATATATAAGTAATTATATACTGACAAGCAGCACTAGCTAATAGCTACATATTAATACTGATAAATAATATATATGTGTATGTGTACCTGAATATATAAGTAATTATATACTGACAAGCAGCACTAGCTAATAGCTACATATTAATACTGATAAATAATATATATCTGTATGTGTACCTGAATATATAAGTAATTATATACTGACAAGCAACACTAGCTAATAGCTACATATGAATACTGATAAATAATATATATGTGTATGTGTACCTGAATATATAAGTAATTATATACTGACAAGCAACACTAGCTAATAGCTACATATTAATACTGATAAATAATATATATCTGTATGTGTACCTGAATATATAAGTAATTATATACTGACAAGCAGCACTAGCTAATAGCTACATATTAATACTGATAAATAATATATATGTGTATGTGTACCTGAATATATAAGTAATTATATACTGACAAGCAGCACTAGCTAATATCTACATATTAATACTGAAAAAATAATATATATGTATATGTGTACCACCTGAATATATAAGTAATTATATACTGACAAGCAGCACTAGCTAATAGACACATATTAATACTGATAAATAATATATATGTGTATGTGTACCTGAATATATAAGTAATGATATACTGACAAGCAGCACTAGCTAATAGCTACATATTAATAAATAATAATATAAATATATGTGTATGTGTACCTGAATATATAAGTAATTATATACTGACAAGCAGCACTAGCTAATAGCTACATATTAATAAATAATAATATAAATATATGTGTATGTGTACCTGAATATATAAGTAATTATATACTGACAAGCAACACTAGCTAATAGATACATATTAATACTGATAAATAATATATATGTGTATGTGTACCTGAATATATAAGTAATTATATACTGACAAGCAGCACTAGCTAATAGCTACATATTAATACTGATAAATAATATGTATGTGTATGTGTACCTGAATATATAAGTAATTATATACTGACAAGCAGCACTAGCTAATAGCTACATATTAATACTGATAAATAATATATATGTGTATGTGTACCTGAATATATAACTAATTATATACTGACAAGAAACACTAGCTAATAGCTACATATTAATACTGATAACTAATATATATGTGTATGTGTACCTGAATATATAACTAATTATATACTGACAAGCAACACTAGCTAATAGCTACATATTAATACTGATAAATAATATATATGTGTATGTGTACCTGAATATATAAGTAATTATATACTGACAAGCAGCACTAGCTAATAGCTACATATTAATACTGATAAATAATATGTATGTGTATGTGTACCTGAATATATAAGTAATTATATACTGACAAGCAGCACTAGCTAATAGCTACATATTAATACTGATAAATAATATGTATGTGTATGTGTACCTGAATATATAAGTAATTATATACTGACAAGCAGCACTAGCTAATAGCTACATATTAATACTGATAAATAATAAGTATGTGTATGTGTACCTGAATATATAAGTAATTATATACTGACAAGCAGCACTAGCTAATAAATACATATTAATACTGATAAATAATATGTATGTGTATGTGTACCTGAATATATAAGTAATTATATACTGACAAGCAGCACTAGCTAATAGCTACATATTAATACTGATAAATAATATGTATGTGTATGTGTACCTGAATATATAAGTAATTATATACTGACAAGCAGTACTAGCTAATAGCTACATATTAATACTGAAAAATAATATATATGTGTATGTGTACCTGAATATATAAGTAATTATATACTGACAAGCAACACTAGCTAATAGCTACATATTAATACTGATAAATAATATATATGTGTATGTGTACCTGAATATATAAGTAATTATATACTGACAAGCAACACTAGCTAATAGCTACATATTAATACTGATAAATAATATATATATGTGTATGTGTACCTGAATATATAAGTAATTTTATACTGACAAGCAGTACTAGCTAATAGCTACATATTAATACTCATAAATAATATATATGTGTCTGTGTACCTGAATATATAAGTAATTATATACTGACAAGCAGCACTAGCTAATAAATACATATTAATACTGATAAATAATATGTATGTGTATGTGTACCTGAATATATAAGTAATTTATATACTGACAAGCAGCACTAGCTAATAGCTACATATTAATACTGATAAATAATATGTATGTGTATGTGTACCTGAATATATAAGTAATTATATACTGACAAGCATCACTAGCTAATAGCTACATATTAATACTGATAAATAATATATATGTGTATGTGTACCTGAATATATAAGTAATTATATACTGACAAGCAGCACTAGCTAATAGCTACATATTAATACTGATAAATAATATATATGTGTATGTGTACCTGAATATTTAAGTAATTATATACTGACAAGCAGCACTAGCTAATAAATACATATTAATACTGATAAATAATATATATGTGTATGTGTACCTGAATATATAAGTAATTATATACTGACAAGCAGCACTAGCTAATAAATACATATTAATACTGATAAATAATATGTATGTGTATGTGTACCTGAATATATAAGTAATTTATATACTGACAAGCAGCACTAGCTAATAGCTACATATTAATACTGATAAATAATATGTATGTGTACCTGAATATATAAGTAATTATATACTGACAAGCAGCACTAGCTAATAGCTACATATTAATACTGATAAATAATATATATGTGTATGTGTACCTGAATATATAAGTAATGATATACTGACAAGCAGCACTAGCTAATAGCTACATATTAATACTGATAAATAATATATATGTGTATGTGTACCTGAATATATAAGTAATGATATACTGACAAGCAGCACTACTAGCTAATAGCTACATATTAATACTGATAAATAATATATATGTGTATGTGTACCTGAATATATAAGTAATTATATACTGACAAGCAGCACTAGCTAATAGCTACATATTAATACTGATAAATAATAATATGTATGTGTATGTGTACCTGAATATATAAGTAATTATATACTGACAAGCAGCACTAGCTAATAGCTACATATTAATACTGATAAATAATATGTATGTGTATGTGTACCTGAATATATAAGTAAATATATACTGACAAGCAGCACTAGCTAATAGCTACATATTAATACTGATAAATAATATGTATGTGTATGTGTACCTGAATATATAAGTAATTATATACTGACAAGCAGCACTAGCTAATAGCTACATATTAATACTGATAAATAATAAAATATATGTGTATGTGTACCTGAATATATAAGTAATGATATACTGACAAGCAGCACTAGCTAATAGCTACATATTAATACTGATAAATAATAATATATATATGTGTATGTGTACCTGAATATATAAGTAATTATATACTGACAAGCAGCACTAGCTAATAGCTACATATTAATACTGATAAATAATATGTATGTGTATGTGTACCTGAATATATAAGTAATTATATACTGACAAGCAGCACTAGCTAATAGCTACATATTAATACTGATAAATAATATATATGTGTATGTGTACCTGAATATATAAGTAATTATATACTGACAAGCAGCACTAGCTAATAGCTACATATTAATACTGATAAATAATATATATGTGTATGTGTACCTGAATATATAAGTAATTATATACTGACAAGCAGCACTAGCTAATAGCTACATATTAATACTGATAAATAATATGTATGTGTATGTGTACCTGAATATATAAGTAATTATATACTGACAAGCAGCACTAGCTAATAGCTACATATTAATACTGATAAATAATATGTATGTGTATGTGTACCTGAATATATAAGTAATTATATACTGACAAGCAGCACTAGCTAATAGCTACATATTAATACTGATAAATAATATATATGTGTATGTGTACCTGAATATATAAGTAATGATATACTGACAAGCAGCACTAGCTAATAGCTACATATTAATACTGATAAATAATATGTATGTGTATGTGTACCTGAATATATAAGTAATTATATACTGACAAGCAGCACTAGCTAATAGCTACATATTAATACTGATAAATAATATGTATGTGTATGTGTACCTGAATATATAAGTAATTATATACTGACAAGCAGCACTAGCTAATAGCTACATATTAATACTGATAAATAATAATATATATGTGTATGTGTACCTGAATATATAAGTAATTATATACTGACAAGCAGCACTAGCTAATAAATACATATTAATACTGATAAATAATATGTATGTGTATGTGTACCTGAATATATAAGTAATTATATACTGACAAGCAGCACTAGCTAATAGCTACATCTTAATACTGATAAATAATATGTATGTGTATGTGTACCTGAATATATAAGTAATTATATACTGACAAGCAGCACTAGCTAATAGCTACATATTAATACTGATAAATAATATATATGTGTATGTGTACCTGAATATATAAGTAATGATATACTGACAAGCAGCACTACTAGCTAATAGCTACATATTAATACTGATAAATAATAATATGTATGTGTATGTGTACCTGAATATATAAGTAATTATATACTGACAAGCAGCACTAGCTAATAGCTACATATTAATACTGATAAATAATATGTATGTGTATGTGTACCTGAATATATAAGTAAATATATACTGACAAGCAGCACTAGCTAATAGCTACATATTAATACTGATAAATAATATATGTGTGTATGTGTACCTGAATATATAAGTAATTATATACTGACAAGCAGCACTAGCTAATAGCTACATATTAATACTGATAAATAATATGTATGTGTATGTGTACCTGAATATATAAGTAATTATATACTGACAAGCAGCACTAGCTAATAGCTACATATTAATACTGATAAATAATATGTATGTGTATGTGTACCTGAATATATAAGTAATTATATACTGACAAGCAGCACTAGCTAATAGCTAAATATTAATACTGATAAATAATATGTATGTGTATGTGTACCTGAATATATAAGTAATTATATACTGACAAGCAGCACTAGCTAATATCTACATATTAATACTGATAAATAATATATATGTGTATGTGTACCTGAATATATAAGTAATTATATACTGACAAGCAGCACTAGCTAATAGCTACATATTAATACTGATAAATAATATATATGTGTATGTGTACCTGAATATATAAGTAATTATATACTGACAAGCAGCACTAGCTAATAGCTACATATTAATACTGATAAATAATATGTATGTGTATGTGTACCTGAATATATAACTAATTATATACTGACAAGCAGCACTACTAGCTAATAGCTACATATTAATACTGATAAATAATATATATATGTGTATGTGTACCTGAATATATAAGTAATTATATACTGACAAGCAGCACTAGCTAATAGCTACATATTAATACTGATAAATAATATATATGTGTATGTGTACCTGAATATATAAGTAATTATATACTGACAAGCAGCACTAGCTAATAGCTACATATTAATACTGATAAATAATATATATGTGTATGTGTACCTGAATATATAAGTAATTATATACTGACAAGCAGCACTAGCTAATAGCTACATATTAATACTGATAAATAATATATATCTGTATGTGTACCTGAATATATAAGTAATGATATACTGACAAGCAACACTAGCTAATAGCTACATATTAATACTGATAAATAATATATATCTGTATGTGTACCTGAATATATAAGTAATTATATACTGACAAGCAGCACTAGCTAATAGCTACATATTAATACTGATAAATAATATGTATGTGTATGTGTACCTGAATATATAAGTAATTATATACTGACAAGCAGCACTAGCTAATAGCTACATATTAATACTGATAAATAATATATATGTGTATGTGTACCTGAATATATAAGTAATGATATACTGACAAGCAGCACTAGCTAATAGCTACATATTAATACTGATAAATAATATATATGTATATGTGTACCTGAATATATAAGTAATTATATACTGACAAGCAGCACTAGCTAATAGCTACATATTAATACTGATAAATAATATATATGTGTATGTGTACCTGAATATATAAGTAATTATATACTGACAAGCAGCACTAGCTAATAGCTACATATTAATACTGATAAATAATATGTATGTGTATGTGTACCTGAATATATAAGTAATTATATACTGACAAGCAGCACTAGCTAATAGCTACATATTAATACTGATAAATAATATGTATGTGTATGTGTACCTGAATATATAAGTAATTATATACTGACAAGCAGCACTAGCTAATAGCTACATATTAATACTGATAAATAATATGTATGTGTATGTGTACCTGAATATATAAGTAATTATATACTGACAAGCAGCACTAGCTAATAGCTAAATATTAATACTGATAAATAATATGTATGTGTATGTGTACCTGAATATATAAGTAATTATATACTGACAAGCAGCACTAGCTAATATCTACATATTAATACTGATAAATAATATATATGTGTATGTGTACCTGAATATATAAGTAATTATATACTGACAAGCAGCACTAGCTAATAGCTACATATTAATACTGATAAATAATATATATGTGTATGTGTACCTGAATATATAAGTAATTATATACTGACAAGCAGCACTAGCTAATAGCTACATATTAATACTGATAAATAATATGTATGTGTATGTGTACCTGAATATATAAGTAATTATATACTGACAAGCAGCACTAGCTAATAGCTACATATTAATACTGATAAATAATATATATGTGTATGTGTACCTGAATATATAAGTAATTATATACTGACAAGCAGCACTAGCTAATAGCTACATATTATTAATACTGATAAATAATATATATGTGTATGTCTACCTGAATATATAAGTAATTTATATACTGACAAGCAGCACTAGCTAATAGCTACATATTAATACTGCTAAATAATATGTATGTGTATGTGTACCTGAATATATAAGTAATTATATACTGACAAGCAGCACTAGCTAATAGCTACATATTAATACTGATAAATAATATATATGTGTATGTGTACCTGAATATATAAGTAATTATATACTGACAAGCAGCACTAGCTAATAGCTACATATTAATACTGATAAATAATATGTATGTGTATGTGTACCTGAATATATAAGTAATTATATACTGACAAGCAGCACTAGCTAATAGCTACATATTAATACTGATAAATAATATATATCTGTATGTGTACCTGAATATATAAGTAATTATATACTGACAAGCAGCACTAGCTAATAGCTACATATTAATACTGATAAATAATATATATGTGTATGTGTACCTTAATATATAAGTAATTATATACTGACAAGCAGCACTAGCTAATAGCTACATATTAATACTGATAAATAATATATATGTGTATGTGTACCTTAATATATAAGTAATTATATACTGACAAGCAGCACTAGCTAATAGCTACATATTAATACTGATAAATAATATATATGTGTATGTGTACCTGAATATATAAGTAATTATATACTGACAAGCAGCACTAGCTAATAGCTACATATTAATACTGATAAATAATATATATGTGTATGTGTACCTGAATATATATGTAATTATATACTGACAAGCAGCACTAGCTAATAGCTACATATTAATACTGATAAATAATATTTCTTTCATGTAATTAGCAAGAGTCCATGAGCTAGTGACGTATGGGATATACATTCCTACCAGGAGGGGCAAAGTTTCCCAAACCTCAAAATGCCTATAAATACACCCCTCACCACACCCACAATTCAGTTTTACAAACTTTGCCTCCGATGGAGGTGGTGAAGTAAGTTTGTGCTAGATTCTACGTTGATATGCGCTCCGCAGCAAGTTGGAGCCCGGTTTTCCTCTCAGCGTGCAGTGAATGTCAGAGGGATGTGAGGAGAGTATTGCCTATTTGAATGCAGTGATCTCCTTCTAAGGGGTCTATTTCATAGGTTCTCTGTTATCGGTCGTAGAGATTCATCTCTTACCTCCCTTTTCAGATCGACGATATACTCTTATATATACCATTACCTCTGCTGATTCTCGTTTCAGTACTGGTTTGGCTATCTGCTATATGTAGATGAGTGTCCTGGGGTAAGTAAGTCTTATTTTCTGTGACACTCCTAGCTATGGTTGGGCACTTTGTTTATAAAGTTCTAAATATATGTATTCAAACATTTATTTGCCTTGACTCAGAATGTTCAACTTTCCTTATTTTCAGACAGTCAGTTTCATATTTGGGATAATGCATTTTAATTTAACATTTTTCTTACCTTAAAATTTGACTTTTTCCCTGTGGGCTGTTAGGCTCGCGGGGGCTGAAAATGCTTCATTTTATTGCGTCATTCTTGGCGCGGACTTTTTTGGCGCAAAAATTCTATTTCCGTTTCCGGCGTCATACGTGTCGCCGGAAGTTGCGTCATTTTTTGACGTTATTTTGCGCCAAAAATGTCGGCGTTCCGGATGTGGCGTCATTTTTGGCGCCAAAAAAGCATTTAGGCGCCAAATAATGTGGGCGTTTTATTTGGCGCGAAAAATATGGGCGTCACTTTTGTCTCCACATTATTTAAGTCTCATTTTTTATTGCTTCTGGTTGCTAGAAGCTTGTTCTTTGGCATTTTTTCCCATTCCTGAAACTGTCATTTAAGGAATTTGATCAATTTTGCTTTATATATATGTTGTTTTTTCTCTTACATATTGCAAGATGTCTCACGTTGCATCTGAGTCAGAAGATACTACAGGAAAATCGCTGTCAAGTGCTGAATCTACCAAAGCTAAGTGTATCTGCTGTAAACTTTTGGTAGCTATTCCTCCAGCTGTTGTTTGTATTGATTGTCATGACAAACTTGTTAAAGCAGATAATATTTCCTTTAGTAAAGTACCATTGCCTGTTGCAGTTCCTTCAACATCTAAGGTGCAGAATGTTCCTGATAATATAAGAGATTTTGTTTCTGAATCCATAAAGAAGGCTATGTCTGTTATTTCTCCTTCTAGTAAACGTAAAAAATCTTTTAAAACTTCTCTCCCTACAGATGAATTTTTAACTGAACATCATCATTCTGATTCTGATGATTCCTCTGGTTCAGAGGATTCTGTCTCAGAGGTTGATGCTGATAAATCTTCATATTTATTTAAAATGGAATTTATTCGTTCTTTACTTAAAGAAGTACTAATTGCTTTAGAAATAGAGGATTCTGGTCCTCTTGATACTAATTCTAAACGTTTAGATAAGGTATTTAAAGCTCCTGTGGTTATTCCAGAAGTTTTTCCTGTTCCTAATGCTATTTCTGCAGTAATTTCCAAAGAATGGGATAATTTGGGTAATTCATTTACTCCTTCTAAACGTTTTAAGCAATTATATCCTGTGCCGTCTGACAGATTAGAATTTTGGGACAAGATCCCTAAAGTTGATGGGGCTATTTCTACCCTTGCTAAACGTACTACTATTCCTACGTCAGATGGTACTTCGTTTAAGGATCCTCTAGATAGGAAAATTGAGTCCTTTCTAAGAAAAGCTTATCTGTGTTCAGGTAATCTTCTTAGACCTGCTATATCTTTGGCTGATGTTGCTGCAGCTTCAACTTTTTGGTTGGAAACTTTAGCGCAACAAGTAACACATCGTGATTCTCATGATATTATTATTCTTCTTCAACATGCTAATAATTTTATCTGTGATGCCATTTTTGATATTATCAGAGTTGATGTCAGGTTTATGTCTCTAGCTATTTTAGCTAGAAGAGCTTTATGGCTTAAAACTTGGAATGCTGATATGGCTTCTAAATCAACTTTACTTTCCATTTCTTTCCAGGGTAACAAATTATTTGGTTCTCAGTTGGATTCCATTATTTCAACTGTTACTGGTGGGAAAGGAACTTTTTTACCACAGGATAAAAAATCTAAAGGTAAAAACAGGGCTAATAATCGTTTTCGTTCCTTTCGTTTCAACAAAGAACAAAAGCCTGATCCTTCATCCTCAGGAGCAGTTTCAGTTTGGAGACCATCTCCAGTCTGGAATAAATCCAAGCCAGCTAGAAAGGCAAAGCCTGCTTCTAAGTCCACATGAAGGTGCGGCCCTCATTCCAGCTCAGCTGGTAGGGGGCAGGTTACGTTTTTTCAAGGAAATTTGGATCAATTCTGTTCACAATCTTTGGATTCAGAGCATTGTTTCAGAAGGGTACAGAATTGGTTTCAAGTTGAGACCTCCTGCAAAGAGATTTTTTCTTTCCCGTGTCCCAGTAAATCCAGTAAAAGCTCAAGCATTTCTGAAATGTGTTTCAGATCTAGAGTTGACTGGAGTAATTATGCCAGTTCCAGTTCCGGAACAGGGGATGGGGTTTTATTCAAATCTCTTCATTGTACCAAAGAAGGAGAATTCTTTCAGACCAGTTCTGGATCTAAAAATATTGAATCGTTATGTAAGGATACCAACGTTCAAGATGGTAACTGTAAGGACTATCTTACCTTTTGTTCAGCAAGGGAATTATATGTCCACAATAGATTTACAGGATGCATATCTGCATATTCCGATTCATCCAGATCATTATCAGTTCCTGAGATTCTCGTTTCTGGACAAGCATTACCAGTTTGTGGCTCTGCCGTTTGGCCTAGCTACAGCTCCAAGAATTTTTACAAAGGTTCTCGGTGCCCTGCTGTCTGTAATCAGAGAACAGGGTATTGTGGTATTTCCTTATTTGGACGATATCTTGGTACTTGCTCAGTCTTTACATTTAGCAGAATCTCATACGAATCGACTTGTGTTGTTTCTTCAAGATCATGGTTGGAGGATCAATTTACCAAAAAGTTCTTTGATTCCTCAGACAAGGGTAACCTTTCTGGGTTTCCAGATGGATTCAGTGTCCATGACTCTGTCTTTAACAGACAAGAGACGTCTAAAGTTGATTACAGCTTGTCGAAACCTTCAGTCACAATCATTCCCTTCGGTAGCCTTATGCATGGAAATTCTAGGTCTTATGACTGCTGCATCGGACGCGATCCCCTTTGCTCGTTTTCACATGCGACCTCTTCAGCTCTGTATGCTGAAGCAATGGTGCAAGGATTACACGAAGATATCTCAATTAATATCTTTAAAACCGATTGTTCGACACTCTCTAACATGGTGGACAGATCACCATCGTTTAATTCAGGGGGCTTCTTTTGTGCTTCCGACCTGGACTGTAATTTCAACAGATGCAAGTCTCACAGGTTGGGGAGCTGTGTGGGGATCTCTGACGGCACAAGGAGTTTGGGAATCTCAGGAGGTGAGATTACCGATCAATATTTTGGAACTCCGTGCAATTTTCAGAGCTCTTCAGTTTTGGCCTCTTCTGAAGAGAGAATCGTTCATTTGTTTTCAGACAGACAATGTCACAACTGTGGCATACATCAATCATCAAGGAGGGACTCACAGTCCTCTGGCTATGAAAGAAGTATCTCGAATTTTGGTTTGGGCGGAATCCAGCTCCTGTCTAATCTCTGCGGTTCATATCCCAGGTGTAGACAATTGGGAAGCGGATTATCTCAGTCGCCAAACGTTGCATCCGGGCGAATGGTCTCTTCACCCAGAGGTATTTCTTCAGATTGTTCAAATGTGGGAACTTCCAGAAATAGATCTGATGGCGTCCCATCTAAACAAGAAACTTCCCAGGTATCTGTCCAGATCCCGGGATCCTCAGGCGGAGGCAGTGGATGCATTATCACTTCCTTGGAAGTATCATCCTGCCTATATCTTTCCGCCTCTAGTTCTTCTTCCAAGAGTAATCTCCAAGATTCTGAAGGAATGCTCGTTTGTTCTGCTGGTAGCTCCGGCATGGCCTCACAGGTTTTGGTATGCGGATCTTGTCCGGATGGCCTCTTGCCAACCGTGGACTCTTCCGTTAAGACCAGACCTTCTGTCACAAGGTCCTTTTTTCCATCAGGATCTGAAATCCTTAAATTTAAAGGTATGGAGATTGAACGCTTGATTCTTGGTCAAAGAGGTTTCTCTGACTCTGTGATTAATACTATGTTACAGGCTCGTAAATCTGTATCTCGAGAGATATATTATAGAGTCTGGAAGACTTATATTTCTTGGTGTCTTTCTCATCATTTTTCCTGGCATTCTTTTAGAATACCGAGAATTTTACAGTTCCTTCAGGATGGTTTAGATAAGGGTTTGTCCGCAAGTTCTTTGAAAGGACAAATCTCTGCTCTTTCTGTTCTTTTTCACAGAAAGATTGCTATTCTTCCTGATATTCATTGTTTTGTACAAGCTTTGGTTCGTATAAAACCTGTCATTAAGTCAATTTCTCCTCCTTGGAGTTTGAATCTGGTTCTGGGAGCTCTTCAAGCTCCTCCGTTTGAACCTATGCATTCATTGGACATTAAATTACTTTCTTGGAAAGTTTTGTTCCTTTTGGCCATCTCTTCTGCCAGAAGAGTTTCTGAATTATCTGCTCTTTCTTGTGAGTCTCCTTTTCTGAAATCGTTGCATTCTTTGGATGTTGTTAGAGCTTTGAAATATTATGTTGAAGCTACGAAATCTTTTCGTAAGACTTCTAGTCTATTTGTTATCTTTTCCGGTTCTAGAAAAGGCCAGAAAGCTTCTGCCATTTCTTTGGCATCTTGGTTGAAATCTTTAATTCATCTTGCCTATGTTGAGTCGGGTAAAACTCCGCCTCAGAGAATTACAGCTCATTCTACTAGGTCAGTTTCTACTTCCTGGGCGTTTAGGAATGAAGCTTCGGTTGACCAGATCTGCAAAGCAGCAACTTGGTCCTCTTTGCATACTTTTACTAAATTCTACCATTTTGATGTATTTTCTTCTTCTGAAGCAGTTTTTGGTAGAAAAGTACTTCAGGCAGCGGTTTCAGTTTGAATCTTCTGCTTATGTTTTTCGTTAAACTTTATTTTGGGTGTGGATTTTTTTCAGCAGGAATTGGCTGTCTTTATTTTATCCCTCCCTCTCTAGTGACTCTTGTGTGGAAAGATCCACATCTTGGGTAGTCATTATCCCATACGTCACTAGCTCATGGACTCTTGCTAATTACATGAAAGAAAACATAATTTATGTAAGAACTTACCTGATAAATTCATTTCTTTCATATTAGCAAGAGTCCATGAGGCCCGCCCTTTTTTGTGGTGGTTATGATTTTGTATAAAGCACAATTATTCCAATTCCTTATTTTATATGCTTTCGCACTTTTTTATCACCCCACTTCTTGGCTATTCGTTAAACTGAATTGTGGGTGTGGTGAGGGGTGTATTTATAGGCATTTTGAGGTTTGGGAAACTTTGCCCCTCCTGGTAGGAATGTATATCCCATACGTCACTAGCTCATGGACTCTTGCTAATATGAAAGAAATGAATTTATCAGGTAAGTTCTTACATAAATTATGTTATGTGTATGTGTACCTGAATATATAAGTAATTATATACTGACAAGCAGCACTAGCTAATAGCTACATATTAATACTGATAAATAATATATATGTGTATGTGTACCTTAATATATAAGTAATTATATACTGACAAGCAGCACTAGCTAATAGCTACATATTAATACTGATAAATAATATATATGTGTATGTGTACCTGAATATATAAGTAATTATATACTGACAAGCAGCACTAGCTAATAGCTACATATTAATACTGATAAATAATATATATGTGTATGTGTACCTGAATATATAAGTAATTATATACTGACAAGCAGCACTAGCTAATAGCTACATATTAATACTGATAAATAATATATGTGTATGTGTACCTGAATATATAAGTAATTATATACTGACAAGCAGCACTAGCTAATAGCTACATATTAATACTGATAAATAATATATATGTGTATGTGTACCTGAATATATAAGTAATTATATACTGACAAGCAGCACTAGCTAATAGCTACATATTAATACTGATAAATAATATATATGTGTATGTGTACCTGAATATATAAGTAATTATATACTGACAAGCAGCACTAGCTAATAGCTACATATTAATACGAT